>NW_027040743.1:0-600000 GCF_037179485.1 Ochlerotatus camptorhynchus
AAGCTGCACCCTAAGCCGAAGTTTTGTCCAGAAGGCCAAAACTAAGGCTGGGCTTCGAACGTTCAAGGTACAAAAGGCCCCTAATCGCGACGAGAAGCAGAACAAGTCCGCCAAAACCCGTGCCAGGAAATTGATTCGCAAAATTCGAGTTTTCATCCGATTGCCATCAAATTTTCAGGGATTGAGAAATAACTATTAAACTTCATTTTACCATTTTACTCGTATTTTATTTACAGTCCATACGCAAATGCCCGCACCTTGGCCTTAACCCCGGCCATAAGATTCTGCACAACCTGTGAATCAACCGTTTTTTGCATGTAAACCCATACTTTCTTCAGTTCCTCGACTGTCTTCACTACCTTAGGTCGTTTAAGAAGGTGCTGCTTCATAATCGCCCAGTACTTCTCGATGGGGCGGAGCTCCGGAGTGTTGGGAGGGTTGAACATTTTCGGCACGAAATTGACCTTATTGTCCGCATACCACTTCAGCACGTCCTTGGAGTAGTGGCATGAGGCCAAATCCGGCCAGAAGATTGTTGGGACGTTGTGGGCCTTCAGGAGAGGAAGCAGCCGCTTCTGGAGGCACTCTTTTATGTACACCTGTCCGTTCATCGTGTCCTGGGTCACGAAAGGTGCACTTCGCTTCCCGCACGTGCAGATGGCTTGCCAAACCAGGAATTTCTTCGCAAATTTGGACATCTTCTGAGTGCGGACATGCTCCGGAACGCTGAACTTATCCTTGGCCGTGAAAAACAGGTTGCCGGGGATCTGTTTGAAGTCGGCCTTCACATATGTTTCGTCGTCCATGATGCAGCATTCAACTTTCGTCAGCATGTTGAGGTACAACTTCCTGGCACGGGTTTTGGCGGACTTGTTCTGCTTCTCGTCGCGATTAGGGGCCTTTTGTACCTTGAACGTTCGAAGCCCAGCCTTAGTTTTGGCCTTCTGGACAAAACTTCGGCTTAGGTGCAGCTTCTTAGCCACATCCCTAACGGAGGCGTTCGGATTTCGGTTGAAGGCCCCAACTACACGGTTGTGATTTTTGGTGTTGTACGGAATACTTTTTCCTTCACTTCTGGGCTTCCGATCGGTGGTCAACCGTTCCTCGAACCGCTTAATCACTCGCGACACCGTGGAATTCGCGATTCCCAACGTTTTAGCGATGGAACGATGCGAGAGATCCTTGTTCTCGTGATGAATGCGCAAGATTTTATCACGCACGAGCTGTTCTTTCGACTCCATTTCCGCGAGTTTTGATCACAGGACTTTAAAACTTGCAGGATGTAAATAATGCACTATGAATTAAATTCACGCAAATTTTCATTAATTCTACCCAACGGTTAAAAAGTTAGAGCAATTTCATAGTGTGGCAATTTCATCGTGGACACCCTTTAAACTTATGATCGGGAGTGTACATTAAAAAAACTATCAATGTTACCCCGTTTAACGGTACTACGAAAGGCACTAAACAAAGGACGCATACATATCACAAATCATCAATGTATTGGTCGCAGTAATTATGACCCGAACAAGGAAAAAAAAAATGGTCACCAACAATATTGAATGGGAGAAGAATTTGTTGGTTGCCAAAAAACATCATTTCGTGCTTGTGTTTTAGACAACAGTTTTCTTAATTCGTTTAGGGCTATTCATAAACTACATAGACCGGTTTTAAGAAATTTATGACAAACTTCTTCCCTGCGTGGACAATCGTTCATACAAATGTTTGGATATTTATATAGACCACTGACACTTGTCAAATAACACCCCTCTCTCCCCCTAAAGTTGCCACGTGGTTTCTGAACCACCACACACAAATAACAAACTCAAACATACCCACGCTGGGATACCATTGATCCCCGTTAGTTTGAACGAATCATTTTGCAAATTAACGCCGCTCATTTTGAATTTGAAATATTCCAGCACAGGTGAAAAAAATGATAGGTAGGTTTTTTTTCCGTCAATCTGCAAAAACAAAAATCGTTCAAATTAACCGCGGCAACGATCAACCATTGCAACTTATCCATTGAAAACCGATTTCTGAAATAGCATTGCGAGAAAGCGCATCGGAATAACCGTTAGATTCATCATCCAAAGGATGTTGGCTTTAAAGGTTTAACGCTAGTTCAAAGCATTTCACTAAAACTAAAGTCAACATTAATTTGCGTCTGCCAAGCACTTAGGGGAGCCGAAGCTTACATTTCCCTTGCAAGCGAACAAATCCGGCTTCATTCATTATTGATTCAAAAAGATTAACACCATTTCATGGAACGGTTGCCCCGTCTATCTCGATGGCTGATGGATGAATGTTTGATGCTGAATCAATCGAAATGGGGAAGCAAGGAAGGCAGCCAAACGTAATTAGTGCCGAAGGCTAACACTATTTACATCGCTCGGTGCTTCCAATGCTGTTTGTTGGAGGGATCATTTGCTACTATTGTTGAGTTCTCCGACGCTTTCAAAAAGGAAGGATCAGCCACGTCATCATTTAGTACGGTTCCATCAGCTCCATGGGAGCGATGGATTTTATTTATTTTGCAGTTTATTTTCACCCTCACTTCCATACGATACGATGTACTTACGGAAGCTCTGAACCGTGCAGAACGGCGACAGACGAGGGAACAGAATATCCTTGCACCGTCGTCGTTGCCATCGTATCCGGTCGGTTCAGTACCACACAGCATCACAACAGCGTGACTCTGGTTATGCTCAGTGATCTGCTTTTCCTATTCCGGTTGGTTCATGGGAGCGTTGTGTGGGAAATGATGAAGCCCACCATCAGCACCACCACCATCACCACCACCAGTAACTGCCGCCATCAGTTTGGCACAACTCAGTATTCATCAAAAGGATTTGTAACATCATCATTTTTATTGAATTTGGCGGGATTTGCGCGTAATAAAATGCGCCCCAGCGTTATTGATTGATTACACCCTTGGTGTTTGCCAACACTGAGCTATGTTATTTGCCTATTGCCGACGACTGTCTAGATGAAGCCACGCATTAGGTCAATGGTTAAGTTCTCTGCACATGATTTTCCGCAAACGATTACATCATCAACTCGATCGAGCGTGGATTGATCCTGCTGAGTGATGTAAAGGACGACGCATCAATTGCTGCTGAGGTCATGCCGATTTGCGAGGATAATCATAATAATTTCCCAACACGTGATGTTGAGCGATGAAACACACCCAGACACGGCGCGGGATGATGCATGATGATGATGATGCTGATCCTACGCTCACCGATGATGAAAGGTAAATATGGAAGCGATTTGCGTATTTTCGCGCTCTCTTTGCTCCGGACAAACATCGGTGAGGCTGATGTCCTCTCGAGCCCTCCCACCGCTGTTATTGAACTCGGAACTCGGTTGGCAGCCTAATTGTGTGTGATAATGCTGGTATGTGCATGTGCATTAAGTTACTGATACGAAGGAAGGGTAGGTTATCGCCGCACCACCGCTGTGTCACAGAATGTGTTAATCATTGATAGCAAGGTTGATGAATTTTAGGAAATATTACGTCAGTTATTTAGGTCAGTTTGGGACAATTAAAAGCCACGCTGCATGATGAAAATTGGGCAGTACAGTTGACTGTCCTTAAAGGACAGTTTTATTATTATTATTATTATTATTATTATTATTATTATTTTCTTTATTTTTACTATTTATTATTATTATTATTATTATTATTATTATTATTATTATTATTATTATTATTATTATTATTATTATTATTATTATTATTATTATTATTATTATTATTATTATTATTATTATTATTATTATTATTATTATTATTATTATTATTATTATTATTATTATTATTATTATTATTATTATTAGTATTATTATTATAGAGTTTTGGCACTTCTAAGCAAAAAAATCTGGAAAATTTCACCTTCCCGGACTGCCTTTATGCCAAGGCTTTGGTTAGGCTTTGAGGATCTCATTCGTCAGTTGACTTACATCCTACCCAAGTAACAATTTTGGTTTTATAAGGGTTCTGTAGACCATAATTTAGACTTGTAGCATACTTTAAAACCTTCTTAAAACTTGCAATGTTACTTGGGTAATTTGTTTTATTCAGTCGGATCAGTTATGATGATTAAGGAACCGCCGGACAATACTACAGGTTCCAAGAATCACTGCTTTCTGAATGCTGTTCAGTTCTCTTCGTAGTTCCAACTCTTCAAGGGAACGTATAAGGGTACGGGGAACAATTTCGGTCGCCGAGATTTCTACCGGAACTATACGCACATCCTCCAGATGTCACATATGCTTCAACTCCTCCGCCAAATCGTGGTACTTCAGTATCTTGGTCGAGTACGTTGACTGAACATTGCGATTTAACGGTACAGCGATATCGATGAGAGTTACCCGCTTCATCCTTTTGTCGTAAACCACAATGTCAGGGCGATTGGAACGAATGTGGACATCCGTAATGATCTCGCCGGGTCTGGCAGGTATTTGTAGTAGGGTACGTCCTGGTTCACCAAGTTGTGCTTCAGTGCAAGTTGTTGGTGCACAATCTTAGCGACATCGTTGTGACCACGGAGATACGCTACTTCTGCCAACGCTTGGCAACCAGCAAAAACATGTTCGATCGTCTCCCCTACTGCATTGCACTTTCTACACCGGTCTTCTACTTCTTCGTGCAATATGTACCTACGTTAGTTCTTCGTAGCAATACCATGAAACCTTCAGTCTCTGAGAACAGTTCACCTCGCACCAGCCACGTATTCGACGCCACTTTGTCGACATGCGCTTGTTTCTGTTGAACCCATGGTCTGCCTCACAAACAGCACGGTATACTTCGTGACGATTCTGGCTTTCTACGAAACTATCTGGGAAATACATAGCGCTTGGATATCAGTGATGCCTCTTCTTCCTTCATTACGTGGAAGGGTTTTTTTTTTATTATATTCACTTTAACACTCTTGGGTCATTCGTGACTTACGTGGCAAGGTGACTCTCTCGACGGCCGACTTGTGCGATGCTTAGTGAACGCCACTCGTACTGCTCGTTCTATTGCCTCCAAGTCTGTTTTGGTCAACTTGATCACCCCAAAGCTGTAGGTCAACAGGGGCACGGAAAACGTGTTTATCGCCTTTATCTTGTTGCCGGCCGACAGAAACGACCTCAGAACACGATTGATTCGATACAAGAACTTTTCCTGTAGCTCCTTCTTGATCGTTGTATGGCGAATCCCTTTCAGTTGCAGGAACCCCAGGTACTTGTAGGTTTCACCTTCAATCATATTCCGCATCTTCTCCTGTTCGTTGATGCGGAAACTGCCAGTATCCACTACTTGACCCCGACGGATGTTATTACTGAACACCGTTACAAGCTGCAAGAGACGGTGAAGCTTCTCCTCTGTTTCCGCAAACAGCCTCAAGTCATCCATGTAGAAGGTGTGGGTAACATTTGTGCTTCTTACTCCACTTTTTAAATGGTAGCCATAGTTGCATTGATTGAGTGCTCTTCTGAGAGGGTTCATCGCAAGGCAGAACCATAGTGGACTAAAGGTATCTCCTTGGAAAATCCCCCTTCTTATGCTGAGAGTTCTGGACCGTAACATCACTGCTCCGTCAGTAACGTGGAGAGATGCGGTACTGAGTCGTATGCCTTCTTGTAGTCGGTGTACGCCATGCTCAGGTTTCTCTTTTTCTGGCTCGCCTGACCGACAACAACTGCATCGATGATGACCTAATCTTTGCAGCCTTGAGTGTTTTGCTGGCAGCCCTTATGTTCTTCGGTCATAACGTTGTTTACATTGCAATGGTTCTGTATCTTCCGATTTATTACTGATGAGAGCATTTTGTACAGGCTCGAGAGACATGTTATTGGCCTGTACTTGGCTGGATTAGCCGTGTTTTGGTCGTAGGGCAGAAGATAGGTTACCACTCTGGTAATGAACTCTGGTAATGAACTCTGGTAGCTGTTGGTGGTTTTCTTCTTTCTTCTTCTTCGTCTTCTTCTTCTTCTTCTTCTTCTTCTTCTTCGCATATCGCATATTAGCTTATTGCGTGCTCTCAACTTGGTGTTCTAGATGCACTTCCAGAGTTATTAATTGAGAGCTTTCGATGCCTGTACCATGTTTGCATTGGTATAATTGTGTGGCAAGTCCAATTATACTTCTATGCCCAGGGAAGTCGAGAAATTTTCCAACCCGAAAAATTCCTAGACCGGACCGGGAGTCGAACCAAGCCACCTCCAGCATGGCCTTGCTTTGTAGCTGCGCCTTTACCGACTGAGCTAAGGGAGGCCCCAATGTTGGTTTTCTAGTACCATATTAAAGCATTCCGCCATCCGCCCATGGATTGAGGTGAACTTTTTATACCAGAAGTTATGCACAAAATCTGGTCCTGGTGCAGCCCAAATCCTGGTATACCGGGTAGTCTATAAAATACACGAATGAAACGACGCTGTAAGATTTCAAAATACTTCTTTAAAGGGTGTGGGTGGATAATAGCATTCCTGAAGGGTGGCGAAAAACTCTAGTGATACCAATTTCCAAAGTAAAAAAGCAAAGGATTTCAGTAACATTGTATTAGCTAGCACGGGTTACAAAGTTTATGCTAGCTAGGTTCTAGGCCATTTGATCGTGAATACTGAACCTATTCGATCACACCAAGCTGGTTTTCTGAGTCAACGCTCTACGATGAACCACATATTCGCAGTGCGTCGTATTTTGGAAGAAAAATGGAATGCGGGAAATTATTTTATTGTAATGACATTAGATATTGAAAAGGCATTCGACAACATCAGTCTTACAGCACTCCCCAGATATTCTTAGGAATAAAGAAGTTTCGACTGAGCTGGTGAATAGAATAAAAAGTTGTCTCAATTTGGAGAAGCAACAGGTTCTTTGGAAAGGTCGAAAGACAGCTCCAAAAATCGAACTAAAGATGCTAAGCAAGGATGTCCTCTTTAGCCATATATGGAAGAAGTTCTGATAACAGTTGAGGACGAGTTGGATGGAGTATTCAAACTTCTTCAATCTGGCACACTTAAATTCCCTATTGTTCTAGTGTATACGGATGACATTCTGATAAGGGCCAGAACATTAGAGTATCTCGATAAATTACTGTTTGTACTCAAGCTACAGTATTCACGAAAAGGTCAAGAAAGTCCCTCAGAAGGTATGACAATCATATAATATAGCCAGATAAAGTTACTCTTTAAGCCCGTCGTTGGTGCTAATGCGAGTGGTGAACCTAAATCTATTACCAAATGGATCAGGATCCTTCAGTTGTGATACTGGGGGCACACCCGGTGAGATACTATAGGCCAGAACATGTGGATATTTGATAATATGACTGTAGACTACTGGTATAGCATCGCAGAGAATAGAGAGGAACTGGAAAAGACAATTCAAGAGCTGTATAATTTGCCAGAATGGAATAGCAACTGTTTCTATGATAATCAGATTTCAAAGTTAAATTCCATCCGGTCTTACCAAACGATGTTTATTCAATCTAGGATTGGGCGATCTTCAGAGAAAGATCGATATTGATGGATCGATCTTATATTTGGCTCTAGAATCGATCTCCTGATAAAATCGGAATCAAAGAATCGATCTTTGGTAGATCGATCTTTTGATTTTTTTTAATACGCTTGTTTACGTTGGTACTCGTTGGTACGTTGGAAATAATTTCATATATAATATTTAATTAAATCACCGGCTAAAATTTTTTCTTTGAGTAAAATGCACGCAGAGCAACGAGCAAACAAAAACAGAAGGAATGAACGTCACACTTGCTCACTGTGAATGTGTGTGTCAATGCAGTTCGGTAATAATTTTTTACCTGTTTTGCTTAGTTTTGAATCATTAATGATTAATCAATCAAAATTTTCTGTTATCCATCCCCATCTTCCAAACATCGATCCAAGATCGTGCAATCCTAATTCAATCATCGCGTGGTGAGTGGGGCTGTTCTTGAGTACACAACAAAAGGCTGCCTGCAAGCAGTGAGCTGCAGCCGACATGAGCATCCATAGAAGGAGGAAGAAGCCGCACCGCTATTGATCGGAATCAGTAGCTCTTCGTGAGTCATTGTGGGCCATCTGTGTCAAGCGCGTCATACTAAAGGGTATAAACAGAGAGAACCCCGCTCAAATTCCAATTCCTACACAAAATACAAGCTCCTGCTGCAGTTGACAAATAAGATTTATTCCACGTAGTCCTACGTCACCATTGCGTACAACCCCATAGGGCTGTCCCTTGTAGTTTTTTGGGAATTATGAATGTATTTAAATTAATGTGTTCTTATAGTAACTGTTTTAAAGCTGTTGAGCTATACTATCGTACCAAACTTATGATTGATTCGTTAACGTCGAGATCATTGATATATGTAATTTTTCTTTTCGATATGACGGAAATATGCGCTTGTGCTGAAGTAGCTCTCTACCCTAATTTTTGGAATTGATTGATTATTACCATATCTACAATTTTATTGAGTTTGTACATTTTTTTTAATAAATATGATCAATATGAATGGATTTATACTTAACAAAAAAGCAATTTAAACATATATTAATTCACTTCTATTGGTGTTTTCCGGAACATTGTGAAAGCAATGAAAAAAACATTAGAGGTTGTCCAGAAGCCTCTCAGACATGTTTTGAACGACTGTAGATCCTCATCCGATTTCACAATTTGTCGTTTACACACTTGCCATCCCTCCTCCCCCTAAACTATACACGTGATTAAGGACATCCCCGGAGTTAAGATAAGAAACACAATTTGATACAAATACGATGCTTACGAAGAATTCATAGCAATCCATACAATGAGCACATTTTCTCATCTGCCGAAACGATGCACATCATCGTAATCACAACAGTAACTTGAAGAATACCCCACAGCTGCCTCTACCGAAACTGAGATGTCTTCGCACCCTCATCAAAGGAAAACTAAGGTACAAAGAAAACGAAATCATTCGGCAGCACATCTGGCACCAGATTTTTCACTCATACCCTTTGCTCATACATTTGACCCTATTTCTGCCCCGAAGGGCAATCAAATTCGCTTCCCCCTGAATCCCAGGATTTGCCGTTTCGGTTTGTTGCTTCTGCTGCTGGTGCTGTTGCAGCAAGGCGTTCATCATCATTTCTAGCCAAGTTCAAGCTCGAATCAGAGCCCCAAAGACACGAGACAAGGATGAGAATAAACCACTCAAAGGACGCTGGAAGAAAAATACTAATAAATGTCAATTTTGTTCCCAGAAAACGAGATTTTTCCTCACATTTTGCTTGTTTCTTGGGAAGAGATAACGGCATGGGACAGCAGCTACAAACCCATTGCCAGGGGGGACCAAAAGTGGACACACATTTGTGACATGTGTGATTATGCCTTTTGGGAAACTTTATCTGATTATTACGTCGGTTTTTAGGATGTGGTTTGAAAACAAATCGGACGGAATGTATTGCGCAATAAAGTTGGAAATTTCCCTGAATAGAGAAAAAACGAGAATTGGATTTAATTTTCAACGATATCATTGTCTTTGATGGATTTCAAAAGCGTATTGTTGATCCGGACAAAGCCACGAAGGATACCCGAAATGTAGATAGCTGGAAATTAATTAGCTTGGTCCATCCTAGAAATGGATTTTTCGGTCGGATGGGAAAAATCCGAATCAGCCCCGTCAATCTCCTTCTGCGGACACGGACAATGGGCTCAAATGCCAAAGAATCACTTTCGTCGTTTCAGCCAATGCTCGAGAAAAAAACTAATCACCGAAATCATGGCCGGCAGAACGAGTTTTCTTCCATCCCTCATTCCTGTTATACATAAAAGTACAATCGTTCGACTTTTTTTGCAGTCCCATTTGTGGCTATTGCTTGACATGAAAGAACATAAGCTGCCCGATGATGTTGATGATGATGCTAGTAGCAGAGCTCTGTAGGCTTGACTAGGCACATTGGCCTGGTTCTTATCGGACGAATTCGGAATGATGATATCAAAATGTCATCATCAGAGCAATTCCTCCTAATCACAAATGCTCACTGATGGGTGTAACGTACAACACATCTGCACGAGCAAATGAAGGCAGCTCACACACCGCAGACGAGAACGCAAGGAGATACATACATCGTGCTGTCATTTTGGGTTGATGCCGTTGAGAAGAACATGTCGGAGGACATGGTCTCTGCAAGCTAGTGAACAGCATACATATTGAACGGACGAAAAAATTTGGCTACATTGGTCAGAGGCGTGTCCTTAGATTGGTCAGGCAATGGGGTTGGGTGATGAAGGGCCGAGCTTAAGCTTAGTTCATTTAGCCAATTACTTTTACTTACTTTGCATTGTGAAATATGCAACTATTCTATCGATAAATGTCCTAAAGATTGTACTTGGTAATGCGCTTGTCAATTTTTCGATTTTTTCATACTTTATATTAACTTCTAGGAGCAGTTGTTGGAAATGCTGTATACGTGTCAAAAATGGTAAAATCTTGTTAATGAAAATGCAACATTGAAATGATCAGAATCCTGTATTACAATAAACAATGTATTGCACAAAAATAAAAGTGAGATACTATGAAATGTTTTAGAGAATTGAGGATTGTTGAGAAATAATCGTTCAAGCAAGGTTGCTTCAACTCACTTCGCTATAAAAATGTGATTCAGAACTATGAACGAATCAGATGGAATAATGATATTTTGCTCTTGAAAGTTACAAGAAGATGTTGAAAGGTACAAGAAAGGCTTGATATATAAAACCTGCCAATTTCGCGATTTTATGATTCTTGAGCACCAGTGAACTCCAGAATATTTTGAATATACAACGTCATGTAATGATGATCAATATAGATCTCAATTTAACTTTGCTATTTCAATGAAGACTATTTCATTGAGACATTTCATGAATTTGTATATTGTGTGGCAAGCACAATGATACCGTATGCCCAGGGAAGTCGAGAAAATTTCCAATCCGAAATATTCCCTCGACCGGACCTGACTACCCAAACAACACATATTCTAGAATAGTTTATAAAACCTTTATATGACTAGTTTTGGTTGTGTAGCTGTTTACTGAACACAATTTTATGAATTTGTGTTACTTGGGTAGACAAGACCGACAGATGGCAAAATGGCATAGCCTCCCTGAATTAGTACTGAAAAGTCTACCACTAATTCGACCCTCAGTTCATACACGCCACTGAAAAAAACTTTCCACACTCATACCCCATAATATCGGGTTCACCTCCAAGCCACAACCATCATTGCTGGTTGGATACCTACATACCTACCCACAGTGTGGATGGAGGAAAAACGGTGACAGTCTATGCAGAAGACAAATTCAACCACCAACGTTCGTTTGTCTTCCAGGGGGCAAATCGCAATGATCAACCTAGTCGCTTTGTGGAAAAAATCTCAGAAGTAGCAGAATGCCAGATGCAAAACCTCAGCATCAAAGTTGTGACCATACGCACGTCTGTACAGAGGGTATTTTTTTGTAGCTCCTTCGTCCCATCATCCTAGAAGAACAGTTTTCTAGCATGTTTACATGGTCGTTCAAAATCAAAAAGAAAAAAACGGAAAGCAAGCAAAAACGACAAACTGTTGTTGGATGATTGCGGCTTAGGGGCTGTTCATTAACTACGTAGACAGTTTATTGGGATTCTTACCCCCCCCTCCACCTGTGTAGACAATTGTCCATACATTTTTTTATAATTTGTATGGGCCGTGGATAATTCCAAACCTCCCCCCCACAATGTCTACGTAGTTTATGAACAGCCCCTAACAAGAGAAAAAAGAAGCACGAATCAAGCAAAGCTACACAGCGACGATCAATGGTTCCAAGAATGGACATCGGGACCAGTAAAAGTACATCTGAAGGATTTTGGATGGGAACCAAAAAAAAAAAAAACGGAAGAATTCCTACCCATCCAGCAAGACGATAGTATTGGCTATACGTATCATTGGAACTTACATTGTCATCGTTGTCGTTGGTCGTGAGGAATGCGGATTGGAATTTACTTCGGTTGGTCGGTTCAAGTAAGTTTATCTCCAGACGAAGGGATTTTTTTTTCGGGAGATAGGAATTCATCAAAGCGATTCAAATTTTGTGGTATATGGAATGGTTTTCTAATGGAACTAGTCAAGGCTTGCAGCATATTTTAAACGAAGTGAGTGAAGGTTTTAAAGTCAGTTTACAAATTCACGGTCAAGACAAATTGTTTGTTCATTTTCACTAAATGATTTATCAAACCGTTAACCAAGACGAATTCTTACCCTATACTAACCCTGGAATCTTCATGTACACTGAACCAATATGACATATTCCTGTTATGTGGAAGTCTAATAAATTGGCACTATAAGATAATCCAATGAAAATGATATGATTGAAAATGTGTCAGGTAAATTCTATATAAATATCTGATACATTTGCAATGCTGATAATTTGGTAACTTTTATATGATCGTCATATGATTAATGAAAATCGGTCAAATTATAATAATTAACTGAAATGGATTTGAAACCCATAAGCATAAGTTTTACTTTTCACCACAATATAATACATGTGTCATAAATAAATCGAAGTAAAATTTATGTGAAAATCACATGACATTTACTTCTTCTTTTGACACATATATTTAATCGATTTCTAAAAATAAATCGAAAAATAGACATCAGGCAGTGGGAGCTTTCACAGTTGTGTCTTTTTTTATTGTAGCTGATTTAGGATTCGATCACGAACTGTCGAGGTGTGATGCTTTCGGTGTCTGCGCTCGATTCCACTGGGCCACGGCTGACTTCAAGATTGAGCTCGTTCAATTAGCATGAAGTAAGAACAGCTCTCCCGACATGGAATGTAGTGCAACGTTATGCTCGTTTTGCTAGAGTGAAGAAAAATAGCACTGACAAATGTGTGCTCCGTTTCGGTGGTGTCGTAAAATCAAATCTTTCTTAATGCTCCTGTGTGCAATAAAACAACGACTACATTATATTATATGGTTCATGAAGTTTGAGTACTAGTGCTGGAATCTGAATTAGACGTGCACACTAAGATTTTGTTTAAGTGTTCGGTAAGTTTTACCGAAATCAGAACAATTGAACATTCGGTAAAACTTTGACCTTCATTTTAAAGGCAATTGAAATTGAAAATAGTTTCAAAACATATTCAACCTTGTTTAAATGATCAAATCTTGTCATTTTAGTAGAGATTTAGTTTCAAAGTTCAGCTGTTCAGATTTCGGTAAAAATTACCGAAGTCGGCAATAATTTCTAAGTGTGTGTAGAAGGCTTACAATTAGAATCTTAGCAAAGTAAATATTGCAGTAGAATCATTTTTTCAATTTCAATACATTCTTTTCCGGAACCCCTTATCTTATGGAACAATAACAAACAAGGATTATTCAATACAGTATCATTGTTGTTAGCTATATTTAGTTCGACTAATCATTTAATTGAGTGTACGATAACAGCGTTGAAAATTGTTTCAATAATTTATGCAGAACAATCATGTAAGATGTATTTAATTGGGAGCGATATTCATTCCAGAAATCCATGACAAAACAAATGTTTGCTGTTGGATTTCTTAGAAGGCAAATCTATATGAATATATAATGATTGGGATAGATCTGTTTACAATCTTTAAACGTCAAAAATCAAAGGAAGTTATTACAATGAGATATACATGTTTTTCTATACTGCAAAGTTAAATGACTGTCCACTAGTTTCTACATGTCTGTTTACACGCGACATATCAACAAACGTCATAAATCGTTAAAAGCAACTCGAATAAAATAAACATAATTATCTTATAAGATATATCTTTTAGTGAGCAATATTCATCATGAAAACAGGTATATTGAAATATGAAATATATCAGACGATTTTCATATACTTCTTACCTATCGCTAACCACGTTCGAAGCAAAGTATTAACAAGTACTAAGTATGTGAAATTACGATAGGAATCAGTCCATATCGCAGTCATAGTTTTTAAGTGATAATCCAATGGAATCTATCTATCATCACATAGAATGAATAAATCTGATGACATTGCTATGTTATAAAATGGATCCAATAAACGGTATATGTCGATTTTTTTCAGTGTAGGTTCAGTCAGTATCAGCTTCCAATAAAGCGACAATTTCCTGAAAGCTATCATCATTTGATTATTTGCGCTCAATTGGCGCAGGAAATGGAGGTGCAGGAGGTAAAAATGTAATATAAATATATAGGTCTTGCATCACTTAATTTTCCTGGAGCTTGACAGTTCTTCTAGTTGTCTAGTTGTATGGCATAACAATGTATTAAAGTTCACAGAAGTGTGAAAAGTTTCTAAAAATACTGCAGTTTTTATTTTCTTTCCAGCGCAAGAAATTTGTGAATAGTCTTAAGAATTACTGAATCTCCAAAAGTTCCTTATAAGATTTCTATTGCATAAAAAAAAAATCCAACAGGTCGATTAAGTTTCCCAATTTATAGTTGGATATTGAGAAGTTCCTGATAAAAGTAGTATTTTTGGAATCTTAGTGTTGCTGGGGACCAATAAGCTCTTGAAATTCTGAAGTTACTGCGGCTACTAGAAAGAAGTATTGTTTTTTTTTTAATTTCTAATAGTTGTAGAAGATACTGGAGATAAAATTCCAGAACTCCAGTGCATCTGGATATTTTAGAATTAGTCAGAGAACAAAAATTTATAGGAGTTGCTTTCAGAAATTCTGAAAGATCTCGTTATCATCAATGTTTTGAAACCAAGCAGATTTTGAAAGTTTTCATAACTTAATAGTTCATAAGGATTGTTTGCTGGAGCTGTGATAGTTTTAACAAAGTCCCAGGAGTCTTAAAGTTCTTTTTGCTGATGGTGTTTTAAAAGCTTTTAAATTACAAGGCTTAAGTTCTATGGATTGGTAAAGCGGCCTCCATTAGCTCAGTCGCTAATGGCGCAGGTATAAAGCAAGACAACGCTGGAGGCGGCTGTGTTCGAATTTCGGCTTGTTCTAAGTATGTTTCGGGTTGGATCATGTTTGGGCATAACTTGTCATTGTACTTTCCTCACAACATTAATAGTAATGCGAAAATTGGAACTAGGATAGAAAGCTGTCATTGAATATATGTATGTGGAAGTGAGCACACTAAGCACACTAAGTTGAGAGCTGGCGTAAACTTCCAGTTTGGACGTAATTTCAAAAGTAGCAGTATTAATCGTCGATCATCATCACCGATCGGTTCGGTCGGTTTCTCGGGACCTAGCACCAACATCCAGCCTTATTGATTGTTGTTTCTGACTCTTTGTATTTTTTACGAATGGGTTAGATTGGGGCCTCTCTTAGCTCAGTCGGTAAAGGCGCAGCTACAAAGCAAGACCATGCTGGAGGTGGCTGGGTTCGATTCCCGGTCCGGTCTAGGAATTTTTCGGGTTGGAAAATTTCTCGACTTCCCTAGGCATAGAAGTATGATTGGACTTGCCACACAATTATACCAATGCAAAAATGGTACAGGCATCGAAAGCTCTCAATTAATAACTGTGGAAGTGCATCTAGAACACTAAGTTGAGAGCACGCAATAAGCTTATATGCGACATGCAATAAGCTTGAAATGCGAAGAAGAAGAATAAGAAGAAGAAGGGTCAGATTCTCTGATAAGCAGCCTGAATCCATTCAACCAAAGGTCATCTTCTTTGACCATTTTTACTGGCATCACTCTCACTCATCTCACATGTTCGACTGATTGGCCATACAGGATTTTGGTTCGCTTGTATTCAACATTATTGGACCGATTTTCGTGCCTAGCCAACCAGCCTTTGAGTACGAAGATCGACATCGCTCATGGATCGATTTGGTGAGTCCGTTCCAATTTATTCTTTTAATAATAATATTTTCATTATATATTTGTTACGATAATCGTTGGAGGTCAAGGGGCTAGACATCTTCGTGAACTTATTATTTGCTCGGTCAATATATCAAAATAGATCCCGATATATTTAAATATATTCTTTCATCACAGCATGCTCTGTTGCCAGAATAACAACAGTACTCTATTTCTTTGTTTTGATTTTGTTTCGTAGTTCAATGACTAGTTTAGTGTTGCATTTTTGTCTATTGATCCAAGAATGGGCCTTCATTTCATATAATTTACGTGCTGTAACGAATAGACTGATGGTATTTCCTCGAAGTAAATGGATTTGCTCCTAGTGCTCCCGGATCATAAGAGTAATGTAATGCCACATGAATTGATGAATGGTTAAGGTTCAAAACTGAATGGACAAAGTTCTACGTAATGTGTTGGGGAGAAAGTAGTAATAACCGATATCGTCCTTCAGTTTATCTCTCTTGAAAACCTTAAGGCTGTCTTATTTAGAATATAAAAATTATGTTTCGGGAAGGCTTTTCTGGCTAAAGGGTGATACGGTCAAAATTTGGTCAATATCAACTTGACGTATTTCTTTCAATTTTGCATTTAAAAAACCTGAACACCCCTCATTTTGAAGGTGTGTGTGTGTAGAATGTTGCTCCTATTTTGATTTTGGAATTCACTCTTCAGTTGTCAAAATGCCGTCCAAGCAAGAAGAGCAGCGTATCAAAATTTTGCTCGCGCATCGCGAAAATCCGAGCTACTCGCACGCAAAGTTAGCAAAATCGCTAAAAGTTGCCAAATCAACCGTTACAAATGTAATTAAAGTGTTTGGGGAACGTTTGTCGACAGCCAGGAAGTCTGAATCGGGGGGAAATCGAAAACCGGAAGTCGCTGAGACGACAAAGAGAGTTGCCGGTAGTTTCAAGCGAAACCCTAACCTCTCTCTCCGAGATGCCGCAAATAAGCTGGGTGTATCGTCTACAACCGTGCATCGAGCCAAAAAACGAGCCGGACTATCGACTTACAAGAAGGTAGTGACTCCAAATCGCGATGATAAACAAAATACGACGGCCAAAGCGCGATCCCGGAGGCTGTACACGACGATGCTGACGAAGTTTGACTGCGTGGTAATGGACGACGAAACCTACGTCAAAGCCGACTACAAGCAGCCTCCGGGACAGGAGTTTTATACGGCAAAAGGAAGGGGAAAGGTAGCAGATGTTTTCAAGCACATGAAACTGTCAAAGTTCGCAAAGAAATATCTGGTTTGGCAAGCCATCTGTACCTGTGGCTTGAAAAGCAGCATTTTCATAGCTTCCGGGACTGTCAACCAAGAAATTTACGTGAAAGAGTGTTTGAATAAACGTCTGCTGCCTTTCCTGAAGAAACACGGTTGTTCCGTACTGTTTTGGCCGGATTTGGCATCTTGCCATTACGGTAAAAAGGCCATGGAGTGGTACGCCGCCAACAACGTGCAGGTGGTTCCCAAGGACAAGAACCCTCCCAACACGCCAGAGCTCCGCCCAATTGAGAAATACTGGGCTATTGTCAAGCGGAACCTAAAGAAGACCAAAAAAACTGCTAAGGGCGAGCAGCAGTTCAAGGCAAACTGGCTTTCTGCGGCGAAGAAGGTGTACAAAATCTGATGGCAGGGGTCAAGCGTAAGGCCCGGCAATTCGGATTTGGAAAAGCGGAAGCCTAACTGAATATTTTTCCTGAATTTTATACTAATTGAACGTGAAAAAGAAATTTAATTTGATTTTTTAAATAAACGATTTCACCGATTTACACGCGTTTTCCCTTGACCAAATTTTGACCGTATCACCCTTTACTTACAAAACAGGATTCTTCTTGTACGAACCTAGCATTCTTTCTCCTACAACAACCCGAACGTGGGTAAGTAGTCCTCGCAAAAACAAATTTAGTTTAATTTATATTAACAAATTAGCCATTCTCGTTGTTTTACTCGAATTTTAACTTCTCGTCGAATAATTAATTTTCAATTTTCAGAATCCATCGCGTTTCTTTTCCCTCCTCTGACACTTCGTTTCTTCGTTCCTGCTCTTCAAGCTGTCACTCCATCGAACTAGCAGTTTGACCAGTTACATCTTCTCGTCAACCGGCAGAGAAGCCTTCAAAACGAGAGGAAGAAGGGACAAGGGGTGATGCTACCATAGAGATAACTCTAAGACTAGTAGGTCCCGAACTTTTTGGCTCAGCTCTGGTACTATCTTCGGTCCCAAGCTAATTGATGCACCCCTCGAGACATAGGAAAATCCACAAACCCCTCATTTTATCTGTCAAACTTTCATAGCAAATCAAAACAAACATTGTGCTAGTCAAGTAGTGAGTCTAGGCTAGTCAAGTATTGAGCCAATTTAAAATCGTTAGTTTCCACCGGTTGATACTACTGTGTCACCCTTAAAAACAATTACTTCCGAAAATACTACTAGAATGAATCAGGTCTCAGTCCATTTATTACGAAGATGTAGTTCTCCTATATTAACTTGCCAAGTTCGGTTATCGTTATAGTAGTCAATGCACAGTACCTATGTGTTACCCATGAGCTTCCCACAGATCGGTTATCATTTTCATGAGAATAGCTTCCACAAGCGGTGAGCATGAGAGATGACTGTTTTCTGAACAGGATGAAGAATTTGGCGTGAATAAATCAAAATTTTGGTAATATATTGAAATATATTGATGCTGTCTGCCCAAGGGGTAGGTCACTCTGCACACCAATCTTGGGTCATCTTTTTTGTCAGTGTTCCGCAAGCGTGCAACAGGTGTCCCGATTGTGCCGGTCATAGAGCAAGTTGCGATTGTTTGTAAAATATCCATCCCGGCAACCCGGTATTTCTGACACCTTGAATGTTTTGGTTTGAAATCGCAAGGATGAATCGGATTGAGGATGACGCAGAAAGGGTGCGAAATGTTGGTGTTTTATGTTCATAGGATGATAAAAGTCCTATATTTTAGGGTTTTATAATGCCCTTTGAAGCAGGCCAGAAACCTAGCCTATCGTGCTGTGAAAATCAACGGTCTACCAGTGACTGGAAAGAGATGGAACCGGTGGGGAACATTGTTGAAGGCCTGTAGTTTTTCTTGCTCTATAGTTTGTTTTGTGTAAGTTGCATAATTATTTGAATTAAGGGTGCGAATGGGGCTGGGGGCAAGACAGCATTCGATCATGAGTAAAACCGAAGTTAGTTTTGAGTAACTCTGAGTAACTCACGCTGTTCAATGTCTTATATACACATTGTTATATTGAAAATAATGTTAAAACCAATGCTGTTAAGCAAAGTAAGTCGACGTGCTTTCTTGGAATTTCTATGTAGGGACTTTCGGGGTGGTTCGATAGGTTCGGATTAGGCTAAAATAATTCAATAAATTCAATTCTTAGAGCAATACAGTTTGTGGCACTGCTGCCATCTCTCCTGTTAGAGTTGAATTCAATCTTCTGTAATTGTTGACGTAAGATTACGTCTTTTGGCAAAATATTGGGGATGCAATTTCAAAAAACAAAATCGACCGCGTTACGAATAAGGGTCAGGTTTTGACCACCTATAACTCTGATAATAGATAATGGATTATAATTCTAAACAAGTCAATCGATTGGAAATTTGTCTACGAATCTACTAAATGAACACTTTATCAATGTTCATTAAGTCACTATTGAAAATTACACAAATGTCCAATTGTTGCACAGTTGTGTTTCCCTAGCACAGTCGCTAAATATTGATACTGAGCACGTAGTCCTACGTCAAATCTACGGTCGTATCATCTTGGATACAACTTGTTACTTTTTTAATTGCTAAAATGCCTACAATAGTCATTTTTTTTTTTATTTATTTATTCAGATTCTGATATCTATTCACCATTCAATACTTCCACTCATCCATGTTAATGAGTCAAACTTCACAATTGCTTGTTTTAATATACTTTAATTCATTGCTAGAGGCAATACATCTGGCAACGCTTTTTTAATGATACATTTACGCAGGGTGTCTTCTATTCATTTTGGCTAAAAAACTGTTTTATTAAATGATAGAATAATAAGATATTATGATGATATTTTGTATGTGTAAGTAACAAGAAAAGATTGTAATGTTTGTGTTTGATACATAAAACCTGCAAATTTAGCTTTGGCAGAGTCACAATGAGCGATTTACTAATCGCCTCTTCGCGAAGAGTGGGTGCGAAAGTCTCTGCACCTCTGCACCTCTACCTTCATACAGAAGTGAATTGACGAAATCAAACATTAATTTTTTATGAGAAATCGAACGTCACGGCGTGTTTTGTACGTCACATCAAAACACAACTAAATTTATTTATTTTCTGTCTAGGCCTATTAAATTCTTTGTGATTTTGCAAGAAATGCTCATTTAATGTTGAATTTGCAGCTGCCGTCATTATCCTTGTCGTTGACAGTACTATTCACATATCTAAAATTAACCATTATCTTATCTAATCTAATCTAATTTAATCGAATAAAATTGGTTAGATAACGCTTAATCATTTTTCTTGTCAAAATTGAAGTTTGCGGCATATCTGAGATATGACAAACATCGAAACGCATTTGCCGCAAAGATAAATATATTTGGACAGCGAGGCATTTCGTGAATCTACAGGGGTTAGAAGGGTGCGTGAACATACCGTACCAAACGTTCCGAGTTGTGTAAGAGTACATGTAAAAATCATATGTGATACAATGAATGGTCTATGTAATATAGTATAATTGTCTCCAATGTTCCTAAAATTCCTAATTTGTAGATAAAAATGGAATGATCTCACCAAAACTGACCTGCTTTACGGTGATCATTAACTTTTCTGGACTTCTGAAAAACTGCTATGAAATGTCACAAATGGAGCAATGATAGACGAGTGGTTAAAGCATTGGTATCACAATGGTTTCAACAATTCAACTTTTTGTTATTAAATGCGCTTTATGTTCTCAGAACCCAACGCTGGTGGTTTATTCTGTTGTGGGAGAGCTTAGGATTAAGCAAAAACGATCCCTCCAGGGTCAGCGAGCTTCTAAAAACCACAACACTCTACGACAAAATATGATTAAATGTTCGCAGAACAACAGAGATACGCGATACTTCATATAGATTCAGATGTTGATGGTTAATTTTAAATAAAATAATGGTACTGACTACGGCAACAATGACGGCGACTACAACGGCGAATACGACGGGGCCTACGACGACGACAACAGCGAATTTGCAACTTACCATTTGTCTAGAATACAACACCTTTGCCCGACACCTCCACTGGATCTTCATGTCCGCTATGTGTCACTGTTTTCAAAAATATCTAATAGCAATTACCTTTGTCAGCATATATCCTTTAACGAAAACAAATTTTCTTGCATTGTCATAGTCATCTGGGAGGAGGTTCACGTCTAGTGTTTTCCCCAGGAACCGTTCGCGGCCACCAGCTATCGCCCGTCCAGCCTGGGACGACACCGGCGAGAGACCAGCAGTCGAGCACTTTTGCAAGCAAATCACCACCAAACCTCACGACGGACACATTATCAGCACTTTCCCGGGCTAATTCGCCAACCGGACCGGGTTCAAGCTAACCAACGGTGACGAGACTCTCGATAGAACTACACGCTGAAAGTGTGAAACAGGACTTTCGGGAGGCAATTCACTATAGCACAATCTCGTGAACACTTAAAACTCAATTACAGCACAAACAAATGGTGTTTAATGCAAAAAATTCAAAATCTGCGGAAGAAAAAATACGTAGCAAAAATAAGCTCGTCAGGTTTCATGCGCGGCTTACTGCGATGTTTTCGCATATTTAAAATTAACTATTAACTGCAGAAACTATAAGAAAACTTGATGAACTTAAAAGGTACAAATACTAAATAAATGAATACATTCTTTCGATATTCGGCTGTCGGGAGATAAATGAGCAACACATAACCACTTATGTTTTTGGTCTTATCGCCAGCTTGAGGCTAATCCTGATCTAATACCCTACCCAATTATTTAACTTCGTAGCACTTATGAGGATTTCCGGAGGCGAACCAGCCTAAGACTGAAAGCCTCCATAATAAAGAAAACTTAACTTAACTTATGCGGATGTCGCGAAGTCGGTGGCCTCTCGTTAAGTAAGTACTACATCAATATTTCCTTCCTTATTCCTAGTTACGGTAAAGATGGGCATGGCCGGGAATACCGAAAGTATGCTTTTGGTATTCTTGTTTAGATTGGAATCAATGTTTACTCTCCAGCATTATTCCTGAATGCAGTCTGAATGAGAAATTCAAAAGAGTAGTGAGTTACACTAGTATCTAATCTACGAAGTATACCGTAACAACGCTAACGCTCAAAATTTACAAAAATCCATGGGAACTTTGAGAATACAGGTTTACCTCGATAAAACGTAACTGTCACTTTTGAATTCCATCGTCAATATCTCCCTAATAACAATTGAATCGTACAAATTAATATTACCAAAAGATGGGGAGTCATCTCATCTGTTCGATGGTGTTATTACTTTGCTTGTTTGAATGATCGTTTAAAAAAAATAAGCGATGGAATTCAAAAGTGACTGTTACGTTATATCGAGGTATACCTGTAATTCAAAAAAATCCGAAGCATATTCCAAAAGGATTCTAACTAAATCTTCAAAGCTACCAGACTTAAATTCTTCTTCTAGGCTAGTTACGCTTCTGATGCGTAAGCGTTTTACCGGCTCTCAGCTTAGTGCTCTAGGTGCACTTCCACAGTGAATAATTGAGAGCTTTCTATGCCAACCAATGCATGAATATGAATAATGTTTGGTAAACACAATGATACTCCATGCCCAAGGAAGACGAGGAAATTTTCAATCCATTCGTTGATTGGAATCAAACAGGAGTCAAACTCACCGCATCAAGCTTAGTAATACCTTTTTACCCTTCTTACAAAGAAGGGTATAGATATCACTTGAAAAACCGACTATCGATCCGAGGCCCGGAGGGCCGAGTGTCATATACCATTCGACTCAGCTCGACGAGATCGGAACATGTCAGTGTGTGTGTGTGTGTGTGTGTGTGTGTCTGTGTGTGTGTGTGTGTGTGTGTGTGTGTGTGTGTGTGTGTGTGTGTTTTTTTTTTTTTTTTTTTTTTTTTTTTTTTTTTTTTTTTTTTTTTTTTTTGGCAAGGAGGAAACCTTCAAAAAGGCCATCGTGCCACCGCTTGACGACTGGGCGCACAGTCGCGGTGCCACGGTGTGTGGGATTCTTACCGCACTAAAACCTCCTTAGACGCCTTGCCCTTTTCCCCCGGAACCACTTGTCGTATTACTTCGGAGGGGGCCGTGCATTACGCACCTCACTTTACCTCAGCTAATTGGCGCTTCCAGTTCGCTGATCGTCTCTCCAATTTGTGAGCCATTTATCTCCCAGCGTCACGTTCTACTCGGTTATCCCTGGTGGTGGATACAGCCTACTCTGACGGAGAGTTCTCCCGGCTTCGGCTTTCAGTTCGCACTTGTGTGACCACATTACTACTTTCTAGTTGGTCTTCCCGCCATTTTCGCTGCAGCGCTGACATGATCTGCGTTACTGCTCTGCTGACGGCGTTAAAGGTGCCCTCCTCTCGACACATTTCTTCGACGACATTCTCCGTGCTAAGGGCGAGCATATCCTCTCGCACATCATCAAATCTAGGACATTCGAAGACCACGTGCTCTGGTGATTCTTCCACATTCCCACACTCCGGACAGAAGGGTGACGTTGTGTGTCCGAACCGATGCAGGTACTTCCTGAAGCAGCCATGACCAGACAGGAACTGCGTCAAGTGGAAGTTGACTTCTCCATGCTTCCTGTTCACCCAGGTCGAAAGAGTCGGTATTAGCCTGTGTGTCCATCTACCGTTCTCTGCTGCATCCCACTCCTGCTGCCACTTAGCTATCGACTCCGTTCTCACCATTTTTCGTACTCCTCTGGTTTCTCTCGTCATATAGCACTCGTAGTCCTCCGCCAAGGTGATGCCGATTGGGATCATACCGGCGATAACGCATACTGCCTCCATCGAAATGGTTCTGTACGCACTCACGACTCGCATGGCCATGAGCCGGAACGTACTGCTCAATTTCCTTTGGTTCTGCTTCGTTTTCAGCGCTTCAATCCAGGCTGGACCTCCGTACCTTAGTATTGATGAGGAAACACTAGCCAGAAGACGTCTCTTGCTGCTGCTTGGACCAGAATTGTTCGGCATGATTCTGGCTATTGCGTTGATGACCTTCGTCGCCTTCTCGCAAGCATATTCGATGTGGCTATTAAAGTTTAGCCGGTCGTCGATCATCACTCCCAGATACTTAAGCATGCGCTTCGAAGCAATGGTGTGCTCTCCAACGGTAATTTCTGCCCGCTGCACTGCTTTGCAGTTACTGACCAACATCACTTCTGTTTTGTGGTGGGCTATCTGCAGCTTCGCTCCTTGCATCCAGTTACCAATCGTATCTATCGCCTCGGCCGCCAACATTTCCACTTCTTCCAGCGTCTCACCGGTTACCGTCAAGACGACATCGTCCGCAAAGCCAACGATCTCAACTCCTTTGGGCAGCTTGAGCGTCAGCACGCCATTGTACATTCCGTTCCACAGCGTGGGACCTAGAATGGAGCCTTGGGGAACCCCCGCCGTGATTCTAAGCGATTTCTGCCCCGTGTCTGTCACGTAGACAAGGACCCGGTTCTGGAAATAACTACTTAGAATCCTGCAGAGGTAGCCTGGAACCCTCATTCTATGGAGCGCCTTGGCGATGGCCTCCCAGCTGGCGCTATTGAATGCATTGTTGACATCGATCGTAATCACGGCGCAGTATCGATTTCCTCTCCGCTTCTGTTTGGAAGCTTTCTCGGCTCTGTCAATCACTGTCCGAATTGCATCCACCGTCGATCTTCCTTTCCGGAATCCAAACTGTCTCTCCGACAATCCGTGTTCACTCTCCGTGCATTTCGTCAGCCTGTTGAGGATGATCCTCTCTAAGAGCTTTCCTACAGTATCCAGCAAGCATATTGGCCTATACGATGCAGGATCCCCCGGCGGTTTTCCGGGCTTCGGCAACAGCACAAGCTTTTGTACCTTCCACCTATCAGGGAACTGACCATCGTCCAGACATTTCTGCAGCACCATCCTGAACATGTCCGGGAACGTCTGGATCGCCGCCTTCAACGCCACGTTGGGAATTCCATCCGGGCCGGGAGCTTTATTCGCTTTCAACCCTTTCGCTGCTGCTATGAGTTCCTCGTTGGAGACTTGTTCAACGTTGTCTTCATCTACCTCGCCATATGGTGTAGGTGGCCAGTTCGTTGGGTCATGCTGTGGGAAAAGTCCCTCCACGATTACTTTCAGCTTGTTGTGACACATTTCAACCGGCATCGTTGGGCCTCTGATCTTCGCCATCGCAACTCGGTATGCGTTGCCCCAGGGGTTGGCATCGGCATCGCGGCACAACTCCTTGAAACTATTTGACTTGCTCAGCTTTATCTTTCGTTTCAGTGCAGCCCTGGCCTCTCGGAACACCACCCTGCGCTCCTCTCTGTCTGCTTCTGTTCTTGCTCTCTGAGCACGCCTTCTGGCTAGAAGACAAGTAGCACGGAGGGTGCTAATTTCCTCGTTCCACCAGTAGGCTGGACGCCGCCTGTTCGTTGGCTCCAGTTTTCTCGGCATAGTTGTGTCACATGCCCTTGCTAATAATTCGGTCAACTCATTCGCGCTTAGGCCCGGGACGCTGTTGTCTACCCTTAGAGCTTCGATGAAGAGATCCTTATTGAATGCCTTCGTCTTCCACTTCCGCTCGCTTACTTTCGTCCTCCGCATTTCCACCGGTGTTCGTTCGCCGATACTGTACCGGATCGCCTGATGGTCACTATGGGTGTACTCCTCGCACACTGTCCAGTTCATATTTGCCATTAGCGACGTACTGCAGAAAGTAACGTCGATAATGGATTCCCTACCATCTTTGCGGAAGGTGCTGATGGTTCCTTCGTTGGCCAGACTGACGTTCAACTTTGCCAGAGCTTCCAGCAGGCTATACCCTCTTGCGTTGGTACATCTGCTCCCCCAATCCACTGCCCAAGCATTGAAGTCTCCTGCGATGACGACTGGTCTCCGTCCAATGAGCTCTTCGGTGAGCCCATCTAGCATCTGGTGGAACTGCTCAATTGTCCATCTCGGGGGTGCGTAGCAACTACATACATAGATTCCATTGATTTTGGCGATCACGAAACCTTCATATGAGCTTGCCACCACTTGTTGTATGGGATACCTGCCCATGACTTGTATGGCCGCCATTCCTGCTCTATCCGCCACCCAGTTACCATTATCGAGAGGGACTCGGTATGGCTCTGCAATGATTGCAACGTCGCACTTTGTTTCCGTTGTTGACTGCCACAACAGTTGCTGTGCTGTGTTACAATGATTGAGATTTATTTGGGTTACCTTCATTATTGCTGGCCCACCATCGCCTTCTTGAACTCAGGGCACCTGAAACTTCCCGTCACATGGCCATTTCCGTCCTCCTTTTTGCAGAGCATGCACCTCGGTTGCTTTGTACAGTCTTTTGCAACGTGCCCCTTCTCTCCGCATTTCCTGCACAGATCAGATCTGTCAGGGCCTTTGCAGTGTCTCGCCTGGTGACCGAAGCCCATGCATTTGTAGCATCTCTCCATTTTCTTAGATACCCGAGGAATAGCTTTCAACGGGCACACTGACCACCCAACCTTGATTCGGCCAGTCTTCAGCAGCTCGTTAGCTGCGTCCGAAGAAAGTCGTATCGACGCCGTCTGCGTGCCACCATACGCCTTTCTCAACCGAATTGCCATCGGTACGTCTCCCAGGTTGCATTGCACCTTCAGCGCACTTTTCAACTCGTCTTCTGTTGTGATCTCGTCCAGATCCCTGCACTCGACCACTGACTCCTGGGATAAGGCTCTTACGTTCGCCGTCTCGCCAAGAGATTTTTCGACGAGCTCCTTAAAAGCTGAGCTCTTAACCGTAGGGTCCCTTTTCAGCTCGAATAGCATCTCGCCTTTCTGGGTTCGCCTGGTTTTCACCACATTCTCGCCTAGTTGTTTCAACTCCGGATCCTCTCTCACTTTCCGGAGGAGTGCTGCGTAGGACGTTTTGTCCTTCGCCTCAACAACCAGAGCGTCACCCTTGCTTCTCTCCCTACGAGGCCTAGGCTTCTCCTTATTCTTCCTGTCTTCCTTCTTCTTCTCTTCCTTCTTCCTCGCTGCTTCTTCCTTCCTCCTCGCTTCCTCTTCCTTCTTCCTCACTTCATCTTCCTTCTGTTTTTTCTTCCTCTCCTTCTGGTTCTCGACTTTACGCCACGTACCATTTTCTCCCATCTCCTTGATGCCTTCCTCGTCGTCCCTGCGTTTTTTGGGCTCCTCCTCATCTCCTGGCGTGTCCCTATCTCTCTTTTCAGGACGTGGGTTTGTGGGTCCCTTCGGAGTCTCATGTGCTTGAGCCAGTCTTATGTTCTCCTTGGCCTCCAGCAGAGCCTTTTCGGCATTTTCGGCCCTTTTTCTCCACTCTTGACATTCCCGATCTGCCACTGTTATGCCGGATTTGATACCGGTCACAAGTTGCTTGATCTCTTTGTGTACGTTGTTTTTATCCTTCACGAACACATAGAGATCATCGATCTTCCTCCTGACCTCCATCATTTTGGTTCTCCCGAGCTGCAGTTCTTGGGATTTGCTACTACTGGATATTGGTGTGAATATCTGGCTTAGCCCAACGCCTGGCTGCTCTTCTTGAAACTTACTGCTGCTGCTGGAACTCGCAGTGACCCCCAGGTTCGACACTGGTGATCTCTGCAATATCCCACTCCTTGCGAACACGTTTGCTCCTCCGTTTTCACTGTCTGGCGTATTGCCGTCGTTCTTCATATTTTTTTTGGTTTTTTCTTTTTCTTCATTTATATTTTTTTCTCCAATTTTATCCATTCTGATGGGTCCCCCCTTCGGGCCGCTATCTCCACTCGTTGTATGTAGTCTCCTATCGTGATCCCATGGTTATCTATGCAAGCAGGGAGGCCATGCTAGGGTTGACACGGTCCTTCATGGGGGCCGTGTTCAGAGCCAGATCGGCGTAAGTCAGGAATGTTACATCTGAGCCTACTACTCACCAATCACCAATTGGTGACGAGTTTTGAACGTATCCGGAGGCCTGCCAAGGTTTTACCGGGACGGGGGCAGCCGCACTATTAGCCCACTCGCCATTTCAAGAAGGTGTCACCCTTCTTTACTTAGGGAGCAGAATAGTACGACTGTCAGCCCTGTAGCGTGGTATCCAATCCATTGTACCGTGTCGTGTCCATAGTTCCATGCCGTATCCAGTATGCCGTAATAAGGATCTTACTGGCGTCGATCCTAATGTGCCGGTTGGCACTCCTGCGGGTTGACGAAGCATTTCCTCTATCGCCGTGTTATGGTTACCGCGCCAGTGTTCGCGTCGCACCCCCTCACTTTGCTATTGTCAGAAGGACAACATTGCCCAGGCTACACCACGGGGAGGCGTGAGGTAGGAACTTGTGAGAACCAGAGCTAGGTTGTCAACTCACCATTTGTAGCCCTGTGTGTGTGTGTGTGTGTGTGTGTGTGTGTGTGTGTGTGTGTGTGTGTGTGTGTGTGTGTGTGAGTATATATATATGTGTGTGTGTGTGTGTGTGTGTGTGTGTGTGTGTGTGTGTGTGTGTGTGTGTGTGTGTGTGTGTGTGTGTGTGTGTGTGTGTGTGTGTGTGTGTGTGTGTGTGTGTGTGTGTGTGTGTGTGTGTGTGTGTGTGTGTGTGTGTGTGTGTGTGTGTGTGTGTGTGTGTGTGTGTGTGTGTGTGTGTGTGTGTGTGTGTGTGTGTGTGTGTGTGTGTGTGTGTGTGTATGTGTATGCGTGTGTGTATGTAACGAAATGAATGCGCTCACGTTCTACAACGAGAAAAAGTTGCAGAGCGATCGCAATGAGAAGCCGACACTCAACCTGGGCTTGGTGGGAATCGGCGAATGTGACGTAGCAGTGTCGAAAAAGCGAGAGGCTGACGCTGAACCTAGAGATGAACTAGCCTAAGGCTAAAAATAAAGCTTAAAAAAAAATGACGCTGAACCACACTGGGCTTGGTGGGAGTCAGCAAGACTCCGATTCGATCAATGAGTCGAATTGCATTCGATTTCAAATAGGATTGACGAGCTGTCGATTCGCTCGACGGATGAGTGGCGCGGATCACTGGGTGGGTTTATCAGGTAAACTAGGGCTCGACAAATCGTTCACCCTCCGGGGTCACGAACGGATGGAATACACCGGATATCTCTGGATCCACGGTAATCATGGAGGCACGATTGAGCGCCGATGCGTGATAAAATTCCTAGGCACTCGCCGAGGATCCGTAGAGCATATAAAAAAAACCTTCGTTGAAGGGAAAACTACCCCGCAACGAAATTAATCTCTGCGTATCCCTTAAACCACGCAATGACACATACCTGCGTTTTTTCTATTCTTTTGCTCACAATTAATTGTCGGATTTCGACCGTTTATACTAGGTTATGAACTAAAAATAACTACAATAATTATAAATTTCAGTATTTCACTTGTAATCTTATATCACTGCTCACCTCACTATTCAAAGCAATACGCACAGTTAAACTTGTAATAAGCAATAGGCACGTCTGAATGAAATGCGTAGCTTCACGAAACTGATTGTGTGGCCAGTTGAAAACGCCTGATCAAGGCCAGACTAATTGCGTGTGTGTTCAATCTATCCCCCATTGGCCGGCAGTGGTATTATGGAAGACATTTTCTTACAGCAATCCTTGATGTAATAATTTAAAGCAAGTTCAGTCCGGGAGCAAACACTACCGTTATCATATGAATAATGGTACTGCAAACACACTTCCATGTTTCGAAATGTGAAGTTTCAAAATCTGGCGCGTATTTAGTAATGTATGGAAATATGCATTTATTATTGATTTATAATCAGATGGATCTCACCAAATTTTGCCTCTGAAAAGCTCACTCGCGGTAATCGAAAAAATCTTCCGCGTTGTTTTTACAACCGAACACAACATTTTGAATCACATGCGAAGTTTTTCATTTGCACCGAATTTTTGCCTAACACCTCATCCGCGTACATATTCCGGAAGGCAGAACGCCAGCACCAAGCGAAAAAAAAATACCCGGTAAATCTCTTCTTGGGAGGGAGGAAAAGCACAAAAAACAATAGAAATGAAAAACTGACCAACGCGACACCACAGCAACACAGCTATTCGAAACAAAATATTGTCCCAGGGTTGTCACGTTAATTACAATATCACTAAAAGCTTCTTATTAACACGCGAAAACTAATATTTATTTGACTTGGTACAATTAAAAAATATGCGAAAAACAGATGGAATCAGCGCCAGCGAAAACAAAAACAAACGTTCGCGGGCAGAGCCTACTGCGTTTCAAAGGCCAGGCTAATTCAACAATTGAAATGGCCTTAACTCCATTTTGAAAACAAACCTTGTAAGGCCATTTTCTCGCAACATAAATTTTGCTGAATCCCTGCAAGTTTTTCACTAAGATCGAGCAAAATAAAATGCCGAGCTGCTCACCACCTATCTTGGTAATAATAATCTATGTTTGTAGGTACAGTATTTACCCAAATTGTCTACCCTTCCACGCATCATACTTATAACTTTCAATAATTTCACATAACCGTAATTCCAAATCTTTCTCATACATCTTCAAGATGGATGTTCAAGGTATACTTTGGTGCAATAAAACCATTTAAGAAGGGTATGAGTTTCGTGGAACATTATTACAAATTTGAAAAAGGAGGGTAACAAAATTGGGTAATTACTGCATTTCAAAAACGGAGTTTGAATTACCTAATAATGTCAAGTTAAAATACTTTGGACTTGTACTTGACCAAAATAGAGCTTTCAAAAATTCATCCAAGTATCCAAGCATCCAAGTCAAATGCACTTAAATATATCATACGTTTATTTCCTATTCTAACGCTACAGAAAAAAGCACACTGATGCTTAGTCAAAAGAGCTATTTGCAGCAAAATGCCTCTCTTGTTGAAAGTCTAACTTAACATGCTTTTCTCCACTCTCATAAAGATTTGTAAACAATTACGCCACTCTACTTAGCATCACTTAAAACTTCAATGCATCAGCCTTAACCATCGTAGCGAACAATTTCACATTCTTGAACTTTGAAGTGCTACATCACCTTTTAACAATAGTAATAAAATGTCCGCAGACTTAACCGACTGAAGGTTAGCACAATCTGCACGATAAAGCTCATGAATGAGGACGATATGCATTTCCAGAAGCCGACGACTTCTGGACCTCCCTTTTCACCCGAACAGATGAGTGAAAGATCAACATTTTTGACTGCCATTGTTTGTGCGAAACCTGCCGAACACGGCAACGATGACGACAAACAACAATAGCACTTTTCACATGCTCTTCTTACCATCTCCATGGGTGGAATGTTCATGCAGCAAGTGCCACAACACTGCCTTTTTATTCTCGTTTCCTCTTTATTTCAACCTCCTCGACGACCTAGTCCTACGGGGTAAGGTTGGAGAGCTTCGTGAAAGTAAAACCAACGAGTGAATTCCCAAAGCCATTATTATCCTGAGCCCTGGCATGGTTGTGTCCGCCCGTTCCCCCTCTCCGGTTCCAGCTTAGTCAGTGGCTGCATAAATAATGTCAACGCCATTTTGTATTCATCTTCACAATTTTTATGGGGCCTGTTTCGCCTTTGACCTCTCCCCTCCCCAAGGGCTGCCAGCCCCGCACACTTTCCAGTCTCATCGGGATCACAGAGCACTCTGGTGTTATTATTCATATATTGTGGGAAGCACCCCCACCATCACGTGGCGACGGCGGTAGCGGTATCATCAGCTTGTAAGTAGGATAGGAAGCAGACTCGGACACGGAAGGGGTTTTAGACTAACACTCGAAAACAATAAAGTGAGTGTTTTACTACCCTTCGCTAGTGCCTTGTTGACCTCTCTATCTCTCCCTCTCTCTCTCTCTCTCTCTGACTGGCTCTTGCCCAACCATTGTATTGTTTCCTTATAAACATAAGCCACACCGCTCTGACCAGTTCCCCTAGGAGCAGATTCCCTTCCGGGTGACAACCTCCGAAGTGCGACTCACCATCACTGTTGTGGCTGCTGTTTACTACTGCTGCTGCTTCTGTTGCAATGTGAACAGAGAAAAGGTGATGCACTTTTCACTGCCCCCGTGTTCTGCTATGGAATCTCGGATGTGCTCACCCTTTCCCCGCTCCCCTCTATTATGGCATTCATGCCCAGTAAGTTTAAAACAAAGCAAAAAAAAAAAAAATGCAGACGCTTGATTTATGGTGTGTTTATTACATATTTTGTAGTTTCATTCATTTTTTTATAATACCATTCTACAGAAGATGCAAACCAGCAATGAATGTCGGCTTTGGTCCAACCGTCCCCTACAGGTTGCTTGTCACGGGGAACCTTTAGTGAAAATTGTTTTAAAACCAGGACCAGTAAGGAGTTTTTTATGATTTGCTTGATCTAATAATTAATTATTCAAACAAGTCATATATACATTTTGGGCTACTATAATGTAGCAACTGACACATTAATTTCCAAAATGTTGGCATTCTAAAATGAATTTATAATCAAAATTTTGAATATGCTTAAAGTTCGTGAATTGAAGAAGCCAGAAAAGTTTCGGAAATTAGAAGCAAATTCCAGGAGTAACAATTTCCAAGGGAAGCCAGAAAAATCTCGGAGAACCTTCCAGTAGAAGTCGAAAAAATTAAACTACGGATAATGGCTTATGGAAAAACTTCCAAAAGAAGACAAGAGACGCTTCTGAGAGAATTCAAGAGATACATACAACAGGTAGAAGTTTAATTGAGCTTCCTGGAGAAGACGGCAGAAACTTCCTGGAGACGCTGGAAGAAAATTCCCAAGGTATTGGGAAATGTAACGGTTCACGCGTTACGAGGCCAGAATCAGACAACTTTCTCCACTTATGCGCCAAGCAAGCGGTTCTAATCTGCTTGCATGTGGATCAGCAAGTTTTCCGCCGTGCTTCAACATGGCGTTCTGTTTTTGTTCGCGAGTGTCTCAAAGTCAATGAAAACGGTAGTGAAACGGGAAAATTAGAACGAGTTCTTAATTTAAATAGGATGGAAAATCTACTGGCTATGGATGTGCTTCGAAAGGTCATGAATTCATTAAGGTATCTCTATATGTTGGGCTGATTTCTTTTCTTTTCAGACTGATGGACTGGGATGAAAATTTGCAATGGTGGCTGGTGTTCGTGCTGAGTAAGGTTGATTGAAGGTTATTGACCTTCCTCATTACCGGTAATGTGAAATGGATATTGTTTTTGAAGCGAAAGGAAGTAAATACCGTGCAAATTTAAGAACTAACCGGTATGAAACGGAATGAATCGGGCCATGTACATGTGAAGAATTTTATGCTTATGTCCTAATTCTACTTGAACAACGGAGGAAACAGCGAACTAACATCTCGACGTTGGATTATTACTATTATTATTATTTTTACTTGAAAGTGTTTTAATCGGATAATCCTGTTAGTTTATGTGCAGAGTTACACCGTCATAGCTAAAACAACAACTTTCATCGACTTTATTTGCGCTGCAAATCAGCTGATCTGAATACTCCTAACTGTTTACCTGACAAATCTTCTAACTCGTAAAATTCGTGCCGCGTTTCGCGATTATCTTCGCGGGTGAATACGTATTAGCCAGCTTCGCGTTAAAATCGTTCGCTTTATTCGATATGAAGAAGTTTTTCTTGAAAACGATCTCTCCTAGTTTGAAATCTGAGGTTTTGGCTCGCGATAGTAAGTTGTAATATTTACTGTACTTTTCGTACGCTTTTTTCAGATTGCTTCGAACCTGCTCGTAAATTTCCTGCATTTCTTTATTTAGTGCTGTAGGGTCGTAATCTAGTTCTTCCGTGGTCTCTCGGATCTTTGCATACTCTTGACCTGAGCTTACATAGTTCCGTCCGTGATTAATGAAGTATGGCGTAAAATCGGTAGATTCGTGGACCGCCGTCCTAATCGCCATAGCCACTTCGTGTAATTTTTCGTCCCACTGTTTTTGACTTCCACCTTTCAAATACGACCTAATTGCTGCTACAATTACGCGGTTTACCCGCTCGGTAGGGTTGTTGGCGGGGTGGTAATTTGCATTCTTCCAGTGACTAATCTTATATTTTTCAATCAGTTTACTAAACAGCAAGGACTTAAATTGAGGTCCGTTATCGGAAATGAGGATTTCCGGTACACCAAAAAGCAGAAACACCATCGATTCCAAGAACTTCACCAGCGTCACGGTTTTGGCTTCCCGCATTGGCTGCACCATAACAAATTTGGAGAAATGATCGGTTATCACCAGTAGAACAGTAGAAAGAAACTTCTAGGAGAAGTTGGGAAACAATTCTCAAGAAAGATACTTCTATGGGTGTCAGCGCAATATTCCCTGAAGTTAATTACATGTTCTAATGATACAGCAATTTTCCTGGTATTCATTAAATATGACATTCGGAACATTCCTGTAATGCACTTCGAATATCCCATAATTCCTCGAATCGCCTGGAATGCTCTTGCAATTTTCCTGAAGTTAATGGGGCTGTTTCGAAGTTGAATCTTTAAAGTACTCGGTTCTTCCATGATTATAATTAAAAGTTTTAATAGTTCTCAAAACTGCCATTTAAGTGCACAGACATTCTCTTAAAATGTTCTTACAATTTTTTTATATTCAAGTAACTTCCTTTACGTTTCCAAAATATTCATGAACCTCTCGGAACTTTGCTGAAGTTGTCGAAAATTCCTGGAGTTTATCGGAACTCCTTTAAATATTCACAAATGTCTTTGATATTAATTGATTTGTCATAATGTTGTTAAAACAGACAACCTAACCTCCCTAGTAACATTTTAAGTTTTATGAAACACCACAAAGCAACTATAAAACAACGGCGCCGGTGGTGTAGTGGTAAGCGTGATTACCTCTCACCCCAACAGGCCTGGGTTCAATCCCAGTCGGTGCCGCGGGGATGTTCTGAGGCATAACATCTCTGATCACGCCTTCCTTCGGATGGGAAGTAAAGCCGTTGGTCCCCGGTTCATGAGTTGATGGATCGATAGGTAGGGTCCAGGTGTGGGAGCTGCCTTCCTGGCATGTCGGTAGCATTGGTGCTCAGCACGGAAAACAAGATCGACGGAAAAAACAAACCAAAGGAACTTTCATAAAACCCTGGTCAAGGCTATTTTGTGATTATTGCATCCGCAAAACCTCATTAAGACTAGAATATGTCTAGTTGGCCTACCCTGGAGAAGGTTCTGAAGGGTGTATTCTCGAAGCTCTTCAAGATTGATTTACTGCAAAAGGTTGTATGACGAACACATTGAGAACCATTGGAAAGCTACAATAAAAGCTTTTTAACAACAATAAAAACCATCTCAGAGCCATTTCCCTTAGCCGCTTGCTAAATCCACTAGGAAAGCATCAATCAAGATAGAAAAGGATTTATCAATCCGATCTTATCAAAATAATTAAAATAGAAAGTGATGGTATAAACATCTTGTTGAATATCAAAATGTATTACAATAGTACTAAATAAGTGGCCCAGTTTTAAATGCCTTATTAAATGTTATGTGAAATGTACGCGATAACATCGAAAAAATAAGTCCGCCCTCGCAAAACGTCGATTTAACTAATTATTTAGCATTGAAAAAAAAATCTTCAGATAGAGCTTGGTCCAGATTTTTTTTTATGATTTTCGTATTTAAATGTTTGCTTATTGCTTAAAGGGCGAACACGAAATTATTGCGACACATTCAACAGGGCATAACTTTTTTACCATTGGGTAAAAATCAACCAAATTTTGCACACTTTCTCATTGATGTGTATTGTGTACATGCTGTCAAACTCGAAGTCGTGTTTTTCGATTCAACGAAAATGGAGGTGAACCAACGCGAGTTGAGAGAACAAATTCTTTCCAATCACCTGGAATTTCCTGACCTGTCGCACCGGCAGTTGGGAAAAATGTTGAACATTCACCATTCAACCGTCTCCAGAGTGTTGAAGCGGTTCCAGGAGCGGTTGACGTTGGACCACGGCAAAGGAGCTAGAAGAAAACCGGGACCGGAGAACAAAAAGACGGAGGGAAAGGTGAAGCGGATGATTAAAGCAAATCCCAACGTCTCAAGCCGTGATTTGGCTAAAAAAATCGGCATGTCGCAGAGCTACGTCCAGAATGCAAAGAAGAGAGCTGGACTACATACATACAAGGTACAGAACTTCCCAAACCGCGATGAGCGGCAACAATCGACGGCTAAAACTCGGGCACGGAAGCTCTACGAGAAGATGCTGACAAAATATGGCTGCTGTGTGATGGACGACGAAACGTATATAAAAGCCGATTTTAAGCAAATTCCGGGGTTGGAGTTTTTCACCGGCAAGAGCAAGTTCGATGTGGACGACAAATTTAAGAAGAAGAAAATGTCGAAGTTCGCCTCCAAATATCTCATTTGGCAGGCCATCTGCTCTTGCGGACTGAGGAGTGAGCCTTTCGTGACAAAGGGCACAGTAAATGGCGAGATCTACAAATCTGAGTGCCTCGAGAAGCGCCTTTTGCCGTTATTGCAGCAGCACGACGAAGCTCCGCTATTTTGGCCAGATTTGGCATCATGCCACTATTCTAAAAGTGTCCTGGAGTGGTATGAGGCCAATTCTGTCCATTTTGTTCCAAAGGACATGAATCCGCCAAACTGTCCGGAGCTGCGCCCGGTGGAGCAGACTGGTACCGGATGACACTGTGAAGACTTTGATGGAGGGCATCAAGCAAAAATGCGTTCAATTTTACACTCAAGGCTCCATCAATTAACTTTTCTTTTGATTTTTGAAGTAAATATATGTATAAAACTACCCTAAAATTTTGGTTTGATTCTAAACATTATAAGAAAATTGGCATGCCATTTTCGGTGTCGCAATAATTTCGTGTTCGCCCTTTAATTTACCAAAATATAGTTATATCCAAGGAAATATAGATAGAAAATCGAAAATTGTAAACAACAAGCAAATTAATTGTAGCATGGCGGTGTAATTTGTGAAAAAGTTGTTTTGCTTTTAAGAAATCGTTAACAAATTCAAAAGGTTTTAAAATGGCTTTTATGAAGACAAATTGCAGGCTGAATTGTTTTTATCGAAAGCCATTTTGTTTGATCCTAACCCGTTCAGATTTATGGCAGCATTTATGGAGGCAAATTTGCCTAAAAAAGTTAAACGTCAAAGTTTGTTTATCGTTCGACAGTTGCGCTGTGGGATCTAGGATTCTTCCAGGCGGTTTTCTCCCAATGGATAGATAGTTTGCAATACTGATTTACAACATTTCGCATTTCGAACAGCTGGAAGTGCAGTCGCTCCCGAAAAAGATCCCCTTCTTCCGGAAGGTTACAGAAGTGCACCATCCAACGATGTAGGGATGTACGCTTGAATGAAATTTTCGAAGAGTTGATTCTTTTGCCGAATAAAATCGCTGCTTTGAATCGAAAACCAACTAATCTCCGCCAGCAGTTTCAGTGGTTGTTATTTCGATTGTCATCTATTCGCAAGATCTGGAGAAGGCTGGTATGTTTTCAAACTTTCGACAATGTTTTATGAATTCGAGGGCCACGCTCACTTTACTCTTCTCCGCCAGATGGTCAGTCGTTGATGGTGTGCTGGTTCTTCTATAGAAGTAAATTTTGCTGAAATCGACTTGAATTTTACATCCTACTCCGTCTATCCTTCGAGATTTCCTTGTCATAAATTTGGCTTTTAAAGGGTGATACGGTCAAAATTTGGTCAAGGGAAAACGCGTGTAAATCGGTGAAATCGTTTATTTAAAAAATCAAATTAAATTTCTTTTTCAAGTTCAATTAGTATAAAATTCAGGAAAAATATTCAGTTAGGCTTCCGCTTTTCCAAATCCGAATTGCCGGGCCTTACGCTTGACCCCTGCCATCAGATTTTGTACAGCCACCTTGCCCACCTTCTTCGCCGCAGAAAGCCAGTTTGCCTTGAACTGCTGCTAGCCCTTAGCAGTTTTTTTGGTCTTCTTTAGGTTCCGCTTGACAATAGCCCAGTATTTCTCAATTGGGTGGAGCTCTGGCGTGTTGGGAGGGTTCTTGTCCTTGGGAACCACCTGCACGTTGTTGGCGGCGTACCATTCCATGGCCTTTTTACCGTAATGGCAAGATGCCAAATCCGGCCAAAACAGTACGGAACAACCGTGTTTCTTCAGGAAAGGCAGCAGACGTTTATTCAAACACTCTTTCACGTAAATTTCTTGGTTGACAGTCCCGGAAGCTATGAAAATGCTGCTTTTCAAGCCACAGGTACAGATGGCTTGCCAAACCAGATATTTCTTTGCGAACTTTGACAGTTTCATGTGCTTGAAAACATCTGCTACCTTTCCCCTTCCTTTTGCCGTATAAAACTCCTGTCCCGGAAGCTGCTTGTAGTCGGCTTTGACGTAGGTTTCGTCGTCCATTACCACGCAGTCAAACTTCGTCAGCATCGTCGTGTACAGCCTCCGGGATCGCGCTTTGGCCGTCGTATTTTGTTTATCATCGCGATTTGGAGTCACTACCTTCTTGTAAGTCGATAGTCCGGCTCGTTTTTTGGCTCGATGCACGGTTGTAGACGATACACCCAGCTTATTTGCGGCATCTCGGAGAGAGAAGTTAGGGTTTCGCTTGAAACTACCGGCAACTCTCTTTGTCGTCTCAGCGGCTTCCGGTTTTCGATTTCCCCCCGATCCAGACTTCCTGGCTGTCGACAAACGTTCCCCAAACACTTTAATTACATTTGTAACGGTTGATTTGGCAACTTTTAGCGATTTTGCCAACTTTGCGTGCGAGTAGCTCGGATTTTCGCGATGCGCGAGCAAAATTTTGATACGCTGCTCTTCTTGCTTGGACGGCATTTTGACAACTGAAGAGTGAATTCCAAAATCAAAATAGGAGCAACATTCTACACACACACACCTTCAAAATGAGGGGTGTTCAGGTTTTTTAAATGCAAAATTGAAAGAAATACGTCAAGTTGATATTGACCAAATTTTGACCGTATCACCCTTTATTAACTATGAGGAACCATCTTTTAAGCTCAATTTGTTAACAGAAAAATTCAGGAGTTTATGATGCACTTGAAAAAGCCTAAAAAGCAACAATAATAGATAGAACACATTTATAAAGTAATTTATCAAGACATTAATAAACTATTGCTAATGACGTTCATTCTTGCAAAACAGTTTTAAGGAGTTAAGGCGAAGTGTCCCAAACGCTCCTCCGTACAGAGCAGAATCGATGATCATCAGAAGCGTACCGATGATACACAACCTCGGTCTTTCGCTGACGTTGTGGACGGAATCACACCGAAGCCGGTATCGGAAGAATCGAACCCATCTTGAACACAAAACAAGGTAGAAGAGTTGCCGCCATCATGGGAAATGAATGTGGAACAAGGGAAATCGTCTGGAAATTCCGAGCACTTCGCCAAGCGCTTCGAGGAAATGGACATATCACCTATGCGAACACCGGAAACCGGAGGCACTGGGGTAAATACAAACCCTCCTAGAATCAGCCGATCAATGGAGATGAGAAGGCATAAAAGAGGAAACGGAGACTCGAAGGACCATCCCGTTAACGAGCAACTGCTCGGAAAAGCGGCCAAGGAATCGCTAAGTCAGGCAAGTAAGAAAAGCAGATCGTCGTCAGTCAAAGGTAATCGAAGAGCTAAATCGTAACTGTCATGCTATACAGTAGAGTAATAGCTAGCATCAATCTTAATGCTATCCAGACAAGGGTCAAGCTTTCGCTGCTGAAAGACTTTATAATAAACAGCAATGCGGATATAGTTTTCTGTCAGGAGGTAGCTTTTCGAAATTTTTCATTTATTTACTCACATGTTGGAAAATGTCAATGTGGGAAAATCTCAAGGAACTGCCGTGTTAATACGGAAAGGATTGGATTATGATGATATAATAGGTGACCCTAGTGGAAGAATAATATCAGTAAAAGTTAACGGTATAAATTACATAAATGTGTACGGGCATGCAGGTTTCCAGTATAAAAAAGAGCGAGATCTTTTATTTTCCGAAAACATTGCGATTCATTTCAACAAATCCGATGTAATGCACCATGTAGTTGGAGGTGACTTCAACTGTATTCTAGATGCAACCGACACAAAAGGATCAACAAAAAACTATTGCGGTAGCCTAAAAAAATTAGTATCAAGTTTAGATCTGAAAGATATTGAAAAAGCCATTAAAGGGCAATCTGTGCAGTGCACATTTTTTAGAGGTACATCTGCTTCTAGAATTGACAGATTTTACGTTTCTTCGAAATTTGTAGAATCAGTTGTATCATTTGAAACATCTAGTGTACCATTCTCTGACCATAAGGCTATTGCAATGAAAATAAGTATTAATAAGACAGATCTAGGACATCATTTCGGAAAAGGGTATTGGAAGATTAATACAGGCTTCATAAATAACGATCTCATTGAGAACGAGTTCTGTTTTGAATACGAAGCTTAACAGCACAGAATATCTTATCAAAATAGCTTCCACAGTTGGTGGACAAATCATTTTAAATCTAAAGTGAAACAATTTTATAAAAGCAAAAGTATAGAATTCAATCGTCAAATAACTGAAAGAAAATCAGATTTATATAAAACACTAATAGAACTGTCAAGTTTGCAAAACAATGATGAAGACGTTAGCACGGAAATGAACTTTACAAAAGCAATGATTTACAAAATTGAAACTGAAAAATTAAAAAATCTAGAAGGGAAGTTATCAGTTAACAGTATAATGAATGATGAAAAATTTAATATTTATCAAGTAATAGCTCGCCATAAAAATTCAAAAAGTCGAACAATTGGGGAATTGCTCGATGGTAGCGATATCATTAGAGGTACAAATGAATTGAAAAAGTACATTTTTAATCATTTTTGCAACAACTTCAAAAAGCAGCGGCTTCAGGCATACAACGGTTCACTTGAATATATCAATGAAAAATTGAGCAACCAGGATTCATTAAATATTGCACGTGATATTGACGAACAAGAGCTCAAGGACATAGTCTTCAGTTGCACCAAGAAAAAGACACCAGGGCCAGATGGCATTAATTATGAATTTTATACCAAGCACTTTGATCTGTTAAAACATGATATGATTAAACTGTTTAATGATTTATTGCATGGCGATGTTATTCCTCCTTCTTCTTTTTGCGAAGGATACATAACATTAATACCAAAATCGGGTTGTTCTAAAAACATCTCGGGCTTTAGACCTATTAGCCTTCTGAACTGTGATTACAAGGTTTTTACCAAAATTCTTGCCAACCGCATTCAGCAGTTTTTAGGAAAAGTTGTAGAAGAAGGGCAAACTGCATGTGTGAACAACAAGTCTTGTATAGATACACTTGATCAGTTGAGAACAGTTATAGCAAAAGCAAATGGGTCAAAACGATTTAAAACAGCAATATTAAATTTGGATATGGAGAAGGCGTTTGATAATGCGGATCATGCGAAATTATGGAAAGTTTTAGAAGCTTATAACTTTCCACCTCAGATTGTTAGCTGTATTAGAAATTTATACATAAATGCTTCCTCTAGTGTACTTTTCAATGGTCACTTGACAAATAGCTTTAAAATAGAAAAATCTGTGCGACAAGGTTGTCCCCTATCAATGATTCTTTTTGTTTTGTACTTAGAACCATTCATACGAGAAGTTTATCACTCGATAACAGGTATTTTAATTGATGATAAGTTCATTAAAATTGTAGCATACGCAGACGATGTAACAATAATTATTCTATCTGATGTTGAATTTGATAAGGTATTACACATAGCTGATGAATATGGTAAAACATTTGGAATCAAACTAAATGTAAATAAATCAGCATTTTTGCGGATAAACAATTTTTCATTAGGACCACAACGAATAATAGAAGCTAAACAGTTAAAATTTTTAGGAATGATAATAACTAATAATTGGACAGAAATGATTGGAAAAAATTATGAACGATTGATAAACACTTGCAAATGCAGTCTGGGATCTATCGGAGTTAGAAATTTAAATTTTATTCAAAAAACTTGGATCATTAATACTTTTATATTAAGCAAACTATGGTATATTGGACAGATGTTACCACCTGAGAAAGGACATTTAGAGGAATTAAAAAAAATGTAATGAGATATCTTTGGGGTTCTCAAATTTTTAAAGTAGATTGCAATCAACTTTATCTGGCCTATGGAAAAGGAGGTCTAGCCTTGGTTAATTTGGAGGAAAAAATGAAAGCATTATTTATCAAGCAAATTTTATTCGACTCCAATAACATGTTGAAGGATCCCGATCATTTTCTGCTGAACTGCCAATATACACATAAACTCTCTCGTAACACTACGAATTGGATAAATATTGCAAAGCAATATAAAAATATGGTTTACTTGAATACTATTGCTCTAATATATAGTTCCTTGTTAGCTAAACAGCCTCACATTCCAAAAATTCAGGCAAAATTCCCTGATTTTGATTGGGTCACTGTGTGGGAAAACTTTAGCAAAAATGTGTACAGTTCAGAAGCCAAGTCAATGTTTTTTGAAGTTTTGAATGACATCTATCCAAATAAAGAAAAGTTGTCCAAATATAATGAGAGAGGACAGACGGAAAAGAATTGCGATGTTTGTAATGCACTAGATACAAATTTACATAGAATCAAAGATTGTAATTTATCTCGTGAAATTTGGAATTGGGTTGAGGAAATAATCAGGAATCAGTTGAACGTTAGACTCAAAAGTGCTACTGAAATTTTTACTACACATAAAGGAAAAAAAATGTAAAGAGCTGAAAGCGGCTCTATGGCTAGCTACTGAAGGAATTATGTACAATATGAAGCATTATAGGAACCCTTCAATCTTCGTTTTCAAAAACATGCTTAGAAGCCGAAGATGGAATCAAAGAGTCTTTTACAGGAAGGTTTTTGGAAAATTTGCCTTTGTTTTCTTAGTTAAGAATTAGTAGTAAAAATTGTTTAATTTTGTAATAAAAAAAAAAAAAAAGGTTATGAAATTAAATGATAAAAATATAAAAAAAAGGAGGGATTGAGAACTGGTTTAAATTTATTTTTGTAACAAGACAGTTTTTGACTTTCTTGTCAGACTATAAAAGGTTTTTAAAACAGCAGAAAATCTGAATTACTAAGCAGTAATGTTTTACACTTTGAAATGCTATTTTTAAACTAAATGGATTGTTCATTGCCTATATAAATCATCATAAATCAGAGTGGATGCCAAATGGTTACTGAATTGTTACTTGGGCTTACCAGTCCTGATATATTCAGTGCTTCCCATCAATTCGCCTGAAGAAAATGGAACCCTCCTGAAAATCATTAAATCTCCCTGAAGCTCTTTGAACTTATGAAGTTTACAAAATATTGCACATGTTTCCTCAAGTTGACTGGATTTCTCTGGACTTTCCTGAAATTCCCGGGTACTGACAAAGGGGCGCGCCTTTGGAGGGTGTTTCAACACTCCGAAGGGTATAAATAGCGGGACCTTTCAATTAGAGTCGGATCCTTGCGATAAATGCAAGAGTGACAACTCTAAAAAAATCGAATACTTCATCATTTCTCAATAGTGATGGAGTAATACGACATGCACTAAACTAAGGACACGGGATATACTACAATAGATCAATTTACTGGTCGCAGTAGTGTTAGGTCCCGAACAGAGAAAAAAAAGTGTACCCTCATATAGAAATTACAGACGTAATCCTACGTCAAAATTAACATTTTAATGGACCTATTTGTTCACTGAATAAAAGCATTTCCCGATTCCCAGGAATTAGTCGAAAGAGTATCAAACATAAGACATTTTGAGTCCTGAATAATAGAAGATAATAGATTCATCCACTCACAACTTCATTTCTTTTACAGTTGATAAGAAATAGGGGGGTAAATGCAGTGAAGTATAGGAACCTTCGACTTAGTTCTTTTAGAATCTCTTTCTTTTGTATGCGCCATTATGTTGACAAATCAATATATTTCCCAAGTAACATATAAAACATCTTTTGGTAAAAGAATAAGAAAGGCTTGTTGTGTAAATGTACCATATGCGTGATAATAACCATTGAGCAATGTCAAAATAAAAAAAAAAAATCTCAAAAATTTCGTTCTCGGTCGGTTCTGGAATTTGATACGGGATTGACGGTAAACATGCTCTCGTCGGTGAACAGGATTACCGGATTTTTTCGCTTAAGTAAGTACAAGATTTTCTTGCATCGTTAGACTCGTTAGATGCGGTTGGTAATCATGTGAGTTTTTTTTCCGTGCCCTCGATTTCGCCCCGCGGTCTTTCTTCACGATCTTCCGTGCCGTAAAGTCACTAATCCCTTGTTCCTTTGCCATTTTCCCTATTGAACGCACTGGATTCACCCGAATCTTCCTTTTCATAGCAGCGATAACCCTCGGAACCCGAGCTGACCTCGGACGATCTGTGGCCACCTCTACGGATAGTTTTCCTTTCTTTTCTCGGTCTAAAACCCTTTTGACGGTCCACCGGGACACTCCCACGGCGATTGGAATGTCTTTTTGCAACATTTGCGCGTGGGACAAATCACGAGCACGCTGCCACTTCGTCATGGTGCAACAGTCAAACTAAGTAAATCATTTTCTTTTATACACAGCCTACTACGGTATGAGCTATAGGTTACATGCATGCAAAAAAAACCAAGGCATTGTATGCACAGGTGAAACGGGAACCTTTTTTGTACGATGGTGCAAACATTATCACGCATACGGTATTATAACTGATGCAGAAAGCATCAACATGATTTCAAAAATTGCCAAAATATTTTAATTTGCTTTGATTTGTAAATATTATTTAAACGTACATTTTAATGTTTTAATACCACTATAAAACATGTTGTATATAAAATAAAACTTAGTTGAATTTACAAAGTTCTTGAAAAAAATCTTTCTTTCAAAATTGGCGTTTAATTTGACGACGCCATGACTGATAGTTTCTTTTGATGTTTTCAAAGGTTTGTTATAAATAAAGTTGAAAACACCTTTTTATGACATCTTATAAGTTAATACAATTGAAATGGTACTGGTTGTCTTATGAGGAGTTGAAAACACTGTTATATAACACTCTGGTAAGTAAAGTACACTTATATTAAACTTTCGCTAGGACCTTGCTTGAAAATTCCTCCTGAACCGCAGGCGAAAGATCGCTTCATTTAAATATAGCCAGAATTAACTCAACAATATCCCCTCCAACTAGGGGGTTGTGATAAATTTCCACATCATATCCCATTTCCACCTGCAACATTCAACTTCGGGATGACACAAAGCACAACCCTCTGAAAGAATATATAGTGAAAGCCGTTTTACACACAATCTACCTCCACACTCAACAGCATTAGTAGCACGCTGAAATCCGAACTTCCAGTCAGTCCCCTTCATCATCGACCAGCTGAATCTAGGTTATGGTTACGACGCTGCCATGCACGACCGACGACCCGAAAGCTCCCATCTGTTTGGATGCATGTTTTGCTCGAATTGAGCTACTGAGTTCCTGCATGGTCTTCCGTAGTCGGCTTAGTCCTCTAGCCCATCGAAAGGTTTGACAACCGTTCGGGTTCAGTTCCAGTGGACATGCGCCGTTCTATCTAAATACCACGAATCCCTGGCTCTTCAGCTGCATGCAAACTGTATACGCTCGTGCGAGGAAAATCACCAGTGGTTTCAAGTTGTAGTTTGTCCGGAAAACAGAGTCGTTGTGGAAAATTCTCTCCATCTCTCATTTTGGAAGGGAACGCATTTTTTTGGGTATCTCATCCAAAACGGACCGAGGCTCTTTCGCTTGCTCGCCTATCGAATTGATCAGTTTAATGTGATACCGTCGGCCCGTTCGGATGTGTTTTTCGCGGTGTCTTCTCCAGTTGCGGTGTGGTTTGAATTCCAAGCAAGTTTTAGTCCCATCGTGAATTGATGTTCTCCCTTCAGCAGGTGGATGAGTTGAGTGTTGCTGCAGTAGACGACTTCAAAGCGAGGGCCTATGCAAAACAGAGCTCACATGGTTCGATGCCATGAATCGTGTTTTTGTTTGAAAGGAAACGGGCGCAATTGATCCCTCGATGCCTAATGAGGCGAAACGCCCTTTGAGAGTGGGCTCTTAAAGTGATTTCCAGAGACTGACATACGGATTGACGAGTGAAAAGGATAAGCTTTTCCAAGAGAAGAGGAAAACGACGGTGCAAGGAAAACGGGTGCTGGTATGTTAAGATAACGAGGGCTCTAGAAGAATATTTCGCACGAAATACATTGCTGATTAGCACAGTGTTCGGTCAGGTGGATGGTTGCGGAAGGTGCGTGAATAAAGAAGCAAAATTTATGAGTTTCTACATGGGAACTCATCGTTCGAATGCGTGATTGCAGGTGACACAAAACGCCCAAAATCGGAAGCAAGTGTGACGTGGGCAACAGTGCTGGCGAATTCGACGTTTAAAGTGAAAACTTTGCCTTCACGTGAGTGAGTCAGTGAGATCAATAACAGAGTGCTCGGATATTCAAGAGCTGGGAAAACTTTGCGCCCCAACAAAAGGCGACCGCGACGAGAACCGGAACGACAAACACGTCGACGTTGGTGACCTGACTGTTGAAAATGTAAATACTCACAAAAAAAATGGAACCGACGTCTCTCGCCGTCCGGATCGCAAACACGGTATTTATCTTTTCCTTTTTATTCGTGTTGCTAAGCTCGTTTCACTCTGCAGTTTGTACTCTCGTTTTTCTCGTATTTCGTCGTTAAGTTTTGACTCTTATCCTTGCCAGTAGCATCAGCAACGAGGGCTTATTGCGGAAATTTTTCCCAGCAGCCAAAAGTTTATCCTCCACTCGCTTGGCTGTTTGGATGGCTGGGTGCTGGGTTAGTCAAGTTCACGTGACAGCCCAAATGCGAAATTGAACGGAACAGTCCCGGGAAGGATGGAGTTGCGAGATGCGGCGTGGCGTACAGCTTCTCTGAAACTTTGGCGTCATCATTGGGCTGATCCGTTGTGACAGGAAAACTCTTGTGTTATGATGATGGTTGGTGCCTTTCAGGGTCTTCCCGGGTAAGGCGCTTTATATTTCTAATAAAGTTGGTCGAAAAGATGGGCGGTTCAGAGGGAGGAGTGTAGGAGTTGTTTGTAAGTTGTCACCAACAGCTCTGGGTTGCCGGACGTTGATGATGGAAGTTTTTCGTAATGGGTATGGAAGTTTAATCAATAGTTTACATTTGATTACTCGAGTCTGCTAGGAAAGGTAGGAAAGAGTGTTACGTGTACAATTCAACAAGTGAAGGTACGGAATTTTCTTCATATGGCTGCCCTTTTTCTAGGGTCCATCGACACTTACAATGATAAGTAAAGTACGGTGATCCGTTTTCTAAAGTTTATGTAAATTTAATGTAAATTCAAAATTGTGTGAGTCTCCTATTATGTTTAACAATTGATCCTAAATGTTATGCTAGAAAAATCGAGAAAAGCTGATGAAGTTTTCAACTCAATTCATACACAGCATTTTAGTTATTTTAAACTTAATCAGACTACTCAAAGAAATCTTCGTCCCTTAAAAAGTGATTAATAGTTAGACGTATCAAAACTAAAATTCAATGTCTACTTTGACATTTTCTTGGAATTTTTTTATTAGCACTTTGAAGGCATTTTAACATTTCTAGATCAACCTGCAGATTGTTTAGGTCATCTTGAACGTTTAGATGTTTAAGAATTGATTCCGATCGTTTTGGAGGATTTGTTGCCATTATGGTGTTTTTCAAGTGTTCCAGTAGGGAAATTCATTATGTAAAAAGCATTTGTAAGCCACACATCAGTTTGATTTATATATCTTAAATATGAGTCTGTTCTAAAAAAATTAATTACTGAAGAAGGTTTAGAGGCCATTCAAATGGTTTGAAGTTTGTATTGGGATTACTATGGAAGCATCTTAAATTGCTCTTATATCGCTTTATCTTTGGATCTAGTTGTCCACATGATGAAAAAAATCAATATGAGGAAGCTATGACAATAGTGAACAGATTTTGCGATAGCAAATGGTAGCAATTCAAGAAAGGTAAACACGTGAAAATAAATTTTAAATCGGGTACAAATTGAATATTGAATATTTATTTATTTATTTAGATCTACAACATAAAGTTGTGCAGATATTTTACAAAACTAATTATTGAATCCTTCGTCTATAAATTTACTTTCTATAGTTAAAATCATAGGCGTCACAAGTTTCATTGAATACACGACAGCACAAGGTCCATGGGTAGTTGACAGACGACAAATTTTATCACTTGGGCTGTCAATAGAAGATGAAGGCAACATTATCACGGATCAAATAAAAAAACAGTGAAAGTTTTGGCAGAGAAACCTGTCTTGATTTTCGTGAAAGAGTCGTGTACTGTACTACGGTGTTGTACTCCACTATGGTCAAGGATTTGGAAACACAAATCGTGTGCGTCTCACTGTAGCATCGCCGCTTTGACGTGCTGAGTCCAGACGTTAAGAGATGTGCGATAAGGGTGACGGTATGACAAGCAATGCATTTTATTTACAAGTGCTTGCATGATGATTTTAACTGTAATAACTCCCCTTCCCGTGTAGCCCCCTTATCTCAGTAAATGTCAGTAAGCAAGCTATTTATCTTGCTTGCCTCTCGTGGTATAACCTTGATTTGGTGATGTGATAAGGAATTTGTGTGTGCCAAATTTCAGCAAATGTTTTGACGAACCTCAGAAACTTTTTTTTGAATGCAGTTGTATCAGCTGGTTGATACGCAGCTATGTAATTGAATGCAACATCTGAAATGTAACAAACCAAGTGTTAACTGAAAAAAATGGCATAGATTTGTTGTTTATCTCTGCTGTTAATGTTTGCTTAACACCAAAGAATATGGATTACATTTCATGCAAATAAAATTGATATGTTGTCCTTGTTCTTTGTTTATTGTATGTCTTTGTTGTCTAATTATCAGAGTATCAAAACACAGATAGAAAGCAGCAATACGGGCGACTGGACACACTTGATCCCTTGTTTTGATTTTGGCTATATCACAGAGAAAAATATTTTTTGATAGTTAATAAATACTTAAAAGGTTCCTAGATGTTGTATGAATTTCCCAAACTACGTTCTTTGTGGTAGATGTATAAAAAGGCATTTAAAAAATGGAGGAGACTCGAATGACATATGTCAATTGATGCCATGTAGTTGTAAGCGAGAGAGGACTCAAGAACTATTCAAATTTTTATATAAATCTCTCGAGCCTTCATATATACATTTTTAAATGTTCTAAAAATTGTCCCCATTTTATGATATTTATTTGAACATTGATGTTTACACACATCCCATGATCGAATGTGTGAAAATTTGAGGGATCAGGTATCCCCAAACAGAGTATTATTTTTCCACACTCGTACATTTGGTTGAAGTGTGTGTAATCCTTGGAGGATCAAGTGTCCCCTAACCTTCCAGCGTATCCCGCTAGATGCCGTCTGCGTGGTCTTGAAACGCTTGATCGAAGACGAAAATTATAACAATCTACGTTAGTCGTTAAATTACTGAACGGTGACGTCGATTGCTCCTATCTTCTATCGCTCCTTGACTTCCGTGCTTCAGGTAGGATATTACGTCAGCGGTCCCTGATGCAGCCGGGATTTCATCGTACTCTGTTTAATTATAACCAACCTATATCTGCAATGGTTTGTTTGCATACATCGGTTGAATCCGCGTTCAATTTTGATATGCCAACGCCTCAATTTGTAAATATTACATATTCATTCAGACTGATTGTCAGATGATTTACTAAACAATAAATAAATAAATAAATCCTCCTAGCTGAACAAGTTTATTGGTACGGGCACCACACTACAGAGTTGGATTTCAAAATCGATCGTACCAGAGCGTAGTACAAAGGCTGCAATCCTTAAATTCACTGGATATTTTGAATATGAATCCCAACTGTCGGTTCACCTTGCACGGTATGAAAAGTTCATGTAAGTTTCTGTGATATCTATCACACATGTTATGAACGCTAGATTTGGTGTAAATTTACACGATATTTCATGTAGTAGTCTATCCCCAAGCAACACAATTTGTCATAAACGGGTTTACATAACTTATTTATGACAAAATCAGCGGTAAACATTTACGTCTAGTCACTTGTATACAACTTATTTATACCGAAAAAAGCGCAAGAGGTGGGATCTATATATAACATATGCTTGACTTGCGCAACTTATTTATGACTATAACGCAACCTACTGTTTTGGACATGTTGTAAATTAATTTCATCCTTCCTACGAATGGAATTTGTTTATCATCAATTTACACAACTTATTCTTCGGAGGAATTTTATCGTGCGAATAAACTGCCTTAACTGAGATTCTGTACTGCAAACATTTATGCGGTTGCAAATTTATGGTAAATCTATACATTCTACTTCTAAAAAACTCATTGGCTCTTAGAAAAAAGCTTAATATAATAAATTGAATTGCATAAAATACCCTGGATAAAATTCCCCAACTTTGCAAAAAAACAAAACAAAACGAATATCAACTTTCTTTTAAAATTATCTTGCTTTTCTCTTTTACAAAACGTACATGTGATGTTGAAAGTGCAAATTAAATGTTTTCTTCATTCTATACATTGCTTTATTGGTCAGCCATATTGTAGTGCAGTTTGTAGTATGCATTGAGAAATTTCATAATTGTTATCAAAACATGTTTATAACACGAACAACAAGAACATTACTTGAATCGTATATTGAAGTTATAATTAGGTATGACAACTCTCAATTGCCTATTTATAACACATTTATAACTGATAGTTTTTGATGAACACTTGCTAGCCTTATATACAACATGTTTTCATATGTCATTTTTGGAAACATGAGTACAACTGAAATATAACTTATTAATAACATATTATCAATAAGTTATATCTCAGATGTATTCATGTTTCTAATAATGATATATGAAAACATGTTGTATATAAGGCTAGCAAGCTTTCATCGAAAACAATCAGTTATAAATGTGTTATAAACTGGTAATTGAGACATGCAATATCGAATTATAACTTCAAGATAACAAGTGCTTGCCAGAAAGGTTGAATACTTCACAAACAACAATACAACGAGTCTAAAATAGGATGTTTTAAAAGCAATTAATATATAACTTATTTACAACTGGATTTTACTTAATTTTTCATGCAAGATGTTGCAAGTGTTACTATATCACATATGTTATAAACGCTAGTAAATTTAAGCGTAATATCGCAACGTTGCATGAAAATTTGTAATCAATTTTATTGTTTATGCCAGTAATAGCTCAATATTTAATGAGGAAAGTTTTTACGCGTTGGTTAAAATTCAGATCTTTTTTTCTGTATGAACGTGATATGATTGTAACGTAAACGGAAGGTCAGCGCTGAATCCAGGATGAGGCCAAGATCACGAGCTTAATGAACGTGTTCAGCGTCACAGATGGCACAAACGACATTTAAAGGCATTTCGTCCCACAGCTTTGAATCTGAATTGGATCACATTAGATACCCTGTACTCGTTTACCTTCGACGTATTTATGACCACATGAACTAATGCAAGGGATTCAAATCTGTTGAACTGGGAGGCTATTTATCTTTGCTCAAAAACTATCTCTGCATCAGCTCTGAACGAACTTGCTAATCTGTAACGCTTTTTTCCATGACAACCGATGTAATATTCCACATTTGCATATTCCTCCAGAAACCATTGCTGGAACGGTACTTTGGAACCGTGGAATATTTCTGTCGTTTTGATCATTTTGAGACTGCTGCAGGGTAAACAACTTTTCATCCGACAGGTTAAACTCTTCCCCAGCGTGCCATTATAGTAGAAGAATTGCTCTTTCGAGCTTTACTTGTTGCAAAAAACATGATTCTATTCACTCACTAATACACTTCACATTTTTCTTTTTTTCATTTTCTTGTATTGGACCGTTGCTCGGTATATCGCATCGTCCGTTCATGCGGTCTCCACTAACATCCATCATCGTAATAATTGTAAGCAATTCTGACATCCTTTGGTTGGGTTCATCAACTTCTGAGGGCAGCTTCAAGAAAAATGCTGTAGAGTAGACTGGCCTAAATTGAGAACACATGAAGGAACCCCTAGATTTGTGCCGTTAGATGAAAAAACAACTCTCTGCAAATTTCAGCTCATTCGGATGTTACACGAGCTGGCGCTTCTGATTTAAAATTTATATGGGGATACTGGTTAAAATGTAAGGAGACATAATATTCCTTCACTCTTTCATGCATAGAACTGGTTCAGCAAACTCGATTAAGCACAAAATTTCAGCATACGTTGCTTAAACTATGAGAAACAACTGTGCTCCATAAAGCATCACGATTCGCTGCTCGTATATTGCAACAAAATACAGGCAACTTATGCAACGTAATACTATCACTAAAAATAAAAGTTCATATTTTCCACAGGCCAACACCCAGGCCCGTGTCTTTTGGTACGACAACCACTATCTGAATGTTTCAGCTCTTTTTAACCTTACACGGGCTGGCGAGTTTGGTTTAATGTTCATGTTGGAGATTTGGTTGAAATGTATACAAAATGCCACTATACATTCAAAAACGAATATTTCAATAAAACTAACTGGATTCATGATGCAATCTTCAGCAAAGTTGTTACTCATTAGCTGAACTACAAGTTTTGAAAATCTGCATGAAATCGAGAATAAGGAAACTGTTTTATGATTGAAAGAGTGTAGAGATGTCATTTGTTCATGTATTTTATGAAAATTCCCTATATAAAATTGAATCTAAAAGCACCAGCTCATTCTACATCCAAATTAGCCGAAAAATTAGAACTTTTATTTTTGTGGGCCAGTCTACTGTACTGTAAACCAACGGAATTTAGAAGAGATTTCCATTGTAATTTCAAATGAATGGAATTCTGACGAAGGCTAAAAGTAGTCTGTAAAGAGATTCACCACTTAAATACAATTTTAGAAGAATCAATCGAATAGAATTCTGATGAGAATTTGAGAGCAATTTTGAGATGAGATTGAGAGGAATTAAATATGCATGTGCATATTAATGAGAATTTATAAATAACTTAGGAGCTTCCCTAAAGGCGCAGCTACAAAGCAAGACCATGCTGGAGGTGACTGGGTTCGATTCCCGGTCCGGTCTAGGAATTTTTCGGGTTGGAAAATTTATCGACTCCCTGGGCATAGAGCATGATTGTACTTGCCACACAATTATACAAATTCAAAAATGGTAGCAGACATCGAAAGCTCTCAATTAATAACTGTGGAAGTGCATCTAGAACACTAAGTTGAGAGCACGCAATAAGCTAATATGCCATAAGCAATAAGCTTAAAATGCGAAGAAGAAGAAGAAGAAGAAGAAGAAGAAGAAGAAGAAGAAGAAGAAGAAGAAGAAGAAGAAGAAGAATAACTCTGATCAGAATTCAATGACCATAAAGTGTGATGTGAAAAACTTTAAAAGAAAAGGAATCTGATAAATTAAAAATCATTTTTAAGTTTGTATTGCGACAGTTTTCTGTCAGTAAATGCGGTGTGGCATAATTTTGTTTTACCAATTATTTATCTGAAGTTAATGTACATAAATATTATGTTAGCAATCATGAATGCGATTCATGCCGACTCTTGCCTGAAAAAAAAATAAATCTTTCGCGTTACATTTGGGGGCGGAGAGGTATTGGTAAAATTATTATGATTGATAACAGGCGGAAGGGAAGGGAGGGTATAATACGGCCAATTTTAAGTTACGTTTTTTTTTATAATCAGATCCAAAGTAGTGGTTTTCTTGGTGCTCAACGTCGTTCAACAAAAGATTTGAAAATCAGTTTTTATCACTTGTGTGTATTCGATTGCGTGTAGTTTTGTGACACTACGAAGAACACAAGTTAGTATATGCAGTGAACGTGTTTTAGCCAGAAAGTTTTCGTTCTAAAATCATGAAATATTTTTCTTTAAATATTCGTTTTAATAGTGCGTGTTAAAGTATGTGTATACTAATGATGATAGTTGAAGAATAGCTCTAAAATAATACAAATTTAGTGAATCAATTACCTCATTGTGATGACGGATAATGATGATAAATGTCGTAAAATGTTTGCTAAATGGATATGGTTGTCCATTAATCATTAATCGTTGATATACTTTTAACCATTCTGTGATTTTAAGGTATTTTCGTTAAATCAATTTTAGTATTTTATGATCATTCCCAAATAACAATAATTGTCTTAAATGTTCGTGAGTCTTTATGGAATATTTCAAAGTTAGTCGCAAAAAATAAAAGTTTAAATATTGACAAAAGATCAGCTGAGTCAATGCGTTACGAAATGATATTGTTTGATAATTTTTTTTTGCGTAATCCCGACGTTCTTTCAATGCTTGAATGCTGATCAATAAGCAACGTGCTTCTTGCGAAGTGCATATATGATATGATATTTATAATGATAGTGGTTTACCACCCATTGTACCGTATGCGTGATATTGTTTGCACCATCGTACAAATAAGGTTCCCGTTTTACCTGTGCATGCAATGCCTTGGTTTTATTTGCATGCACGTAACCTATAGCTCATACCGTAGTAGGCTGTGTTTAAAAGAAAATGATTTACTTAGTTTGACAGTTGCACCATGACGAAGTGAAAAAAAGACATTTCAATCGCCGTGGGAGTGTCCCGGTGGACAACGGAGAAAAGAAAGGACAACTATCCGCGAAGGTGGCCACAGGTCGTCCGAGGTCAGCTCGGGTTCCGAGGGTTATCGCTGCTATCAAAAGGAAGATTTGGGTGAATCCAGTGCGTTCAATAAGGAAAATGGCAAAGGAACACGGGATCAGTGACTTTAGGGCACGGAAGATTGCGGGGCAAAGTCGAGGGCACGGGAAAAAACTCACATGCTTACCAACCGCATCCGGAAGCTACGAGTCGAACGATGCAAGAAAATCTTGTACTTCCTTAAGCGAAAAAAATCGGTAATCCTGTTCACCGACGAGAGCATGTTTACCGTCGATCCCGTATCAAATTCCAGAACCGACCTGTACATATATTAGTTCTCTTCCGGTAAAAGACGTGGCCGACGAGCGCAAGAACGTGTATCTGACCAAGCATCCTGCTAGTGTTATGGTGTTTGAGTTGGTGGATTCCGATGGCAAAAAAATGGACCCGGTGTTCATTCCAGAAGGCGACAAGGTCAACACGGAGGTATACATCGGGATTTTAAGTAAGTATGTTCTTCCGTGGATTAAAGAACAGTACGTTCCGAAGCCAAATGTTGTATTTCAACAAGATGGGGCTCCGTGCCACACCTCGAACCGCACTCGGAAGTGGTTGCAGGAACATCTTCCGTTCTGGGCGAAGAATATGTGGCTGCCATCCAGTCCCGATCTTAATCCGCTAGATTACTCAATATGGCGCGTCATGAAGGCCAAGGCCTGTTCTAAACGCCACCCGAGTACAGCAAGCCTCAGACAAACATTGACCCATACCTGGAGAGAAATGGATCCAGACTACATTATAAGAACCTGCCGTGCATTCCGGAAGCGTGTGGAGGCTGTAATTGCAGCAAGTGGAAACTCGATCGATGATTAACAAAGCTTAAGACTCTGAGAAACATCCCCTCTTTGAATAAATAAAAAAAAATCGAAAACGGTAGCACGGAAACTAAGTCCAACAGCAGTGGGCTCTCCTCTCTGTTTGTCTTGATCAAGCTTAATAATTTCTGATTGCCTCATACAGCGACATATGAAGGGCCAAAAATGGATTGGGTAGATCGATAGGCAAAGTCGTCTATCCGCATCTATGGAATCCTTCCAGCAACTTGATCAGCCAACTGGTCAAAAAGACAAGCCACAAAACAGGAAGAAGCTCCAATGAGTGGGTAGGAGAGTCCGCCCTTTATCTACGAAATGTTATCAACAGGGAGTTGGCATTCCCACTCTCTCCGTCCAAAACGCTTCAATCGGGTGCCCTGTTGGACCATCCCTTGTATGTGTATTTCAATGTATATATGAGTTGATTGTTATGATTACACTGGAGTCGCTTTTTACGCGGGTGATACGTCCCGCCTAAAAAAAACCGCGTAAATTCCGGAATCCGCGTAAAAAAAAACCGCGTAAATTCCGAAATCCGCGTAAAAAAAAACCGAGTAAAAAAAGACCGTGTAAGAAAAAACCGCGTAAAAAGCGATATACCGCGTACATTCTGAAATCCGCGTAAAAAAAAAACCAAAATCCGCGTAAAAAAAAACCGCGTAAATTCCGGAATCCGCGTAAAAAAAAACCGCGTGAATTCCGAAATCCGCGTAAAAAAAAACCGCGTAAAAAAAAACCGTGTAAAAAAAAAACCGCGTAAAAAGCGACTCCAGTGTATTGTTAATAATACTTACATTTCGATGAAGATCGTGCTACTTATTTTACCTTTTTTGTGGTACTCATCATCACAGAATCCTACCTTGAATCGTAGACCAGGTCCATCACCAATACACTCGTTCCGAGAAGGGGCTCATGCCCCAAGTAACATTTTAAGTTTTATGAAGTAATACAAAGCTACTATAAAACAACATTCATAAAACCCTGGTCAAGGCTACTTTGACATTGATGCATCCACTAAACCCTCATTAAGACTAGAATCTGTATAATTGGCCCATCCTGGAGAAGGTTATGAAGGGTATATTTTCGAAGCTCTTTAAGATTGATTTACTCCAAAAAGGTTGTATGACGAACATATTGAGAACCATTTGAAACCCGTATGTAAGCTACAATAAAAGCTATTTGGCAACAATTAAAACCTTTTTCAATCCATTTTCCCTTGCCGCTTGCTGAATCCACTAGAAAAATCATCAATCAAGATAGAAAAGGATTCAAAAATACCATCCGATCTTAACAATTTAATTGAAATATAAACTGATCATATAAAACGGCTATTCAATTTCCAAAATTATTAAAATTGTTCTTATAGAGTGGCCAAGTTGTAGGTGCCATATTAAATCTTAAGTGAAATGTACATGAAAACATCGAAAAAAATAAGTCCGCCCTCGGAAAGCGTTGATCTCACTTATTATTTTTAATCAAGAAGAAAAAATAATTATTCTTCAGATTGATCATTAAGCTCAGCCGAGATATGTTTTATGATTATCGTATTTAAAATATCTGCTCATTCCTAAATTGACCAAAATAAAGTTATATCCATGGAAATACACATTGAAAACGAAGTTTGTAAAAATCAAACTAAATAATTGTAATATGGCGGTGGCTTAAAAGTTGGTTCGCATGCGCCATTTGTGAAAAAGTTGTTTTGCTTGAATGAAATCCCTAAGAAATTTAAAATAGCTTTTATAAAGAAAATTTGTATTTATCTGAAGCCATTTCGCTTGATCCTACCCCGTTCAGATTTATGGCAGCATTTATGGAGGCAAAGTTGCCTGCAAAATGTTAAACGTCAAAGTTTGTTTATCTTTCGATAGTTGCGTTGTTCGATCATTGCATCGAGGTTTTACTCCAGCGTTCTTCCAGGGGATTTTCTCCCGCTGAATTGGAAGCAGTTACTAAGGAAGTGTGCGGAACCGTATTGCGACATTTCGCATATATCGCAACAACAACAGCTGGAAGCTCGAATCGTTCCCGTAAAATATCCCCTTCTTCCGGATGATTCCCGAAGTGCACCATAAAACGATGCAGAATGAACGTTTGAATGAAATTTCGAACCTTTCGCTGAATAAAATTACTGCTATGAATCGGAAACCAGCCAATCTCCACTTACTGACAGTTTCAACACTTTGCTGTAGGTACAAATGCAAATTATTTCGTTCGCCCGATCTGGAGAAGGTTGGACTGTTTCATAAAGGAGACGGTCAACACCGGTCAGAACGTGATGCAAACGCCAGTTGCTCAGTCGTTGCTGCAATTGACTTCCCTTCGGTCGAATGTTAACACTTGAATTTTTCATCCTATTTCGTCTACTCTTCGAGATTTCCTTGTCATTAATATTGCTTTTATGAGGATCCAATTTTTGAGTTCAATTTGGAAACATAGTAATCGGGGATTTTATGGTACACTTTAACAAGTCTTAACAACAACAATATATGTTTTTTGCTCTCATTTAAAACCGAATTGTTTTATGGTTGCTTTTATCATGACAGAACAATTTTATAGAGTATTTTATCAAGGCATTAATAAACAATAGCAAATGAAGTTTATGATTGATTTACACAACAGTTTTATAGAGGTATTGAGAGCTGCTTTAACTTTCTCGACAGACTATAAAAGGTTTTTAAAACAGTAATAAGCTGAATTACTAACCAGAAATGTTTTACACTTTGAAATGCTGTATTTAAACTAAATGGATTGTTTATTTCCGTTATAAAACCATCTTAAATCAGAGAGGATGCCAAATAGCTGCTGAATTGTTACTTGGGTGGTCATCGTCTTCTTCTTCAGGTTAGCTCACCACACGGAATGAAGGCTCGGTACGGTTAGTAATATCAAACAGTGTTACATGCAAACGAAAAAGAGATACGACTAGGATTAGTTTTTTAAAGTAATAGTCATCTGAAGACCCAACCAACCATATCTCAGTGACATTGTCTCACTCTGAACCTACATTAAAAGTTATTTTGTGATTAAGGTTCAAGTTCAACAACGCCCAACTACGGACAGCTAAATGTTAATACCCTTTACTCTTTGAATCAGCGTACACCAACATGATAATCTTCTGAGAAACAACTAAGAATGTATAGCGATAAAGCTCAAAATACAGTTTTTGCTGATGGTACTTTATAAACATCAAACTGCCCAATATTGAACCCTGCCAACACACGGTGCCTGCACGGTAATGTGGGCCGTTAGAATGGTTCATCGGTTGCGAAGTGAAGTGCTCCTCAAACTGAAGCGATACATTTCTCAATTTTTCAACGTTATCCTAACGTAAACTTAATGTTATCTCCCATATGCCCGTCCACGCTCGAAACCCATCCACCACACAAAATCAAATAAAAATGTTTCTGTATGACAAACATGTCCAGACATAAACGAGAATATGGGTGTATATCTGCACTGTAACAGCTACGGGTAATCATCGAAAGTACTTGCATTTTACTCAGGCACTTTTGAGCAACTGCAATCACTGTCTCATACTCGAAATGTGCCACGACCAAATTGGCACAACGACGCCCTAAACGCTATCGGAGCAAAGCGCAGGGGTGCTTCTTGCGTAGTGCATATAATAAAAAACTGCTTTGGATAGACTCTATTCGTTCTTCATGCTTTTTTCATATAAGGTGACCAAACAACGCTACAATAATCTAATATTGACCTCACATAAGCAACGTAAAGTGATTTTATTGAATAAAGATCTTTAAAGTGGAGACCAAAACGTTCTATCATATTATCTGCTCTGTGTATTATTGTGTTGTAATGGTCAAATGTCCATTAAGAATCTAGAATTACACCTAAATCTCTTATATTTTGACATTTTTGAAAATTTTCTTTGTCTAATGTAGTACGAAGATTTTGATTGTTTAGTTTTCTACTGTACGGTAAAAGATTAATTTCAAAGCATTCTTCAAGACTATGATGAAACTAAAATTGTTACTTGATTTGTCTCATCAGATTTTGAACGTTTCTAATGATCAACATGTAACTCTTTCATAAATCACTGAAATAATTATATTTTTGAGGATTATGAGGATTCCAGAAGACGGTGAAGAAGATCTGTATTCGTGGCTTCTCTGGAAAACTTTCTTGTGTGGTAGGTTCTGTATTGCTTGGTATCTTTGTTTCTGCTTTCCTGGGCCTCTTCAGACTTTCGCCCCGTGTATGAGCACTTTAGTGAACAGACACGGGGAGATAGTACCATGGATATAGATCCAATACCTTTGGAGGAAGTTTGATTTTGATCCCGAGTGATTTTGTTAGTCACTAGAAATAACCCAGGTTACTTGGTTATTCATTTGTAGGCCTCTTTTCACACCTACTGGAAAACAGTCCCGTGGTTTCACAAAATCGCCATTTCAAATTCTGAAAAGTGACAAGTTTCAATGCAAGTATTTTGGTTAAGGGTCACGTGGGAGCGGTCTGATTTCTTCACCATTTTATTTCAATTTCTTGTACTTTCAATTGCTCAAAGAATGGCCTGCTTGTTTTTGCCCGTTTAGAAGTTATTGGTATTGGAAGTTGGGTAATTTACAACCAAAAAATGTAAATAACTTTTCTAATATAAATGATAGCAATTTGCAGTCTTGTGAGAAGATATGTAATTTAATATTTCTAATATCGTTTTACAACATGCCAAACGTGTAGAAATATTGTAGAAAAAGTTACAGATACAAAACTGATTTGAAAGATGTCTCCACAAAAAAAACCTTTATATCTCAGCAGTTATAAGAGCTAGAAAGTTATAGTCTTCAACAAAGTTGTTCCCAGTAATATTCTCTACCGCTTTGCCCTCATAATTATTTTGTATCTCATGATATTAAAAAAAAATTGCATCTCATTTTAAGGTGCATTAATCTTTAATTTTATTTTACCATAAAAAGGAGTGCTGTAACTCGAGAAACTTCTCAGGAGACACCTAATACCTTAAATCAACCATTTCAGCGTAAATAAAAAAGCGCGTGTTTTGACACCATTGGCACCACTGTGCATCGGTCAGCAAGCCAATCGACTTTAATGCGCCCACTAAATGCAACCAATCAATCTGGGTTTGCTTTCTGTGGCTTATCCTTCGATTTTCCGCTTCATTTGTATCCCCCCGCAAACAACCAGATTTACGGATAGGTGAGGATCTCACATTACGCTGGGTACAGAAACCGGGCGCACGCGAAATACCGCAAAATTCTTGAAACACTCCCTTTTCCCTTCCTCAGCTTTGTAAAACGTTATAACGGAAAAAAAACTGACAATACAAGGCTCTAGTGCCGTAGCAAAGCGATGGTGGCGCTAAAATATACGGAACCCACAAACATACCAACCCGATATGGCAACCACAATGGAAAGCGAAAAATGGCTGAGAACTGCGATGAATGCCGAAGCGGGAGCACCTTACTGTGAAACAGGAGAAGCGTATCGGACGCGTTCTTTCACCGTTGTTGCCATCGTAGTAGATACGGTTGACTAGCGTGTGTGGAGTAAATTGGTGATGTGGAATTTACCGTTATGTTTTGGTGATGGGGAAAATCAGCAGAAAGGAAAATATGATTTTTCCGCATTATTTAGCTCACTGATACTTTTCGCGTTCCACTTCAATGGGGTTCGCCTGCCTGTAGGCGAATAAATTGAACTTTGAATGTATACCGACTGACTGACTGGCACATGGTGGATTCGTATTTTTCCTTGACAAGCGATGATGGAATTGGGAGTATTTAAAAGCTAAGTGAAGGCAGAGTATTTAGACATTATAAAATGCAGTTACATCGCTAACGGTTGAAGTAAAGTTCAGAGGTTCTTTCAATCGATATCAGCTTAGGTGGGAACTAAAACCCAAGAACATAAAAATTCCAGTCGAAGCTTTACGACACTGTCAATATTAATCCGAAATCACATCAATTCCATCGACCATCCTTCAGACTAAAGGCCATTTCAGTTTTGAAACTTTTTTATCCAGTCATAAAATTTACTGCACCCGAATTTATTGTGAAACCAAATATCCAACCACCCACGCGGCTGTATCAAGGTATCAAACTTTTAGCCTGTTGTTACAAAAAAACGTCTAATCAATAAAACTCGTCTACATCCACGTGTCAAAATGTGGCCTCAAAAAAGGATATTCAAATGAATACCCACAGACAATGCTTTTATCTTGCTTGGCATATTTCTTGATCCCTGCTGCTGACCTCGCTTGGCTCTTTCTCTCTTTTTCGGAAGCTCTGAATGTACCATCCGAAGTCAAGGGGATTCAGAACATAAATTTCCATAACACGATAACCTTTTTTTGTTGCTTTGTTTTTGTTCAGCCTCCGTTGAATTCGACGCTGCGCTGTCCATTTTCTATGTCACGGTTCGCTGTCAATCGCATCATACCGCTCCTCGGCGCTAGAGCCGGACGGAGTGATGGAAACTTGTGTTACCAAGGACGACGACGGTGGCAGCGAGCTGAAGCCTCTCCAAGGGGTTCGAGAAAAATCGAATTTCACTGGAATGCTCTTGACCAGTCGGTGCGGATAGTTAGAAGCGATCGATAGGTACATGCAGGTCGCCATCGCAGTTTGTGTGTTTATTCGAGCTGGGTTATCAATTTCCACCAAAGCGGATGCCTCGTAAAAGAGCGTGTGTTCTGGACCGGAGGTCTATTATTGCGGAGGTATTTTTAGGCTTTTAGCAAGAGGCGTTTTGTTGTAGTTTTGTTTCTCGTTTGTACCCCACAACTATACACAAAGGACCCGCTATGTAGCTGCCGTGTGGTATGGTCGTTTGATTGAACTTGGGAGTTGGAAAGGATGTAAATTCAGTACAGAGTGCCGTGTTTAGGAGGTGGAAAATTAAATAATTGGCCCCGTAATCGCTGTCGTAAGTCAATTTCTTTCGGATAGAGCATAATTGGAGAAGGGAACAGTGTGGCCGAAGCGTAATTACACGACGATGGTTCGCTAATTTAGCTTGAATGGGAATGGTGATTTGAAGTCATTGAAAACGATCTACGTGGCAGTATTAAAATACGATTCGGTACACAGGTTCCTTTTTATAGAAATCTCACGTTTTAAGTGTTCGTGATGATAAAGAGAGGTTTAAAGATAAATGGTATGATCAATCATTAGAGATTGATTTTATTTTCCTTTATTTAACATCGTTTCCTGATCCACAGTCGAGCAATCACCGACGAGCGTTGATTGCAAAATGGTCCCAACGCCGTATTTATTTCTATCAACTATCAGTTGCTGCGAATCAGTATCCGAGTCGTGTTTTTTCGTGCATGCTCCGTTTTTTTATTCATATAGGTTTTTGTTTATCGTGCTCGTACACCTTTAGGAGGTAAATATATAAATATACAAAATATGGGTTTGACTGTAAATCATTTTTCCTTGCAAACAGTACGCAGTAAGTTTGATAGATCAAAACAAAAAAGCTCTTGTGCAGACTCTGATTAATTTGGTTTTAAATGCCTCCATCTAAATGAATCCTTCAAGCTTGTCCAACCAAGGGAAGGGGTAAAGGCAAAATGCTTTTAAGTGTGTGTTTCGGTTTACTTTCGTTACCAAGCTCGAGCTTGCCTTACTTGGTTACGGCATGCATGGCTTCAGCCAGATAGTCGACGTTCTTGGTCGTAACGCCGGTCATCGAGATGCGGCCGTCTTTGGTTACGTAGACGCTGAATTCCTTCGTCAGTCGTTCGCACTGCTTCTGGTCCATGCCGGTGAAGCAGAACATGCCGATCAGGTTGGTGTAGTGTTGCCATTTGCGGGAAGAGCCCAGCTTCTTCAGATTGTCCTGCAGCTTGCTACGCACCGAGATGATACGGTTGGCCATCAGTTTGACATCGCCCAGCCATTCCTGCTTCAAGCTGGCATCGCCAAGAATTTCCGTCACCAAGCGAGCACCGTGAATTGGAGGATTGGAATACATCGGACGAATCAGGATCTTAATCTGCGACATGGTACGAGCGGCTTCCTCCTTGTCGGTGCAGACCAACGAGAATGCTCCAACACGTTCACCGTACATGCCTAAGTTTTTGGCGTAACTCTGAGCCAGTGCAATCTGGTGACCGTCCTTCAGGAAGGCACGAACGGCAAACGCATCCTTGGTGACATCACCGCTGGCAAAGCCCTGGTAGGCCATGTCAAAGAATGGGAACAGGTTTCGTTTCTTCATGACGGCGGATATCTCGGCCCACTGTTCCGGACGCGGGTCGACACCTGTTGGATTGTGGGCGCAGGCATGCAGGAGAACAATGGAACGTTCTGGAATTTTCGATAAATCCTCTAGAGCTCCTTGGTAGTCAAATCCACAAGTGCTCGGTTGGTAATACCGATAGGCTTTGACGTTCAGTCCCGAATGACGGAAGATTGGACCGTGGTTACCCAAGGATGGAGTTGGTAGATAGATGTCCTTGGAGCCCGGGAAGAACCCATTCAGGAAGGCTCCTCCGATGCGCAGGGCACCGGTTCCACTGACTGACTGTACCGTGGCATTTTGTCCGTTTGCTACGTGTTGGCTGCCATCTCCCAATGCCAGGGAAATGCTGTACTTGCAGAACTCGGCCGTTCCACCAATGGGCGAGTATTCATGGTCCAGCTGTTTCTCCATGAGGCTGCGTTCGGCCTTCCGGACACTGGGAAACACGAACGGTTTGCCATTGTCATCCCGGTAGGCACACCAAGGTTGATCTTCTTCGGGTTGGTATCCCGTTTGTAGGCTTCGGTCACACCCAGGATTACGTCCGGTGGACCCATCTGCACCGCACCCCACCATGAGCAGGCTCTTTTACCGATGAAACTATTGAATGTAGCTGAATTCTTCAACAGAGCAGCTGAGCTGTGAATCGTCTTGGAACAGGCCATTTTTCACAAACACACAATTTAGGAAGACACATTTTTTTGCGCTAAAACCGTTGGTTTTAGGCAAATTGTGTCTTCCGGAAAGCATCTTCATATTTTTTGGCCAATTTTTTTATGTTATTCAATAAAATTGGTGAATTGAAAATGTGAACTTTTTTATTGTTGGATATTGACCAATACAATGTTGTAAACAGTTGTAGAACAATAAATTTGCGGCAACTTTGCTGAATGTTCATGAGTTATGATTTTTTTAAACAAGCCAGTTCTTTATGCGGAGTTATTGTTTGCAGCAGCAACCAGTGCAACAATTTCTGGCCTTCGAGGCGCAGGAAAGATCATCAAAAATCTATCGGAGTTTCCGGAAAACGCAGGTAGTGTAAAGCGGTCCATGCTTGATGTTTTATAATATAAGCAAGGGTAAACCGTAGAATAGAGGTTATCTTTAATTATATTTTCATACATTGATTTCTCGCAAAAACTTTGTTAATAACAGTTTTAGAGCTTTTGATGGTGCCAAAGCAATTTTTTATCTCCTTCATTTGAAGAGTTATGGTAGTATTGCATAAAAATATAAATTAAAAAAAATTAAATTAAATGCTTTGAACAAAAATCGCTCTTGCAGTTTTCCCACCATATGACTAAAAAAACAACGATCTTTTGAATGTTATTGAAAGTTTAAAAATCGGTTTGCTCCTTTTAGAGATATTGATAATTGAAAAGTATATTGAATACCTGAAATTTTTTGAGCCTTTAAAAAATTCATCTTTAAAAATGATTCATTCAGCGGCGCCGGTGGTGTAGTGGTAAGCGTGATTACCTCTCACCCCAGCAGGCCTGGGTTCAATCCCAGTCGGCACCGCCGGGATGTTCTGAGGCATAACATCTCTGATCACTTCTTCCTTCGGAAGGGAAGTAAAGCCGTTGGTCCCCGGTTCATGAGTTGATGGGTCGATAGGTAGGGTCCAGGTGTGGAAGCTGCCTTCCTGGCGTCGGTAGCATTGGTGCTCAGCACGGAAAACAAGATCAACGGAAAACAAATCCAAGGAAAAAAAATGATTCATTCGATTAATGTTTCAATTTCCTCACCGTTTTTGGCTACCAATGAATCGATAAACAGTCGATGGCTCTTTTTGGTAATTCCGGGGAATCGGGAAATACTTTTTAAACATAATTCAACTTCCTGAATTTTCTTCCACCTCACATCGTACATTATTTTACGTTTCCTCTCGTGAACTTATTTCGACTTTCCTTGGAAGATTCTTCAACCTTCGCTCGAATGATTCTTCCATCTTTTCCCGACAGTTTTTTCAACTTTCCCAGAACTTCAGGGATGCTTCCAGATTTTGATTGCGGATCCACTGCAAGGACTTTTAAGAAGTTCTGAAAAGATTTTTGAGTTAGTTTCGATAAATTGAAGAATGTTTTAATAACTTCTGTTAAAATTCTAAAACCCGGTCCAGCGAACTCCAGTGAACTTAAGCAAATATCTTAAACATTTTGGATACTTCACAAGTCCAAAGAACTTCTAGAAAATTTAATGGTTTTCAGGACAGTTCCATTAGTTTCAAAAGAATTGAGAGAACTTTAGGAAGCTCCGAGAACATCAGGACAAGTCAATAAATTTCAAAGAAATCGCTGAAATTTTAAAGGAGTTCCGAGAAACTCCGAGAGGGGCGACTCTATCAAAGATGCAGGAAATTTGTTGCTTTGCTGTTGTGAAATGCACTCGCGCTTAAGGGGGATTTCCGGTTCAATTGACCTAAACTTTGGATTTTTTTCCAGGGAACTGGTAAGAGTAAGAGACCTGAGTTTTTTTGTCAAATCTTTATTCATTCTTGCTCTACAACTGGGAATTTTTTCAAGTCCGAAAATCCAAAATGGCGTCCAATTTGCGACCTCTAGGCTGCTCGCAGTTTTGGGAAGTACCCGCCGTCAATTTTTTAAAGCAGCACTTTGCGCCGTGCAGTCCCTATGTCCATGATCACGTCTGAAACAAAAAAAAACAGGACATTAAATTTGAAGGTACAGCGCACAACATGAATTTATTCGTATGTAAAAATAATGTTTTTTCACAAAAAAATTTGAAGTTGAAAAAAAAAATTTAAAAAACCCTATTTTTTTTACTTTGTTTATAAAAAAAAACATGTTATAACAAACAAATCTAAAAAAATCTTTCTATTCATGTTGTGGAGAATTTAATTATGAACATAAAACAGAAACCGGAATCGATTTGAATGAAAACTCTGACCTGTACATTGCACGGCGATTTTGAAAACACTACTTTTCAGTAGAAGCATTTAAAGTTCAACTTTGACATGTTCAGCCATTTGACATGCACTCACTGAATTGCGTATAACTTTTTAAATAAGTTCCGGACGGCTTTATGCTTTTAAAGGCTCATTCCCAGATACATATAGAGTAAATTAAGCCAACAAAAAATTTTTCGAAAAAAAAATTCTAATTGTACTTCCCCCCTTAATAGATAGGAATACGATTGATTATGATTTTGAAGATTTCCTGCAAAAAGGGGGAGAGCGATGCGAGTAGATGAGTTTAGATGCAAGAAGTGAAAAAAGATTTTTCGTAGATTGATTTGCTAGTGTAAGATGTTTCGTCCATTTAAAATCGAGATTTGGATGTGTCGCACCCCTCGAAAAACTCAGACAATTTCCGAAAACTTCAGCAATGTTCCGACGGACTCATGCAAATTAAAGAAACGTAAGGGAAGTTACATGAAAATTAGCACATTGTGAGAACATTTTATAGGAGTGCTTATTAATGACAGTGTTGAATGCTTATTAATGACAGTGGTGGTAACTTTTAAAAATTAGAAAAATCGGGAAGATCAGAGAACTTCAATGCTGATGTTATAATAAATTCAAGAAAATTGTGAGAGCGCTTAAGAAATTACGTAATCTTCAAGAAAGTCTAGAGACCTTCAAAGTTGATTAGAGATATTCCGGTAGTCTCATTATAATCAGGTTAGTTCCAAGTATTTCAAAGATTTTTTTTTCCTTTGGTTTGTTTTTTCCGTCGATCTTGTTTTCCGTGCTGAGCACCAATGCTACCGACGTGCCAGGAAGGCAGCTCCCACACCTGGACCCTACCTATCAACCCATCAACTCATGAACCGGGGACCAACGGCTTTACTTCCCATCCGAAGGAAGGCGTGAAGTATTTCAAAGATGATCAGAGTACTTCAAAATAGCCCGAGAAATTATGGAATATTCCTAAGTACATTTCAGGAATGTTCCAAAAACTTGAGGGGCATTGCGGAGTCTTCAGGGATGTTTTATGGCCATTTGAAGAGCTATTTCTTCCGGAATTATGTCCTTGTTTCTTTCGACTGTTCCGTTAGCGCTCTAACTTCCGACTTCCTCCATAATGTTTTATTTCAATCTACCTCAGGAAGTTTCTTCAGTCTTTTCCAGGGAGTTCAATTAAACTTCCCCAGAAATTTCTTTCGTCTAGTTCTGGAATTTTGTCCAGTTGTTTTTTGTTTTTGACTTCTATTGGAAGGTTTTTCCGAGCTCCTTCTGGCTTCCCCTGTAAATGGCTACTTCTGGAATTAATCTCCGATTTCCGAAACTTTTCTGCCTTCCTTTGAATGTGAAATCCGATTTTTTTTTATGAATGTTTCTTTAAATTTTCGCCAGAAGTTTCTCAATTTATGGCTTGGAAGCTTTGCGGATGATTTTCCGACTTCTCTCAGAACTTTCCTCAAATTTCCTCCAGGAAATTTCTCTGGATGTTGTTTTCAGCTTCCTCCAGAAGCGAATTGAAATATTCCCCGGAGTTTTCTTCCGGAATTTTCCGATCATAGTCGAAAAGATTTAAAATTTCGCTTTCAAAAACGGCAAAAAATTAAAATTAATTAAAATAGTAAATACCGATAAATACAGATTTTTAAAACCTTAGATACCGATAAGCTTTAAAATATTCTGGCAACGCTGAACTGCCTCTCTTTGTGAATAATTTCATGTTTGGCAACCCGGTATACTGACAGCTTGAATGTTTTGTTTTCCTTGCCGAGAATATAATACCGGGGAACGCAATCCAAGAAACGGAACTAAGACTGCGGGACAAGCTGCACGATGAATTTGCCTCGGAATTTTCCAAAATTTGCGAAACGTTGTTGCAACTTTCTATGCTGAATGATGGATTGGCCGGTGCAGCAGCAGCAGCAGCAGCTGTTGTCGTGGAAGCAATCAGGTGAAAAATAACAGCACAGTATCATGATGAGCAACTCCACACAGAAAAAAAAGTTGTTGAATATTACATCCAAACAGCTGCACAGAGATCATTCCGTCGGTTGTGTAACATTACGTTGTACGATGAACATCGATTTTGCGAACAAAATTACATCCATTGATGTAATATTGTATCTTCTTTTTGCTATTACATCATTATTTCATACATCAGCTTGAATTACGTTGATCGATATTACATTTGTTTGCTGTGCAGCCGGATGGTATTTCTGGGTGCTAAAATGTGGACATAAGTTCCCAGTCAGCTGCTCTCTACGTGAATAACAGATTGAGCCCGAACGATAGGAAATGTGGTCGGGTTTTAGTTCGGAGATTTTTACCGAGGATTGGAGCTATAAGATTTCTTGGAGGAATATTTCCTTCATATCGGTGATGTTTGGTATGTAGGATTGTTTGAGTGGGGTGTTGTTATGCATGCAATGTTGACCATTCTCAGCACAAGTCTCCTAATTTTAGTATGCGCAGTTATCCAAATGTGTGAACGGAGAGCCTTACGTGCAATAATTTACTGCTTCGGGCAGGCATTTGGATGTGGGCTGAGCTGAGTGTCTTATGAAGAATTAATGGTGGAACTATACGAAAATTCACGGTTGTTACGGTTTCCAAAAATTGGATTGTGTCAACAACAATGATTGAATCAAATTTTGACAGTTGTGCACTTCGCAGGCGCAGAGATAGTGCAGTGTTGCCAGACGCTTTATATGACATACAAAATCTTAACCATGGGTGCCAAACAGTGCTAATGAGTGTACCCAGATTTGTTTTTGGAACACTGTGCGGAGTGACCATCTCCTTGGGGTAACTTGAATAAAAGTAAGAGCATTTTTAGTTAAATTTGAAAATCTCCCATGATTTTAAAACCTTCTGTGACCCCTAATCTTTGATCGATCCATTTATACCATTATTTACACAGTCATATTTAAGGTATATCATTCGAACTGGAGGTCAGCGGCCATGTTTGTAAACATGTTTATTCCATAACAATCTACACACTTAGAAATATCTAATCTTACACGCGACGGAATCCATCTTTGACATAAAGGATGAGACGTAAACAAACATGTCATGCAATGTTAAGTGCTCCGAGACTGGAAATTTCGTTGCTCGACGAAAAGTACGTTTGATTGAGCTATATTTTCGTCTGTAATAGCTCAATTTTTTGTCAAAATAACGCTCGTTTATGTCACTCTCAGAGCATCTAAATTTACATGATTTTTTCTAAGTGTGTAGAAAATAAAAAAATTGATTCATTTCTAAACATATTCATATTACATTATTTGAATTGACCAAATATACGGTTTACCGAATATACGAGTTCTTCTTCATTTGCTTATTTTTCTATATTTGTACACTTAGAAATAAATAATGTTACACGGGACACGAGATTCAATTTTGGACATAAAGGATGAGACGAAAACAAACATGTCATGTAAAATTAAGTGCTCTGATTGCAGAGACGAACCAGCCAATGGCTGATAGTCTCTTTAATAAAGTTACCGAACCTAAAGTGCTCCACAACTGAAAAGTACGTTTCTAGGCGAATAGTACGTTCGATTGAGCAGAAATGACTCAATTTGATGTCCAAATTGACGATCGTATATGTCAGCCTAAGAGCACCTAAATTTACATAAGTGTGTAGTATCAGTATCTTTGAAGTGGATTTAAAGCATTTCTGATTAAAACGTATACTGAAAATTTAAACTACAACGTGTCAATGCCCTACAACCCAGCTTTCCTGTAATGTCATCACAGTACGCTTCCCTTTAAAGCCTTTGTATTTCGTTAGACACACTTCGTTTCCCATCCATCATGGAGCAGTGCTAAGATGCTTATCGAAACCCAGTTCGTATTCAATGTTTTCCCTCAATTTATCCAAAAAAAAAAGTCACCCCTTCTTTTCCATGTACCTTCCCGGAAAGAGATCGTCCCTGCAAGAGTTCAAGGCCGTCGCAAAATTTCCCGCCAAAAAGTGGCTTTGATGTTTCATGAGATGGAATTCACGCTGTCTCGATCTGCCCGGGCTTTGGCGTTTCAAGTGGAATCCATCGAGCATCCACTCCCATTGCTGGAACAAATATAATTTTCAACTTTTGCATCAGCAGTTCAAGTGAAAAGCGAAGAAAACATTTCCATGGGTAAATTTCCTTGGCCTGTTTTTGACTCAGTTCCTCGCAAGCAAACATCCCGCCAGGGTCAGTTGCTGAGAGGAATTAAATGAATAAAATATATATTTTGCTTCGCATTCACGGTTCTGCTCAGGCTCTTCCCAGTTGACGTTGTTCTCAATTTAGTTTCCCTGTCGTGGTACACAAATTCCACCTCATTACTGGTGGAGCGGAAGAGTTTTTCCCTAGCTGTTGATGCCGCATCCTATAGGTACATTAATCCATCCATTTATGTGGTAGCTGGTACTGTCCATCCACTGCTATTTCTAGGCTGTTCTTCAACCAATTGAGCTGATTTCCTGTAGATAACGAGTTTAGGGTTGACAATAATCACTTACAAAAAATCAACCTAATTAGTTGAAGAACAACCAAGAAACAGCGGTGAGTGGGCGGTACCACCCATGGCATAAATAGAGGAATTACTGTATTCGTTTTCCTTCCTCTCGTCATGCGGCAGGAGAAATAGCACGCTTATTTATTTCATGGCGTCCGGACATTAGCTACCTTTTTATCTTGTGCAGGGTCATTTTTCAACTCGTTCCTCCCTTGTCTCGTTGTTGCTACGATGCGATGGGTGGTTGGTTAGTAGTTCCTTGCCTGCTGACTGCTACAATACTCGCTCTTTCTTTACTATTTGTTCTGCCCCTTCAGTGCCGCTGATGTCCGCTGCTATCGTAATTCCAATTTTGTTTTTACACTTTATATTTGATTTCAGGAACGTATTCGGGGACCACGAAAAGGGTGTATTGTATTAGATTATGCTTAAAATTTACATTCAATCATACCTTGTGCCGTTTTACTTTAGTAATACTTACTTTAGGCAGAAGCTTAAATAATGTTCTTTGATTCTTGTTTGTTCAGGTCAAAATCACATATATTTTGTTAAGTACATGTCGTAGTATGTCATAACTATGGATAACTAATGAGGTATAGTTATCATATATATTTGCTCTTCTCACAGGAATCCTTATTATATAGTGATGTTTTGCATCATTCGAAGATCACTGTGACTTGCTAAAAAATGCACCCTTTAATCAATCAAAATATGTCCGCTAAGTGGCAAAAACTAGTGATTAGTATTTCTGATATATTCCATGTGGCCGTCGTACCCCTAGGGGTAGCCTCCTTTACCCCCCATGATTTTTCTTACATTATTTAGTCTGTTTTTGATGCTTGATAAAACATCATCAAATGAAAAGAAAAATTTCTAAAATCAATGTGATTAGCGAAAGATCAATAATCAAAAACCTAACCCCCTTAAGTACACATCCCTTAGGTAAAAATGTCAAGATCACAGGTATAAAAATGCTACAAGCTACAATGTGCATGGGTACCAAAATTATTTAATTGGAATTAAATGGAAGATAATCCTTTTTGTTGTTTTATTTAAGCATTTCACTAACAACCCAATTTTATTACTTCATTATGATGGCTACCAAGCCTATGGGATTTTTTCCTTATTAGAGATTTGAATAGATTTATCTCCTTTACTTTACTAAAACCTTTGGTTATTATTAGTTAGGTAGGTTCCGATTCTACACATTGTAGTTTCATTTAGACGTAGGACTACGTCTGTGATTTATATATAAGGGTACAGTTTGCAAAAACCGAAAATGGAACATGAAACAAAATTGTGAAAGATTTTGAACGTTGATAACTCAGCTGCCCCTGGTCAAATTTCAAAATTTTTATCACCAATCGATCAGCAATATTCCCATGCATCGAAAGCAATGCTTCCGACTGTTGATTCAACAAGAAACTATTGAAAAAGTGGTTAATGTCCAGCATTGTCCAAAAGTGTCTAATTAACTAATAAATCGACCAATTACGTACATGCTTATGCTGCTTTCCCAACACAGTCATCAGAGAATCATTCCTAGACGAAACATGTCGATGTAGCATTACGACGAGACTCGGTAGCTGAGTGTTTACCGTTTCTGCTTACTGAGCAGAATGTCGGGGTTCAACCCCAGGCCCGTCCCCATCCTTGCAATTTTTCACTCTGCCCAATCCTATCCCCACTAGATTTAAATAAAAACAAATTCTGCTTTAACCGATCACATCACTTACCACATGAGTCCTGATCGCAAAATAACCTACCTAACTAACACAACTATCCTTCCCGAGACAGCCGTGGAGATGTTGAGGAATTCTCGGTCTCTAGTAACAACCGCACTGTGCAAGTTGAATAGTTCTGATCATTCACGGAGGAGTAGCTAAGAAGGTCGGATAACGTTAACTCGACGGCAAACATTCATTGATACCATTGTTGTCATGGATGATAGAAGAGAATAGCAGAAATAGTGCGAAATAGGTTAGTGAAGCTATGGTGATCACAGAAGAGGAAACCGATAGAGAATTGGCTTTCATCCTTCTGCTTCTAAACCCCTTACAGTCGTCGTCACAGCAATGAAAACTAGTATCGCACCGCTTTTGGTTCAAGGGCACTTGCTGGTTGCAATTTTAAGATCAGGATTCACTGTGATGCGATGAGTGAGAGGAGCAGAAATTTCCTTCCCAGCTCTCTTGTGGAATCTTTTAATGTCTCTGAAAAGGGTCAGTTTTGTTGGATTTCGATGGAGAAATTAAGAGCGTTCACCACGAATACGACGAGCCAGCTGAATGTCCTTTGGCATAATTGTGACACGCTTGACGTGGATGGCGCACAGGTGGCCTTGCTGGATTCCTGCAACGGCCAAGCTCTGGAAGCGCAGATCGATTTCAGGAGGAGCCTTCCCTCCGATGGACTTACGAGCGGTCTGCTTGGTACGAGCCATTGTGCTTACAACTTAAATTTTTTTGCCGAGATGGGAACCACCGAGCCACTCGGCATTTTATTTTGTTGGAAGTTCAGCAAAAAATATGTTTTTTAGCTGAGATCTCGGCAAAATTCCCGTTTGTTAGCTGAATCTCGGCAAGTTTTTCACTGAGATCCAGCAAAATAAAATACCGAGCTGCTCGGTGGTGCCCATCTCGGCGAAAAAATCTAAGTGTGTAGTAACGGTGCAGATACGATGAATCGAACACGTTGAATGCAAATTTCAATCGCTTTCTCCTTTGTTTAATAACATACTTTTGTTATGTTTAACCAATCATAAACGATGAAAGAACAAAACTGCAGCAACTTGCAAAAAGAATTTAGCCTTCGAGTAGGTATAAAAGTGGTATTCATGGTCAAAATAAGCATCATTCTTTGTTAGACCGTCAAGTAGGTCAGAGTTAAATGGAAAGTTTTTCGCCTCCATTTCCTGTCATCCGTATCCGAAGGCAGCTTAAACGGCATAAACATTGCCTGGACGCAGAGATGCCAGATCTACGGAAATCTCCGTGGATCTACGGAAATCTCCGTGGATCTACGGATTTTACAAATTTTTGCGGAAATACGGACCCGTAGGCAAAATCTACGGAATTCGGTACAGTTTCTACGGATTTTTTTCTTCAGTGTACGTCTCCCTTCAGAATTGAGTTTTACAATCTAGAGTATAATCTGATTTTGAAGTGAAAGAAGCATAAAGTAGAATATACCCTTGCAACTTGTCAACCGTTTTCTTACTCACTTATCCGCTTTTTGATAGAATAATTTGGCGTTGACGGCGACTCTGTAGCTCTTCCCTCCAATAAAATATCCCGTAAGCAAACGTCAGACTGTGCGTGAAACTTGGCATCTCTTCACTCTGCCGAAAGTTCCCATAATATACTGTCAATCTTTGCTTGAAGAGAAAAGTTTTCCACGGTGCCGTGTGAAGGCGAATAAAAGTCGTGTCGAGACCAGTCTTGTAAGCGGTCACCGTAGTCGACACATGCCTTTGCTTCCGACACTTGCAAAACAAGCTTTCAAATTACAGTACAAAACTAAAATGTCATACGACACGCTCTGTCATACGACACTGTCGCCGAAGGCCGTCACGAATGTATGTATATTGTAGTTTTTCTCATAATAAGAGCTACTAATGTTGTGCTTGTGTGAATTCTGAAAATAGCAAGCAACGATGTCCTAGTAATTACATTTCTGATCAGAAATGGTTTAATTTACACCAAATTGAGGAATCAGAACGAAATCACATGTGTCATATGATAGTTATTTGATAATTTTCTTTTTGATCGAATATTGTTCTACCGTTTGCGTTGTGTAAGAGAGCTCTCTTCCCCGTCAGCTCGATGATGATCAGGCCTTCAACGTGTTCATCAAAAAGCACGTAATCCATAAGTCGTAATACTTGTCCGGCTTTAAAAAGGAAACTACGGTTAAAGCGTGGCTTTCTTATTAGATTACAACACCACTGTACCACCGCTACGGGATCACAATTGATCAGATCGCCAAAGATGGTCTTGAAACCCCTGCAGTGTATCCTCAAATTGAGCTGGAAACCATTGCCGTGGATAATGAGACAGAATTGCTGCTTGGGCAACAGGAAACGCTCCTTTGAAATGCCTGGAGATCGCTCCCACGCAAAACAGGGTTCCTCTGTCATTAATATATGACGAGCACGGCGAAGAGATAGCTTTTCCTGCCATATGTTTCGGCCATCTACGAAAATTCAAGCCAGGGGTTCGGATTATTGTCGCTATATTCATAGTCTGGCGGATAGAATCTCGGGAACCAATTGAGCTGTCGAATAGCGGAACCAATCAAGCAAATCACGACCAAAAACAGAAAAGAGCACATCAGCTATTGCGAACAAAATTTCGGAAACTGTTTTCTCGTGATTCAAGGCTCGCCTACGCAAACTAACACTATCTTTGTGTTGGAGAAAGATTCCCCTATCCGATGATGCCGGTAATTTGCGTTCGATTGTCGAGGAAAGAATAATCACCATTTTGTTTATAAAAGTTAATATGACCTTTTCAATTGTTGGTCTACAATATATTGAATTGGTTCCGCTTTTTGAAAGATCGAAATACTACCCGCCAGACTATGAATATAGCGACTATAGTTCGGGTGACATATTTCATGATTGCATCCAGTGAAACTCGTCGTCAAGACAGGCGTGTGGCCAAACCACAACATTTGTTGTATATGACAATGAAATTTCTTCGCCTTAGAGTTTCCGAAGGCTTGCAATACATTTTTAAGTTCCCGGGGACCGTAAACATCACACGTGTCAAGTCAATCTTAAGCGCCGCCTTATTAATGGAGCAGTGCATTGAGCGAAATCTATCCTTCCTCAAATCAATACCGAATTCAGTACAGTATTGGCTACAAAGGAAGAGAAATTTGTTCACCATGATGCGACAATTGGGAAAGCTTACGATGTTTCTCACACTCAGTGCAAATGAGATGAAGTGGCCCCATTTGTTGAATCTCCTACATCGATTGTCAGAAGGACACAATGGCAATGACTTAACAGATCTAATCCAGGAATGGACTGCACTACAAAGAGCAACTCTGGTCAATGATGATCCAGCCACGTGCTGTGTGTACTTCATCAAGCTGGTTGACACGATTGAATTTCAGCACCGTGGAAGTCCTCACGCGCACATCTTGCTATGGCTTAACAAGGATCCCCGGGAAGCAATCAGTGAAAGTATGCCAAAAAATACAGGTGCAACAGTATCATGGTATTCATGCCTATACTACCATCGGCCCTTTTCAGGACCACCAAGATTTTCCAAAAGAGTCAAATTTCTGAACATGTCTCAACTAAAATTTATATCAAAAGCTTCTTTTCAGGGCAATCATAGTCATACTAAAGAGTATAAACAGAGAGAACCCCGCTCAAATTTCTATTCCTACACAAAACACAAGTCCTGCTGCAGTTAACAAATAACATTTACGTAGTCCGACGTCACCATTGCGTACAACCCCAGAGGGCTGTCCCTAGTAGTTTTTCAAAAGTTCTTTTATCGATTTATCATTTAAAGTAAAATAACACCTTAGAACTATAAAAAAATATCACCTTCGACTAAAAAAAATCCGTAGAAATCCGTAGATTTGAATAAGTCTACGGAATTGCAAAGAAAAAAATCTGGCATCTCTGTACTGGACGTGGAAAGGGAGGCAAAGGACTCGGCGAAGGAGGAGCCAAGCGTCATTGTAAGGTGTTGCATGATAACTTACAGGTTATTTCCAAGACCGTCGTCAGGCTCGTCGTGATAATGCGTATCTCCGGTCTGATCTACGAGGAAACCCGAGGTGTGCTGAAGATGTTGCTGGAAAAGGTCATTCGTGATGCTGTTACCTACTCTGAAGACGTCAGATGGAAGACCGTTACCGCAATGTACATAGTGTATGCTCTGAAGCGTCAGGGACGCACCCTGTATGGTTTCGGAGGTTAAGCTTCGTTCATTTTCCCTATCTGAAACGGCCAATAACTGATTTCAAAAGAGATGGTTTAGGAGTTCTACTAAACTTGGCATGAATGAAATTCCTGGAACCAGCAAAATAGTAGCAACCAAGCCTCTAATCCTGAAGCAACTGGGCCGACTCTCTGAGTGCCCATTTCTCGTAGCGAAGTTCACTGTCTTTCCAACCCGTGTCCAGCAGTAGCCGTAAAAAGAAGTATTTATGGTGATCATATCATATGGTTCACACAAAACTGCAGGACTGCTTATTTTTTGCTGCATGCACGGGAAAAAATCCGTTCCGAAATTCGTCACCCTCAAGTCACGATTTTCGGAACAAGTAAATATTTCGTTTACGAAAGTCACCATGAATAAAAATCATAAAATCGTGAACATTGTTTCGCAAAATAAACGTAACGCCTGAGCTATGCTGCATTGGGCACCAGCAAAGGCAATAGAAGTCATAGAAAGGTGAACTCTGTTCTGAAAATTATGATCTTGTTCTGGAAAACGTGATTAAAGCTCATGAGTGCTTGATATCGTGAACCTGTTCTCGAAAACGGGAGCATTGTTCATGGACTGTAAAACGTCAACATCAAAATAATTTTCAATTTTTTTATTGGATTGTACAGCATGGAAGTGAAAAGAAGCTGCAAGCAACGGAATACTAGGCTGGAACAACCGAACGATGCAAACCCATACCCCATATTGGCAGCAGGCATCTATCCAGCAGATAGAGTGAACACACTTTCAGCTCATCACCACCACCTTCATCATCATCATAACAGGCAACAAGCACTGATCACATCCCCACCGATCCTAGCCGCATCGGTGCTGCTCACCTTTCCTTCCATGTTATTTCTAGGGTCCAAATTAGCGGAAAATATATCCACCGCCTATGGGGCAATCTTCAAAGTTTTCTCCAAAACTAGTGCCGCTTTCTCGCTTTGGAACAGGACGTTCACTGGTTCACCCTTTCCTTCGAGGATTACGGCCAGCTTGATGACCTGCACCACCATTCTGACGATACGACTCAGCTGCATGCACTAATAATCAAACACTATTCTCGACGAATCCGAGCACTCAGTAGGGATACGTTTGACAACAACCTGAAAATGACAGCTTTGCATGTGATCCAAGGTCACGACTACAGGAACGAAAGTCACAATTACGGGGTCATGGTTTCACGAAATCATGATTTTTTTTTTGTATTTTGCTTAGCGTTACCAAATCGCTAGTCGCGTTGAACTATGTTCACGGATTTGAGATTAAGTTCATGTAAATTCTATATACTCGATCACGTTTATGGGAACTAAGTCATGAATTCAAAAGAACTAGTTGTTCAGCTTATCGTGAATTTTTGTTCACGAATATCGGACCGTTTTTTTTTTGCGTGTATACCAACAGTATGCCCGCTTAGGACGGCTATGGTGTAGCTGACGGAAAATTATTGATTATTAGTACCTATTATTTTAAAGCTTGTCAGTGCTATTCAATTCTGAATGATAATATTATTACTTAAACATTTTTCCGTCCACTAGCGGGTCAAGCTTCCGTTCGTGCCCCTAGGCACAGACTCCTTCTGCTGCGTGATCTTTACATTTTTACCTTGGGGATAAGTACTTCAGGGGGTTTGGTTTTTGATAAGTAAGACATTGTAGTCGAAATACGTATCTGTCATGGGTACCAAAATTATTTAAGTGGAATTAAATGGAAGATAACCCTTTTTGCTGTTTTATTTAAGCGTTCCGCTAACAACCCAATTTCATTACTTCAATACAGTTTTGGTTAAATTTAACTTCAAGTTTAGGGTGGCCATCTTACCCCGTCATCCCTTACCTTATTGAATTAAGGAGATATGAGCAAAATAGTAAAGTATTGCCATTAAATGTGTCGTTGATGAAGCTCACTTCCCAGGCAAATAGAAGATACGGAAGCTAGTGTTGCTGCCGAAGTCAGGAAAACCACCACGGGATTTAGCAAAGTATGGCCTATATGCATGCTAGAGATACTTGGAAAACTACTGGAAAGAATTATCCTCAACAGGCTGACAAAATGTACGGATTGTCCAGGATGTTGTGCGAATTCCGGATAGGAAGATCAACCGTGGATGCAATTCGAACAGTGATCGAGAAAGCCGAGAAGTCGATCAAACATTCAATAGCGCAAGTTGGAAAGTAGAAAAATAAATACTCACAAAACACATTGAACTGAGAGCGACTATTGCATACGTATGCATCTCGCAACTCATATTACCATCATACCAAAATGGGTTTATATGATTTTTCATTATAAAGGAAGCTGATAACATTGGTTTTTGTTCTTCACTGTCAGTCACTTCATGCCGCTGCAAGCACATTGTGCGCGGATGCCCTTGCACTAACCCCTTACTACAACATCCCCAATCAACCCAAGCCGGAAAACTAGCTTTCAGTAGCCTCTTCCAAGCCATCGTCGGTAAAAAGGCAAAAGGACGAAAGTGAAATTTTTCTCCTGTGTCTGTGTTTTCTGTATCTATTTTCCTATTTTTTTCCTCCGTCCATCGTATCTCTATCTCACGGTGAGGGTTGGCGTTTTCTCAGCTCTGGCTCTAGATAAAAGACATTAGCAGCTATGTAGTCCGCTGCCGGTATGTGTGGACACTGCCGCAAGGGTCGCGCAGATGAGATCAGGGAGAAAACGAGGAGTTGAGAATTGCCGAGGAACATCCAAAGCCAAACAATGGTCAGACTGATAACTGTGTACCCTTTGTTCTGTGGCAAACCCGCTGGCTCTCCGTCAATCGGATGGGTCTGTTGATTCAAGGAAATTCGGAGGCGGAGAAATGTGATTAGAGGGTTGGATTTGTGAGGCAATGACGCGGAACGGTGATTAAAGCGGATGCAAAGTCGTCCCTAAGACCTAGATGGAACGTTTAAAATTGGTGAAATTTGATTCATTTTTATCCGAGAAGACAACTGGATTTTTATTTTTTCAGAGTGACGAAAAAAAAGTTCCAGGTGTGACAATTTTCACATGACTCCCTGCTTATTCGTTTGAAATTTCAGCTGCACAAGCGAAAAACTTTCTGGCCCACATTCCACGCGTTGCTGCTGTAGAACGAAAGTCAGCATATTTTCATTTTCCTGTTGAAATTATCTGCATTTAGTTTCCGTTTTCTCCTGTCTCGTTGTGTCTACTCCACCGTGCCAGATATGGCTTTAACTCTTCCACTCGCTGGCTTCGTGGAATATGAACAAATTGCTCCAGTTTTTCAGCACCAGCAATTTTTTTCCGTTTCTGTTCGCTGCGATGACCTTCCGAGAACTTCCACTTCAAGCAGTTTCGGTGAGGAAATTCGCTGTGAAAATTAATGATACCTTCAATGATTTATTCACTTCCACCGGGACGTGACATATGGCGTGTTTCAGTGGCGCTAACGGAGACGCAATTTTTTTTTGTCATAAACCAGACAGCCGATTCCGTCACTCATCGTCGTAACGATTATCTAATGGCCGTCAAGGCAGCGTGGAACAGGTAGTATTTTTAAAGAAGCGTCTCGTCAGGGCAGGACTAACCTCAGCAGGGGGTGAGTTCAGGACGACAGCGTCAAAATTGGTCTTTTCCGGCTGGTTCTAGTCACGGGTGGGCCACACTGTGGAGGACACGTAGAAAATTATCGACAGGAAAAATAATCACCAGCAGAAAAACATCATTATCCGAGAATTGTTTGCTTTGCTGAGGCGGCTGAAATTGAAAGGTGGTTGTTTGTTTGAGTGGATCGAATGGGGAAGGGGGGCTGGCGTTCCGTGACGGGAATCGATTTTTCTCGTGTTTTTCTACGTCGAAATTGCCTCGCCTGGCTGTCAGGATGTGTCTGCGTCTGACATGGCGGGGGAGGAAGACAGACATTTGCTTCTATCGCGGTAATGAACCCTGACCGGCAGTGGTTCTGGACCTGAGGGCTATTAACTGAAGATGACTTTGATTTGGCACTATGCTGTATTGGTTTTGTTTCGCGCCTTCAGTTGGTATAGAAACACAGGGATTGTTATTGAGAGAATTACATGGCGGAATATGAAAAACAAAATAATGTTGCATTTAATAAACACCGTATTAGGAATTATTAAATGCTCTAACAGTTGTGTCCAACAAGAAACAGGACATTTTTTTTAATGTTTGTTAATTAATTAACTTAACATATTTTTGGATTTTATTCATATCCGGGGATGATAAATGAACAGAAGTAGATATTTTCATATATTTCAAAATATTCTAGCTTGTTACAATATATATTAGCTGATTCATTGTGTTTAAGAAAATTGTCTTAAATAGTGCAATCTTTACAATTGAAGTTACCGATAGCCGACGACTTGGGATCGAATAAATTATCGTTAATTTTTAACAGAATTTCTGCTTTAAGATACCATGTGATCACTTTAACCAATTTCCACAATCGACGAAAGAAACCTAATTTGGAATGTGCATACTTGAGATTGTGTCGATGTCGCTTCAAAAATTTCCGAACGTTCAAAAAAGTGTTATAAAATAGGATTCCAAAGGTGATGGGAGTTAAACAGGCAATTTGATTCGCTTGAAAAACGTTAAACAAATATCTACCTTATATCATGACAATCGGAACATTTAGCGGTTTCTTAATGTGTCAAGAGGTACAACAATATACAAAACAAGTAACGTCATTTTAAACTTAGGAATTTTACATGGAAAAAAAGTTTTACCGCTTCTAAATTTAAAAAGTTTAGGTCTTCCACTTGCAACGAAAGATGTTAAAAATTTGATTAATTGGAGATGTTAAAAATTGAATCCAATTGTGAACATTTAAAAATAATGCTTAAGTCAAATTAATTTTTGATCTTCGACAAAGATGTTCTGCATAGTTTTTTGACGAGCAACTTAATACTTTCGTTCCGTTTCTCATACATTTTCCCATACAAAGTTTACTCCCGCAAATCCATATCGCAACCAAATTTGTTTAAATTTGGCACAGTTTTTGAGGCCCTCAATAAAGATTGAAAGAGTAGTGGGGAGAAGGGGATGAAAAGTTGACCCATCCTAGTGCCGTTTCGAGATCTTGCAATGCCATGTGCAAACAATACAAAATTGATTGATTGCAGATGATGCATCAACGTGAATCATACACTCGTACGTATTGCACATTGCCCCCCACAAGCGACATCCAAATCTCCACTGCCTTTCCATTAGCAAAATTGAAAATGAATTGCTCCGGGTTACGCATCAGGACCAGCGAATCCAAGCATATAAATCAACCAACGATAACGGCAAAACGCTTGCTACGACTACCACGGGTCCATGAAAAACTCTCTCTGCAACACAGCTCAAGTGGAGTGGTAAAAGAGTTTTTTTTTTTTATAGTCACTTTAACACTCTTGGGTCATTCGTGACTTGTCCGGGGGTGAGATTTGAACTCGTGACTTTGGCGTGAGAGGTATGGATGTTAACCACTACGCCGGGGTCGCCCCCGGTAGAAGAGTAATTATATATTGCTTGCCTGCTTTGTTGCAATATACATGGTCGAGGACATCGAAATCGAGATCAGACAAAACAAAAAATTCCCATTTACACGCGTGTATCATCTTCGGCTTAACTTCGTGAAGCAGCTATTTGATGGTTTCCTTCTACTGGCCCGATTGAGCTGTGTTGCCGAAGCTGTTTGTCATATAGAAAAATGAAGAAGTTTATATCATTATTGCTTTCCATTTCTGACAAAGCGTTATCGTTCTGCTCGTTGATCGCTTGTTATTTTGTCATTTGGAGATATTTCTGATTCCTTGATCAGGGCATAATTCATACTTTTTTTAGATTTGAACTTGATGAAGATCCCCTTCTCCCCTGAAATCCGGTACGTTGCATCCATGTCAACGGGATTAGGCCCGTAGCCAGCATTTGGTTTCGGGGGAGCTAATTTTATGACATAAAAACTTCAATGATTTATAAAATGTGCACCTAACTGAACATCGATTGATACACTGTTTTTTTTTTACTAAAATCATGTGTCATCATTTTTTTTTTTTTAAATCGTTTTAATCTTTGATCGGAATTTTTAATAAACCATCAGAATGTAAAATAATAATTTTTCAAACTCTTTAATACGCAGTTATGAGAAAAGTTAAACAAATGTATGAAATTCAAGAAAATATTTGTAGTTTTAATTGTTTTCTGTTGGTAATGATGATCAAGATTTGCATTCTGTTAAGAAAGACAAAAATTTGTTACATATTTTTAAAACATAATTATTTTAAGATTTTAATGGTGTTGAATCGTAAAATCACCGGAACCGGATCCTAATTCATTTAAATTTATGAAGGCGGTAAATAACAAACATCCCTCGATGCAGTGGTAGCAATGTGATCCACACGAAACACGAACAGCGAATATTGTTGCCTTCATCATTCTGTATGTTTTTAAGATTTTGTTTTAGCATCACTGTATTTTTGTTTTGTTTTTGAATTGATCGTTATTCTGTGATATTTTGTATTGTTCCAGTTAGCTATATAAGTGCAAATATTTAATGCAATCAGATTAAGTTTGAATTTGACTTCCGATCAGGGTGTTGCCTGAAAGAGGTAATAAATAGTGAATGAGAAATGTATTCGTTTACTTCATTTGAATTAGTTGCCGATCTCCAAACTGCTGTCCAAAAATCTGAGCAACAAATTAAACACAACGTAGAGCCATATCCTGGACATTATACCTGGTTATTACAAAATTAATCTTCTAGCTTTACTCTAAGCAGTTAATTGATATTATAGCCAAGCCCGAAACTCGCTGGTTTCCCATTAGTTTTAATTCGTTTCAGTGTGGAGAAAGATCTTTCCACACTGGCACATTTATCAAGCAGCCCAAATGCCTCAAAATTCTTGTTAATATTTATGGATGTCCGACACCAGAACTCATATTGCACCTTTACCTGCAACCAGCCAGTGATGCAAAATATCATGACACTCACGTGACACTCGTCTTCGCATCAACCGACTATCGCTGACAGATCGTTTTGTCACGCTCTGAGAGTTAGAGCTATGGCAAACAACAATCACCAGTAATGGTCGCTTCTCACAAGCAAAACGTTACACTCGCTGCTGATCATGAAAAGCACAACGAAGACAATGAAGAATTCTGCAGTACGATGATGAGAAAAAGCGAAGCGACAGAAGAAAATGAAAACAATGCCTACGCATTACAAGTTCGTCTCGGCAGGTGCGACTGTGTGAGTTACAAAAGCAGGCAACATGAAACGGAAGCTGTTGGGCTCACTCACCAACACACTCAAATAAGCAAGCAAAGCAGCAACTGCTTCAAAACGAGCACAGATGAGTGTCGTGATTGTCGGGAACGACATTCACCAGTTGCTTTTTACTTCTTTCGTCAACTTAATGGATGGTCAGCTTCGACGAGCATAGGAATGTACAAAGCGTTACTACCATCAACTGTTTGGCGATCGTGATTGTGATAGGTCGCTACTCTGGCAACCAGGCTGGTGAAATCACAGAAATAACATTTAAGTTTGTCAAGTTGGGATGACTCTCCAATATCTGTAAAACCAGGCAACAATATTTGGAACACCGGAAGGATGTCATCATTTTTTGTGAAACGTCCCATCATGTTTTGGATCATGTTGCTCTTCGATAGTATTCCTCTGGTGTTTCTGATGATTGATTTGCACGTATTGTTTGCTTGGATGCACGTGGATGTAGTCGTAACTGCGCATTCGAAAACAGACATATGCAGCTTTGAGGTTGCATTAAAAATTTCAGCAAATTTTGCTTCAGCGTTAGCTCGTCTCTCCTTAAAAACCTGTATTATACTGTTCGCATGATTAAGAGCCGATATGAGGTCCACATATTTAGATTGTAATCCTATTGAAAGTGGTTGTGTTGAAAGATCACATTGATGTAATACATATATAAGATGTTTGTATCCTTTTATAAACAGAAAATGCATACTTTGCCTGAAGAATAAACTTCTAATATTTAAATAAATTTTTAGACCGGTCCTGATTTATACTGTGCCAAAATTGCCTCCCTGGTAAAATACTACCGATGTACATAGAATTTTGAATATTGAGACTTTAGAACAAATCTAGATAGAGCTGGAATTAGGGCGTAACAGCTTTTGTAAACAATGAATTCTCTCGTCGATTTCTAGCAACTCAAGGCACCCCTACACAAATCAACTTATCCATCGGGTAGGGGAAGTCTTCCCCTATTCGATGGTAATGTTGATTTGCCAGGAAGAGCAATGTCTTTCGAAAAATCATCGAGAGAAGCTCTATCTAGAAATGTCCAACAAAATAATTAATAATTTTAGGGAAAAATCGCTGCAATCTTCAATTGCAACGATTAATTACCTTTATAATAGATAAGATATAGTTTTAGTTTTTAGTTTTGATGTGAATTGTTATACTGACATGCAGGTTTATTTCTAAGGCAGGAACAATGTAAAATCACTTAGATTTATATCATAAAAATTACAGCAGATAAGTTACTAGGTGGCTTGAGCACCTGGGTTAAAACGAAAAGTAATTTATTTTGAATTTTGAACAATTAAAGAGTTGAAATCTAAATAGAAACAATGTGTGACTCTTTGTTAAATCCAATGGTACATATTAAAAGGTAATTAAGAAGTCATTTGTTGTAGAAACATTCTATTTTGTATGAAATCCTGCTTGAAAAAAAAAGGTACAGTGCGGATTGTGTTTAGAAGGTTACAAATTGGGTCTACACCCTAGTTCCTACAGAAGTGAAACGAGGCTGATCTTTCATAAAAACTCGATGGTCCCATCATCTTTAACAGAATCGCTGCAAACATAAATTGTTCATGCACACTATATAGGTACAGCCCGAGTCTCATTTAAGAAGGGGCTATAGGCCTGAAGCCTCGTCCATTAATTATTTTAATATAATATGAAAAATAAAAAAACCTTACCAAGGTAATGGATATCTATTACCTGTACAGTACAGGTAACAGATATCTATTATCTTGGGTCAGTTTTTTTTTTTACATGATTATAATAATTTTGGGGGGGCTTCAGCCCCATAGCCCCCCCCATGGCTACGTGCCTGCGGATTTACATCCAATGATTCCTTAAAATTAGCAATCTTACCCATGGTAGACTTCCATTTGAACAAGCAAAACAAAGGGTACATTTTATTTCAACCATTCCCGAAATTTTTGCTTTCAACGGTATCGACAAAGGCACTGACAGAGCTGCAGGCAATGAAGAAAGTGCAGCAAAATAAGTAAACAACTGACAATAGCGTGATCAACACGTTGAAAAATAACTGCTGCTGCTTCGATAGCTGAGCGAAAACTGACTGGGGCAGACTTATTTCATCAACTCATGAACCGGGGACCAACGGTTTTACTTTTCTTCCGAAGGAAGACGTGATCAGAGATGTTATGCCTCAGAACATCCCGGTGGTGCCGACTGGAATTGAACCCGGGCCTGCTGGGGTGAGAGGTAATCACGCTTACCACTACACCACCAGCACTGCTGTTTTCAGTTGTTGGTTTGCTGTAAAAAGACGTTAATGAAAACAAAAAATGATCAACAAACTTAGGTGTAGATCAAAAGTACAATCTTTCGTATATTTTTTTGTATTTCAAATGAAAACGGTTACTTTTCTGTGGGCATGGATCGATCCCGTCTTTCAACCGCCAACTGCACATTGGTGGACGGATGCATGGACTTTTACAGCTCAATCAGATTGCAAACTCAAAAGGCCGCATTCTCGATCTAATACTGACATAGTTGACATAGCTTTGCCTAATTGTACGGCCATCGAAACACTGACTTGTATTGATATTAATCATCCAGCCATATAGGTTGCATTATCCCATATGGTCCCAGTTTCATACTAGGCGGTGCATGATAACTTCTTCTTCTTCTTCTTCTTCGCATTTCAAGCTTGTTGCATATCGCATATTAGCTTATTGCGTGCTCTCAACTTAGTGTTCTAGATGCACTTCCACAGTTATTAATTGAGAGCTTTCGATGCCTGTACCATTTTTGCATTGGTATAATTGTGTGGCAAGTCCAATCATACTTCTATGCCCAGGGAAGTCGAGAGATTTTCCAACCCGAAAAATTCCTAGACCGGACCGGGAATCGAACCCACCCACCTCCAGCATGGTCTTGCTTTGTAGCTGTGCCATTACCGACTGAGCTAAGGGAGGTCCCATGATAACACCAGTTTCAGTTTCCGAAAGGCTGATTGTGCAGCGATGAATCAAGCTCTACTAGCTATCGGCTTGAGTTACCTTAATTCATTCCAGAACTTGGATGATGCTATGATTTTTTTTAACGGACGCTGTAAGCAGTATTATCGCTGAACATGTAGCGCTTGCAGGAACTGTCCAGAAACCTCTCTGGTCAACCAATCGCTTGCGAATGCTCAAACGCCACCATTCTTCGGTTCTTAGAAAATATTGCAGCAGTCGTTCGTTGCACTTAAAACTACAGTTAAATCGTGCCAGTAGAACATATAAAAATGACAACCGTTTATTGTACACCGTTCGAAAAATTCAAGTAAATTTCTGCGAGATATATCGTACATAAAATTAACGCTAGATTTGGCATAAATTTACGCAATATTTCGTGTAAATTTAAGCGGAATATCGCATAAATTGGCAATATTGTATGCAAGCTTGTAAACGATTTCACTGTTTATGCCAAGTATAGATCAAAATTAAACGAAGGAAGATTTTACGCGATAGTTAAAATTCAGATTTTTTGTTCTGTGACGCTCGATACATAATTCGAATGCAGCGCAATCTACATGCCAACCCGAAGCAATTTTGGTCGTTTGTCATATCTAAACGTAACGAATATGGAGTTCCCTTTCAATGTATCAATGTATCTCTGCTGACTCAGCTGCTTAAAAATGTGAACTCTTTGCATCACAATTTAAAATGGCCTTTAACAATTTTACTGCGCAGCCTGCTCAAGTTGAACAGGCAGTTCGAGATACTCCACAGGACGTCGTGGATTTCGACAATTTCCACATCGCTGAAAATGAGGTTGCAATGGCAATAAGGAAACTGAAATTCTCGTTATCTGTTGGACCTGACGGAATTTCCTCAGCGATGCTGAAAAGATGCATTTTGGCGCTATATCAAGCTTTGGTGAAACTCTTCAACCTTTCGTTTCAGCCAAGTCCCTCGAATTGGAAATCACCATTCTTGTTTCCAGTGTTTGAACAGGGGGGATAAACGAGATGTCAGAAATTGCCGTGGAATAACCTCCTTGTGTACATGTTCAAAGGTATTTGAATGATTGATGAAAACAAGAAACAACAACTCAAGGAAACACTATTCTCACCGCAATTCCAACAAGCGTTCATGTCCATGTTTTCCAATGCCCTGAAATAGGGACAGCTGGGACCGGTCGCATCGCAAGTTCAGCTGACCATGGAAGCATTTTGTGGCATTGTGGCAGCAGACAACAATGGCGATTTGGAACAGTTCATCAAAGCTTTGGAGAATGCCCACAAAAAGAACAACGATGCGGACAAGAGCAAATAGTCTTCCTCGGAGAGCTCTGAAACAGCAAGGAAGAGAATGCGCGTTGGCACCACGTCAGCCAAAACCGAGAAAAAGGATGATGATCAAATGACAGGATAGATTTAAACTAACCGTTTTCTGAGGGATTATTTTTTTTTCGTTTGCGTGCTTGATAAACTTTATTCTTTAAAAATTAAATATTTTACTCTATGCTGCTAATAAACCATAATCAGAACCATAGGGGAACTATCCGTACCTACCGGAATGAGGCAGACAGAGAGCTAGTACATGTTCAAAAGTATTTGAAATCACAGTGAACGACGTTCTTTTTATCCGCTCAAAACATTACATTTCGGTCCATCAGCATGAATTCTATCCAAAAAGGTTGGTTGCTACAAACCTTGCTAAATTTATCTCACTGTGCATTCAAGTAGTTGGTTCCGGGAAGCAGGTGGACTCTGTCTACATCGACCTGAAGGCTGATTTCGATCGGGTTGATCGTAACATCCTTCTGAAGAAACTAGATTGAGGATTGGTGTATCGTCTGTTTTAGTGGATTGTTTCAAGTCGTACTTAACCAACAGATCGTTGTGTGTGAAAATCGGTTCAAGTCAATCGGATTTGTCTGTTTATCAAACTGGCGTACAACAAGGGAGCAACCTGGGACTACTGTTGTTCTCGTTGTTTATCAACGACGTGTCCCTGATTCTAACTCTGGGAGTGCGACTTTATCTATGCTGATGATGCTAAAATGTATGACATTTTAAGCTTGTCTTGAACTGCAGAATCTCTTGAATTCCTTTGAAAACTGGTGCATAAGGAACATGACTCTTAGCTTCAAGAAATGTCAGGTGATCACGTTCAGCAGAAAGTTCAAGCTAATCTTGTCTTCATATTCGTTATCCAGGCAACCTCTAGCGCGGGTACAACGTATTCGAGACCTGGGAGTTAGCCTCGATCACGAACACACTTTCCGGTTCCACTATGATGACATCATCTTAAGAGCAAACAGGCAGCTTGGATTCATTATGTCAATTTCCAGTGAATTTCGTGATGTTTTCTATTTGAGGTCGTGTAGTGCGGTCAATTCTGGAATTTGGCGCAATCGTTTGGGGTCCTTTTCATACTATTTGGATTACACGAATCGAATCTGTATACGTCTATTTGTTTGTATTTTATATAATTTTATTCATTAAAATATGAAAGTGTCAGAAGAATTATATCAAATATCAAATACCAAAAGTACAGAAAAATGAAAATTAAATTTGATTAAAATTTGAAAATGATCATAACTCTCTAGGAAATAATTTAATTGCTGGAATACTTAATATTCTTCTAAATCCCACATTATACCTCTCCTACATTTTCGCTTTTGCCTTTATGCTTAGTCTACAAAGGAAAATATAACTAATTTAAATCGTCACATAACATCACTTTCTTGAAATTTTGCGCAAACCAAGGCACACACATAAAAAATTGGTAACAAGACCATGACATTACTTGATATTTCACCTGAGTTTACGTCACGGTAACGTTATCTATGAATTTATTGACTTTATTTCAGTAAAGTTATTAGATGTACCTTTATGCTGGGATTCACACATCCTTCGAACCCGTACAAATAAGATCAAAATCGATCCAACTGTACTCTAGGAGCACAAATAAAAACGCCAAACAAGCATTCGCATGATATGTGACAATTCTACCTCCTCTTGATATAGTACCAAAACAAAGCAAAGAACAAAACAAAAACAATCCAATTACAGCGCATCGATCTAGCATCGCCAATTCCATTGCGAGCAACTTGGCATAAGTAATAAACAATTCGCTCGTACCCTCCAGCCAATAGGAAACAGCACAAATCAACCAAACACACACTGCACATCGCCTTACGACTCAACACTAACTAGGTCACATCCATACCAGCCTGGCCGATAGCCTTCGTGGAATGTTGAATGTTTGATGTGCCTCTTCGTGCCAGCCAGCCAGCCAAGCAGCCAGCCGCGGATAGAGGTCTATTATTGCATATTTCCTCGTTTCCGGTTTTCTGCCTCCCGCATCGAGGGGGAATGCGACGAAAACCCTGACAAAGTCAATGCCAAGTCATGCTTATTATGAATGAGTTTTATTGCGATTTGTTTTTTTTTTTTGGTGTTTGGTTTTACTGCGGGGGCCAAAAAAAAACAATCAATATTCCATGGTATATTTCGGTTTGTTCCACGGTGCCATCTTCTTTCGCAAGCAGCAGTTGGTGACATAATTTTATTATTGTCCTTTGTCGTAGATTTTGGGATCCTAAGTATGTAGTCGAATCAGCGGAAGATTGACATGTTTATCCCTCGCGCCAACAGGAAGATCCATCCTTACGGCAAGGTCAATCCAAAATCAATATTACAGACAGCTTACCAGAGCCAGGGATATGTCAGACCCCAAAATCAAGCTCCAATCTAATTTATCCAGGCGAAGGGATCGGATTCTGTTTGTTTCCATCGATGCACGCGGTCGGCATCGGTGGGTCGTAGCTGAATCTGATGGAAAAAGGCGCAATTTTACCCAAAGTCTTTAAACTGATTTGCATCGTTTATCTGATTGGATTTGTGACGGTGCCGGGCCCGGTTCGTCTGTCCATCAAGAATGGAGGAGTGCCGTCTAACGAGTGTACCGTATTTGTCAATCGCTTTTCATTCTCTATTTCGCTGTTTGAAACCGTTTGGGTATTGATTTAGGAAGAGAGGTTTCCGGTCGGCCGTCGGTAATTTCATCGTCTGCCAATTTCTGCGGCGGGAACGATCTTGAGATGGGGCAGGAAATTGAATAACCGGATAACTTGATCTGATTATTGTGAGAAAATGGGAAAACGTGATACATTGATTTGGATGGTGGCAGCTTGATGAAGTCAAAAGTATTGCAAGTGTGTTAAGCCCGGGCAACGATATGACTCTTCTTATTAATATCATCCTTCTTCTTTGTAGCATTGCCTAAACTCAATTAAGTGTTCTTAAAGCCCTTCCACATATATATATTTCTATGCGACACTTTAGAACATCAGAAGGCACAACTGGTGAAAGTATGCCAAGGATAAATTATCATGATGTATCTAGAATACTTAGGTCCCATGGTAGTTTATAATCTTCTATATATGATACAACCATTATGGGTTGTAACGCTTCGTTTTTACTCAAGAACTCCGATTTGAGCGTTACATTGTCTTAGTCCATGCCGTTGAAATTTGGTTTAACCCATGTTAGCCTACAAACGACTTAAGCGCCACTACATTTAGAGGTCGTTTGAGGAATGTTTGGTTCAGGGATGCCCGACCTGATACTTTGATTCTCAAGGCGAGTTATTGTTGTAACCAAACCGAATTCTAAGACGTACGGAAATCTTGAGTCCAGTTCTAATTCATTTCGTGGACCTAGTCAAACACGAAGTAAATTAAAAAGTAAACCGACTTACTTGAGATACCCTTAGTGGAAAGCAAAAACAAAACCTTTTATGGTAAGGCATGTACTCGAAAAAAAAAATGCACCAGACAAAAGTGTTCGCCAAAAATTTATTTTAAGTCGGATTTTCTTGAAACCTTCAGGGAATGACCTAATACATATGGATTACGTTTTGGCATAATTACTTTATTGAATTTCCTTTCCATCGCTGAAAGCCCGCACCTTTCCCTTAAGACCCCCTTAAGATACATTTTGTGCAATGGTGGAGCCGACCTTTTTGGTCACTTTCATCCATTCTTTCTTCAACTCCAGCTCGTTCTTAAACACCTTGGACGATTTTCGAACTTTGGCCTTCATTATGGCCCAAAATATTTCCACCGGACGAATCTCTGGTGAATTTGGGGGGTTGGCGGTTTTGGTACAAAAACAACGTTATTGTCTCTGTACCAATCCAACATCGATCGCGCGTAATGGCATGATGCCAAGTCCGGCCAAAATAATTTCTCGCCTCCGTGGGACCGCAGGAAGGGCAACACACGCTTCTGGAGGCACTCGGTGCGGTAAATTTTGCTGTTGATGGTACCCATTTTGATGTATGGTTTACTTAGTTTACCGCATTTGCATATGGCCTACCAGAGCAAGTATTTTTTGGCGAATTTGTCCACTTTCTTTTTCCTTATGTCTTCCGGAACATCAAACCGTGATTTGGCAACGTAGAATTCCAGCCCCAGTATCTGCTTTGCGTTTGCCTTGATGTAGGTTTCGTCATCCATAACCACACACATCGGTTTCGTTAACCACTCTCGATACAGCTTCCTTGCGCGGGATTTGGCCGCCGTGTTTTGTTGATCACGCCGGTTCGGTGCCTTTCGGCCCGTGAATACACGGTGTCCAGCTCGTTTCATGGTTCGCTGAACGAACCAGATGGAACACTTTGCCTTCAGAGCCGCGTCGCGAATCGAAAGGTTCGGATTACGCTGAAATAATCCAACACCTTCCGAGCCTTCACAGGTTCAGCTGTCTTCGATTTTCTTCCACTTCCAGCCCGCCGCTCGGTCGTCTGGGACTCCTTAAGCGATTTTACCACCCGAGACACAGTTGTATGGGTGATTCCCAGTTGTCTTCCTATCCATCTCATGGTCGCAGTCGGATTTTCCATGACGGCGTGCAAAATTCTCCGGCGATTTTCTTCTTGTTTCGATGACATCTCAATAACCACTGAACCGATTGTTATGAAATTTTGCACAAGTAAACAATTAACTCCAAACTAGTTATACCCAGATTTTCATCAATTTTACCCACGGATAAAAAAGTTACACACGGATAAAAATGGTGCATTTTTTTTCCGAGTACAAGCCTTAAAGAAAAGATTTAATACAAAAATTAAGTCTTAGCAAATTTCAGCTTAAAACAGCTAAATCTATTTATCTTCGAGCTCTTTATCTTCTCAGGGTGAACAATTCCTACCCTAACACTAGGTGTGCACTAACCTGTGTGGTTACGTTACCTTTCTTATTGCATCCGCCGCGGAGTACCTGCATGTAACGATGTTCCCGTTGTACCGCTTGCCGAGGCTTGAACCTTAAACGTGTTCGAAGCTCGACACCGTATCGCTTTAGCCAGGATGGATGGTGGGTGTCTCGACAAGCTTCGAATTTACTCTGCTTAACTGACTTATTCGAGCTAGGAATTTTCCAGGGGGAAGGGGGGGGGTATGTGTAAAAGGGTGGTATGCGAGTTCCAGGAGTAGAGTTGTCTCCGGTCGAGCGTGGAATGTTCGTGATTCAACCACTACCGTGCTGGCTTCTCGATACGTATGCTGCCCACCGTACACGGAAAGATCTTCTCGTGTAGACTCGTCCAACAAGAGTCTGTTGAAGAAGGTCCCACTTTTCCCAACACTGACGTCGTACCAGACGCCGACACCGACACCCACGGGTTTCTTATTAACATGAAAATATGTTGCCTTAAGGGGAGGTTTACTTGGATTTGGCTGAAAAACAGTTGAACTTTGGAATTTTTTTTCAGGAGAATGAAAAGACATACGAACTTCCGGTTTCGATAATTATATTTGTCCACTATTCCTGAATACTTGGAAATTTTTTGAAGGTAAAAAAACAAAATGGCGGCTCAAAATGGCGGCTCGCGTGGAGGAGTGTCAGTCAGGTTTTGCTGCAGAACTTCGAGTGCACACCCTCTGGTGGTGAACTGAAATGAAAATTTTTTATTGTTGTTAAAGTTGATAATATTCCCTATGGCTTATACCTAACTAGAACGAAATCCGACAAAAATTGACCAAATTATGGACATTTGAAAATTTAGTGCTTTTTTTACCCCTTTTTTTCTCACTTTGACCTTGCTTAAAAAATAGTAACTAACATTTTTTTTTCATTTTAGGTATAAGCCATACAAAAAATAGTATCCTTCAAAGCGCAATTTTCCGATTGTAAATCGGATCATTTGTTCAAGCCCTATGCTCTAAGTTGTTATAAAAAATATGGTTTCGAGAAAAACGCGTTTAAAGTTTTTGTTGCGTCCCTCAGCGCGCATGACAAAGGTTCACTCAAAGCGCCATAACTCGCTAAATATGTTTCGGATCGTAAAATCCTTTTGGCCACATATTCTACACACTTGTAGCTTTCATTTTATGCAAAAAAAAATCAATTTTTTTTTGAAAAAATCCAAGTAAACCTCCCCTTAACGTACTGACGCACGTTTTACAATGTTATTTCTTACCTGTTCTTTTTTTTCCCTTGATTTGTTTTCCGTCGATCTTGTTTTCCGTGCTGAGCACCAATGCTACCGACGCCAGGGAGGCAGCTCCCACACCTGGACCCTGCCTATCGACCCATCAACTCATGAACCGGGGACCAACGGGTTTACTTCCCTTCCGAAGGAAGGCGTGATCAGAGATGTTATGCCTCAGAACATCCCGGCGGCGCCGACTGGGATTGAACCCAGGCCTGCTGGGGTTGAGAGGCAATCACGCTTACCACTACACCACCAGCGCCGCTATCTGTTCTTTTTCACAAGGTTTAGTTTATGGTTTTCCCCTTTCGGCGAGTATTACTAAACTAACTTTAGCGTAAAAATTCAAATTAGAATTCAACAGGTAACAATTTACATTTAAAGTGCTAATTTCATGGCATTACATAGTTATTGTGTAGTTATGGCGATCTCATAATTCGAGTTCCAAAAGTTATCGATAAACTTTCTACGAAATTAGATTTAAACTAATGAACATTTACGCTTTCACAACTTCAATAGATTTTGCTAATTATTTTATGAAAATTTTCACTAGAACTCACTTCTTCTAATAATTTAAATTTTCTGAAAACACGTCTTTATGAACTGAACATTCCACTAAAAGTGGGGCAAGCCATAGTTCTTTGTTCGCAAAGAACAAACACAAACAAACAAACAAAAAAGACAAACAAATTTGGTTATGCCCTTGAGCTGGCCTTTTGAAATATTTTGCGTCGTTATATTGTGGATTATTAATAAAGAAGTATTTCAACTTCCGTGCAGTGTTGTTCCACTCATGATCAAAATGATATGAATTCCGCACATATTAGGTCCGCACTCACTAATGATATGCAATGGTAGCTCACTCAAAACATAAAACGTCACAATCTCAAATGAGAGAAAAACTAGCTTGAGTTATAATAAAATCTCACGTGAGATTTTCTGACACTCTACTTATAACACTCACACTTGCACAGCCTTTGAATCAACCGTGAGATTTCTGGCTATTAGACTGATGTAAATTTTGACATTTTTGCTCCACAGTGCTCAAACTATTCCAAATCGAGTCCTGATTAGTCTCCCAAAATTTGAACTCATTTGAAAAGAAACTGACTTGGCACAACCCATTTAAAGTTTATATGGAAATTACTATAGGAAAACCAAATGTTTTGTTTATCCATCTAACAGTTTACCATATCACAACCGCAAAGTTTGTATGTTTTGTTCATAAATATATAGGTCAGTTAAGAGGGTATTGTCAAATTTGTGAAATCTCATTGAGATTATCACGTCCGGTTGTATTGGTGCGATATGTGAGAGCATATTAGAAAATATCCGAGGAAAATACATAACAAATCGATGTCAAACTCATTTCAACAGATCTTCTTTCATACATGTTTTAGGTTAGCCAGAGGAAAATAATAAACAGCCTTACACGGCGATGCACCCGCTAGTGTGCGTGTGTTAAACGTCACTAATTCCTATAGTGGAAACATTTCAGGCATAACATTTGATATCGGCATAAAAGCATTTGTAAACAAACTTTCTAAGGCCCTTTACACGCGAACCAATACCACTTTCGGAAAGGTGATAGTTGCCCCTATCCGATGATGTTGTTGGTTTGCGTGGGCGTACTTTGGTTCGCGTGTAAAGGGCTTTAGAAAGTTTGTTTACAAATGCTTTTGTGCCGTTATCAAATGTTATGCTTGATTTGATGTCAGTCCCGTGGTGTTCTCAAATGTCTTCATCTACTGGTTTGCTACGAGTGTGTGTCAACCAAGGGGGGGAGGTGGCTGTCAAATACGAACAATCGTCGCCTACCTAGCATAACTGGTTCCAAACGTAAACAAGCCATAAGAAACCTACAGGGTTTGTTTACGTTTGGAACCAATTTCATACAAGAATGATCAGTAGGCTGATTTGACAGCACGTCCCACCCCAGGTGTCAACTTAGCAAAAAAGTGAAAATGGCTGCGCCTTGCTTGAGATCCAAAATCGAAGTGGCTATTTTAGTGACAGAGGACAGTAAATCCCGTTGTGTCGCTATGCAGAACTGTGACTGAATTTAAGATCATTAATAATTTTGGTTAGCATTAAATTTCGCTTACAAATCAGATTAAAAACAGATACGTTCTATTCTGGCACAGATGTAATTTACATACATTCGGATATTTTTATTCAGCGTTCAGCGGTCAACATCGATTTCACAATAATTTAATATTACACAATTATTATGGTTTTCCAAAAATTCCACAATTGCACATTTCCGTAAGTAATTTGAAATTTGGGCGCAATTGCTTTTGTAAAAAAAAACATGTTGATCGCCGATTTCTTGCGATATATTCCGGCTCAATATTGGAAATACAGGCATGTAGAGGAATTGCTTCTCTATCAGCTGGTATAGTTTTTTTTTTGTGACATTGAGCTACAAATCGCGAGAAATTGGCAACTGACGTTTTTGTTTGCAAAAGCAATTACGAATCACTCCACTACGGCATTCTCACTTGCACCCTGACTTGCTCTCTAAAGCAGAATTGTAGGAAGCGTTGCCAGGTCATTTTCAGAAAAATCTGGACCAGTTAAAATAAAAAATCTACAAAAATCTGGAATGCTCCTAAAATCCTGTTTTTAATATAATACTATTGAAATCAAAGTGATGTGCCAAGTACATGTTTAAATAAATATGAATTACATATTTAAATAAATTGCTGCACATATAAATTTAAAGATTTTTTTGGTTTCTATTGTATTGAGAAATATATAAAATAAATAATCAACTAAAACAATCGAATAATCATCGTCGGAGAGTGAGAATCCCTCACCATCATCTAAAATATTCTTTGTGGAGACTCACGTACCACCGAAACCGATTTACCTCAACACAGGGAAAATGGAACGAAAAAAAACCAGTTGCTCAGGAAGAAGGAATCGAAAAAAATACATTCACAAAATCAGAAACAATTATCTTCAACTTAACTCTGCACGCTAGCTCACAGCTTGTAAACTGTGATGACGATCTCTTTGGACAATTAATAAAGTTAAATAATAATACTCTTTGGACAATCAAATTAAATTTTAACAAATCCAGCAATCCAACCAATTTGGCAATACAACGCTTCAAGGGATTTGCATAATAAGATACATGCCTAATTATGACAATTTCCCAGTATTTTCCCAGTCACATTTACATTTTTCCGGATAGTGAAATTAGTTAAATTTATCTACAATGCGGCAATACTATTCATTGATTATTCCGAACAACAAATAAAAAAAATGTCCAGACAATACCGACAAGCTACACCAAAACGCTTATTGCAACGGCAGCAGCGGGGTCGTCAAAATAGAAAGCAAAAGGTCTTCTACCAAAACTGAGCGACTGTGGGTCGGGATAAAATATTCCCCACACCAAGAAACATATTATGTAAACGACTGTGGTCGGCTTCTTGCGGCACTTTCACCCAGCACACAATGTTCTGGAACAGAAAACGCACACAATAAAAACCGGTGATTGGTACGCGGTGGATCAACGTGCCAAGCTATGCGATTTTGCGTTATGTATTTCGAGGGATCTTCCGGTAGGTAGTTGCTGTTCCTCGTGCCAGGCCAAGTAGGGAGAAAAATTGCTCCTTCCTCCACGGAGGTGGCGGCCTTGTGCGCTCATCGCAAGTCAGCCGGAGAAAAGCACCGTCTTAAGCGGATTAAAATTATCGTATTACGTGATGTGGAACCATAATGATTAACATATTTCTTGGTACGTCACAAAGAATTTATGCGACGGGGAAGCGAAAAGTGCCGTGTCCTTCGACTTGACGTTGACATCATTATTACAACTGCCGGTGAAAAGTGGCAACATATATTTCTCGTCCACTGTTAGGTCACACCGAATGCGTGTAGCACAATACATCAAAACAAGGAAATGGATATATTTTAAGAACCAAACTGAACTCCACTCTGATTTTCCTGACATTCCTGGCAGTAACGAAGCTGAAATTATGAAATCATCCCTACACCAACCGAGAACTTCCCAAGTTTCAACAAACCCTTCCTGTCATAAACAACACCTAACTGGTGCCGTCTAGTATACTCAGCCAGAAAACTTTTCGCCCACACTTGAGCTGAACCGAGCAGACGAGTTAACCTCTGACGTTGCCAAGACACTCGAGGCGAAATGTACCTTTTAAGCTCCTGAAGTACGTACCTACGTCTCCAAATCTCCAAGAAGCATGTTCCCATTTTCCGCATCGTTAGACGAGCTTTCTTCTTCAGTTTTACTCTGGCAGGCAGGCAGTCTTAGAGTGTTCCTTCTTTCCAACTGCCTCCCAGATTAGATATCTTACTTTCTTACTTGCATATATTAGCTCGCAAATCTTGAGCTGGAAAATGTCAGCACCAACAGGCAGGCAGACAGAGTCAGAGTGTTGTGGGTGGTTCATGTAGTTGAATAAGCGAGCAATTGCATATTTCGTGCTCCTGTGCACACGGATCAGTATACGGATGATGATAGCCCCATCCCTCTTGGTTGTCACCGAACGTTATTCGGCGTAGGTACCTACCATTTGCATAAAGTGGCTCGTTTCATGCCAGAATTTCATCTTTAATTAATATGGAATCATAAATTGCGTTGCTGCCATTTGGTACCCGGGTAGGTAGGTATGTATATGCAATAGATGCTATCAAGTAGGAAACTGATTTTCTGACATGTATCGCTGAAGCTCATGCTTTCATGGTTGGGAACGAATTCTACATTGAGCGAACAAACTGACAGGAAGAAATTTGATCAAATTCGTTGTATTTACTGGTAAAAGGCTTAGGAATCGAATGGAATTACTTTCATCTCGTGCAGAATACAAGTTGGCGACTTTTGCAACGATATCCTTTATTTTGGGGAACAAATATCTTTCAAAACTTTTAATAGCGATGATGAAACTAAACCCGATAAAGTTCATCCCTATAAATGTATGAGGTTTTTCCATATGACTGACCTTATTCGATAAGATTGCCTCATTGAAAATAATAGTTATTTAAAAACAAAATATTTAGCAGATCAAAATCGGAACCAAACAGCCGAACCTCATTTGCAACTTATGCCATCAAAGTATCATGTTACATGTAACTGATTCGCAACACCTATTGCAATAAACATAAGGTGCAAGTAAATTCCACCTTCTGCGCTTGTTAAGGTACAGTTAAGTTTAATATGCGATGCGTCGTCCATAATTTAGACCTTCATTTGGTCACACTAAGGTTGTTGTGCGCGCTGAGAAATAATTGGTGTTGCTTGGGCGTTTCTATGAACACAACTCTTTTGATTCAACTGTCAAATTTGAACGAATTTTGTTACGATCTGGCAGGGCTGGAAAGCACCTCAGAGCGTTAGCAAGTCAACTTTGTACAAGCATCTCACAACACTCGACAAAGAGTGTGTGGTTCTCCCATATACTTCGCACACTCTTTTCCAACTAATCTGTGAGAAAGCGATCCACCCAGTTGAGTCGGTCTGGGGTTCATGCGACCATCGACATCTTCGTAAGCAACATGGGTCACAAAATCTCTTGACCTGTGGCATTCCAGGAGCTGAGCTCGGACTTCGACCCGGTAGTGGCCGAAATAGGCTTCTCGGCTAATAGATTTTAAGCATCCCGGTGAAACTACCAGCGTGTTGAATGGAATCGGTTCCAGAACTGTGGCGACACCGCCGTCGACTACGAAGTAAATCTGGACGCCCTCGAAGACGTTAACCGATGCCTGCTTTCCTTGGAACAATACTCTGAACGAATTCCTTGTGAGCAATACTCTGAACCTTGATAGTCCCACTAAAAACTTTATCAGACTCCGTAGCACCATGCGTAGGCAGTACCAACGTACTGGACTACCTGCCGTGAAGACCCATTGCAACCGTCTAACAAAAATAATCCAAACCAGGATCAGAAATGAAGACTTTAGTAACAAAATGAGCTAATGCGCAAAGCCCTTCTGGAAGCTAACCAAAAACCTTAAAAATAAGCCAAGACCCATTCCCCCACTTGTGCCGTTGAATCAACCCAATGATTCAGTTGCTCATCTGATAACCCCTGAAGAAAAGGCTGATGCTATAGGTCAACATTTCGTCAGCTCGCATAATCTCGGACTGAACAAGCCTAGTCCATACTATACTGGATACCAACCCCAATCGAATTCCTAACTGTGATTACGGCTGACGAACTGTTGGCCTATACCAAATCATCTAAACATATGAGGGCCCAGGTTTTGACCAAATCCTGAATCTAGAACTCAAAAACACCTGAGCACTGATTTTTAGCTTGGCTACTTCGCCTCGTGCTGGAAGTCAGCTAAAGTCGTTCCCATTAGGAAACCTGGGAAAGATCCATCCTCTCCTTCAAGTTATCAAGTTATCCAAGCTGTTCGAAAGAGCAATCTACCGTCGACTCCTGCCATCTGCTGAGGAAAACAACATATTGCTCGAGGAGCAGTTTGGCTTCCGTAAAGGTCGTTCGACTCGAGTAACAAACATTCTCAGACGGAACAAGTCTGTATCTAAAACATCTGCCATGGCATTGCTGGACGTTGAAAAAGCATTCGACAATGTTTGGCATGATAGCCTGGTCTACAAGTTGCAGCGAAACGGTCTGCCAATCTTCCTAGTGAAGGTAATTAAAAATTACCTCACGGACAGGACATTCAGTGTATCTCTCAATGGCATCACATCGGATGCTTTCCACATCGGTGCGGGTGTCCCACATGGAAGCATCCTTGGCCCCATCTTGTTCAACCTGTTCACCTCCGATATGCCGGCTCTCCCTGATGGTGGATCGTTTTTGAGAATGATCCTCAACAGTCCTCCACGAATGAGGAACTTTGAGGTCCATCGCCTGGCTGGTCTTCATACACTGGAGTTACGGAGAACAGCTACCATCCAAAGGTTCAGAGATTGATGTAGGCAATCCGATCAGCTGATCATTAGGAATCTGGCACGTAAGGTTAAGCTTTAGATTAAGTAGGTACCTTATCAAATTTTTAAATTCAATGAAAACTCACCCCCCAAGGGGTATTCTGCAAACTAGTCGAGAACGCAAATATTAAATTAGAACAGCAAATGAAACAAATATGAAGAGCCAGGTAGGCTAATAAATTAAAATGTTAAATCATCAATCATAATCAACAGAAATAAACATAATTTTACTACTACTACTACTACTACTACTACTACTACTACTACTACTACTACTACTACTACTACTACTACTACTACTACTACTACTACTACTACTACTACTACTACTACTACTACTACTACTACTACTATGCGCTTGCAGACTTTGCTTACCACGACTGCATACATAGGAGATGGAGAAGGGCATAACGAATGTTGTCTTTTTGCTGGGTTTCCCATTTGCAACCCTACACTGAGTGGCGCTCTTTGCGTCGGAGCCGTCGAAGCGATGTGACTACACATTAAGTTTCCGTTATTTCTGGGTGTGTGTCTGTCTTCTCTTATCCGCTGCTTTACACTTGCGCAGGGTGAAAGACAAGTAAACTTTGTGTTTGCTTGATTCTCACTTTGTTTATTTCAGCAAATCCGTACATTGCGCACATTTAGTGATCACATGACAGACCTGCGATCTTGATTTGCGGGAGAGCTGTTTGTATGGAAATATGTGTTCATTTGCTTGTAAAAATTGCTAAATTTTTACCAAACCAGCGACATGGATTGATAAAATTATAAAAAACATGTTTGTATTGTTTTACTGTCGGCGTAGTGCTCCGCGCATAACTACCAGCTCATGTGCACCCAATTAGGTATGTGCGGAGCATACATGGACTTATATACAAAAAAAAATATAACTTTTTGCATAGATGTCGAATCGAATAGTGATCTTCGAACTTCAGTACAGTTTTCTCAATCGAATTTCAAAATTTGGCACAGTTGTTGGGGACGTCAATACAAATCGAAAGAGCTGTTGGGAGCAAGGGGTTGTAAGGTTGACCAATCGTAGTCTCTATGTAGCATATCAAAATTTCATCTTAAGTTAATGAGGTCTTAAGCTAATCAACGGAACACTTAACCTTAAACATGTTTCACCTAAGATTTTTCTTCATGACAATTTTACATCATATTCATCGACTGAATGCTCAAGTTCATCAAATAAAACTGCTATCAGTTTTTCTCATTGACTTTCGATGAATTAAGCGCTAGAATAGCTGCTGAAATGAGCTATAACCACAGTAATCGCTGTACGGCGAGTTTTAGACCATTATCCGAAAACATTCAAGACTACTTAAATGTCAACAATGAAGATAGTTCATTAAAAAATAGCCTGTCCTTTGCCTCATAAAACTGAAATATGTACAATTATAAATTCTCTATTATCTTTGTTAGGGAGAAGCAAACCACCCCAAAAACAGTTTTGATTATTCTAAAAATCATGGAAAAAGATATCGAAAATCTAAAAAGCAAAAACCAGGTTTCTTCCTTTTCTTAAAAAAATAGACGTATAAAAACATTTTTTCTAAGTCATTCTGGAAAAAAATTTGACCTTTCACCGATTAAAAAAAATAAGAAAGCTGATACTTTGCCAGTGAAAATAATGAAGAAGGGTCGACGGAGATGAACTAGCCTACGTCAAAAAATCTCTTAAATAAAGAAAGAAGAAAAAAGTTAAAGGGTCGTTAATAAAACAAACAACAACAATTATGAAGAAGCAATCCGACATGTGTATGGAAACAGATGAACATAAAAAGAAGAGGATTGACAAACACCCGATGAGCCCTAATGTGATATTGATTCAAATCAATTTATCTTTGGAAATTCTCAAGAAAACCCTTGTTTAGTTTGCTTAGCACTGGAGTACGGAAAATTAGAGCTTTCATTCGGCATAACCAAAATGTTGGGTAGTAGTATTGAATTAGGCTGTTATATTGTGTTTTGTATCGAGAAGCCGAGTACCCTCGACGAAATTCCCAGAATATGGCATGCGCCAAAGCCGAAAGCGAATTTTAATTAAAGATACACCCGCTATCCTTACAACCGGTCATGTTTCGTAGCTGGAACCGGATATTGTAGCACACCTACTTTCTTCTTTCCAGTTTCCTAATATACAGTGCGTTAAATCAATAGCGAGTTGTAGGGCAGGGTTGCTTCCTCTCACTTGCTATAAAACAATGTTTTTCGGAATTATGAAATCATTAGATGCTATTATGATAACTAGTAAAGGCTGACTAAAATTAAATGGGTACGCTTCTCACGCGCTGCTTGCACGCCTCTAGTGTTGAGAATCGAAAATCTTTGACAGTGGTTTGTTTACACACATATAGAACTACTTGGGCAAGTTTGATCAACGTAGTCGATCGCGTTCAGAAATAACATCAAATGGAGCTCGAAAGAAGAAGAAATATTGTAAAATCCAAGCTGGCTAAAGTGCTGAAGATGCCGCAAACAACAGTTTGTTGAGCGCTCAAAACCTTGAGTGTGGAGAAGAATCAGCGGGCTTACGAAAAAATTACAAGGGACAGTCCTATGGGGTTGTACTTAATGGTGACGTAGGACTACGTGGTCTTATATAATAAATCTTATTTGTTAACTGCAGCAGAAGCTTGTGTTTTGTGTGGGAATAGAAATTTGAGCGGCGTTCTCTCTGTTTATACTTTTTAGTATGACGCGCTCGACACAGATGGCCCACAGCGACTCATGGAAAGCTACTGATTCCGATCAATAGCGGAGCGGCTGCTTCCTCCTTCTATGGATGTTCATGTGGGCAGCAGCTCGCTGCTTGCAGGCAACCTTTCGTTGTGTACAGGAGAACACTACTACTCACCACGCGGGGGATTGAATAACCACCGTATGGTGAGACCGGATGGCATTCAACTTTGAAATCTTTGTTAGGGAAATTGCTTTTCGTAGGCAATCGGTAATAATTTTTATTATCATAACAACAGTTGAATATTTGGCAATTTTCAACAGTAATATTTTGAAAAATGCGATCGATTGGTGATAAAATTATTGAAATTGGTTCAGGGGAAGCTGAATTATTAACGTTCAAAATCTTTCATAATTTTGTTACATGTTCCATTTTCGGTTTTCACAAAGTGTACCCCCATATAGAAATCACAGATGTAGTCCTACGTCAAAACTGGAACCAAGGATCGTCAGTTCAGCAGCAAGGTGTTGAAGTGCGTTAAAGCCAACCCCGGTCTTTTGATTCCAGATGTGTCCAGAAGTTACAACGCCAACTTTCAAACGGTGCGGAACATCCTTGCCAGGGAAGGATACACGTCGTTCAAAGCCAGTAAATAGCCGAACTGGCACATGAAGCAGAATTCCGTGGCCAAACAGCGTGCAAGGCTCTTCTACGAACGCGTTTTGGCGAAACACAAGAGCTGTTCTTTGATCGATGACAAAACATACGTCAAAAGTTTTACATCGCAACTGGACGTGGGGATGTGCTGGGAAGATTCAAGTTCGTGTTTGCCGATAAGTTCACGAAGAAGGCCATGATTTGGAAAGCGATTTTCAGTTGTGGCCTGAAAACGGAACCATTCGTCACATCCTCGACGATGACAGCTCAAGTTTACATCGAAGAATGCCTGAAAAAGCATGTACACTGAAACCTCCGTTTACGAAGTCTTTTTTTACGCAGTATTCAATTTACGTCCCTCTTTTTACGAAGTAAATCCCAAATAACGAGGTTTCGTTTTACGAAGTAAATCCCAAACAACGAGGTTTTTTTTACGAAGTAGATCCCAAATAACGCCGCTATCTTGGAACCGGAAATTGATGTCTGACCCCATTTTGAAATCCAAGATGGTGGCTTCCGGTTAAAGAAAAACTTGGAAATTCTATCATATACCCCACCCCATATGTGTATTTTTGGAATTGGAGTGACGTGTAAGAACCGGAAACTTATGTCTGGCGTCATTTCGAAATCCAAGATGGGGGCTTCCGGTTACAGAAAAATTGGCAAATACCACCACGTCACCCCGATTCTTAAGATACCCGTATTGTAGGTTCTTTAACATTATTTTTGTGTAACCGGAAGTCACCATATTGAATTTCAAAATGGCGTCATACATGGGTTTTCAGTCCTAATAAGTCACCCCGATTCCAAAAAACCCATATTGTGGAGTATTTGACAGTATTTCCCAGTGTTTCTGTAACCGGATGTCACCATCTTGGATTTCGAAATGGCGTCAGATATGGATTCTCGGTTCTCACAGGTTACTCCGATTCCAAAAATATCCATATTGTTGTGTATTTAACGGTGTTTTTCTGCTATCCTGTAACCGAAAGTCGCCATCTTGGATTTCAAAATGGCGTCATACATCGATATCCGGTCCCTACACGTCACTCCGATTCCAAAAATACCCATATTGCGGGGTATTTGGCAGAATTTCCAAGTTTTTCTGTAACCGGAAGCCGCCATCTTGGATTTCAAAATGGGGTCAGACATCGATTTCCGGTCCCTACACGTCACCCTGATTCCAAAATACCCATATTGTGGGGTATTTGACAATATTTTCAAAAACCTCTTTTTACAAAGTAAATCCCAAATAACGAGGTTTTTTTTACGAACTAATTCGATTTACGAACCACCGTTTTGGTTCGTAAATGGAGGTTCCAGTGTATTGCCGTTCATCCGCAAGCATAGGGTCAAAGTCAGCTTTTGGCCCAATTTGTGGTATGCTGCCAACAAGATCGATATTGTCCTCAAGCTAATTAATCCTCCAAATTTCCCGGAATTTCGACCAACCGAAAAATGCTAATGTAAAATCGCTAATGGGCTCCATCAAGAGGAAGGCTCGAGATTTCGTTCGAACTGGAGAAATGTAACCATCTAATGCTGTATCTTTGAAGTTTTAATAAAATTTCTGTAAGGCAACCATTAATGAACTTTTTAAACTTATTGAATCACGAAATACAGGTCTTTTTGTGCGAACCCTTGATACTGTTGGAATGAAAAGATGATTAAACTTCCGTTGAACAATGGACGAAATTTGCGGGAGAAGGTGGAAGATTCTTCCAGGACAAGTTTAAAAAAAAACTTCCAGGAGATGTTGGAAGAAACTTTCGTGCAAAGTCAGACGAAACCTCCCGGAGAAATCATAAGAATCCTTGCGAAGAAGCTGGTCAAAATCTTCAAGGGGAAGTTGGAAGAAACTTCCAGAAATTGTCGGAAAAATCTTCCGGGGGAAATCCTGACGAAGTTCAAGTGTTAATAAATAGCTACCGAAAATATTTCCCGATTCCCGGGAAGAGTCTTCAGCTATTTTAAGATTCCCGGGTAAAACACCACCACATCTCCAAAAACTTCAAAGGCATTACACTTTAGCCATCCATCCTAGAAAGCAAAAGAGGCCTAAACATTCCCTGGCTTGGACAAGAGCCATCTAACTTGGATCTTTTAATGAATGAATACTAAATCTTGAAATCAAAACATTCTGACAGACGGGGATTGTTTGAACATTATTTGATGAAACATATTAGACTACTTTGTTTATTTTTAAGTAAATATGAGTAACTCAAATTTACTCACTGCAAATATATTAAGGTGATTCCTTGTAGAGTCCACAAATGGCCGCCACGTAGGCTATAAATGCATTTCCACCTCGAATTTTCAATTACACACATCTCGGAAATTAGAGTTCCATTTCACCTGAAATTGCTACTGCATGTATGCGGCAGTGCAGCAAACGTGGAGTAACGGTTTCATTGTAGTACGTGTCGTGGAAGCTGATTTTTGTGCAATTAAAGTTTCGAAGTGGTAGCGAGAATAAGGATCTCACAGCGAACCACCTTAACTCTGAGTACAGCTGTCTTACCCCTAGTGCGAACCAATTTACGTTTAGCAAACCCTTACTTGTAAATTACTAGAATAGGTTACTGACTCATAAAATATGTTAATTTAGATTTCAGAGCGTCACAATCAGCGATTTTATGATTTGTGAGCGTTCACTTAGAGTGCTCACGAATCGTTTAATCGCTGATTGTGACGCTCTGAAAGCAATATTGACAGGTGTTGTGGGTCAAACACATACTTTATAACCTCTTCTTGTAAATTATAAGTATTTATTATCATCATAATGTCTGATGATTTCATAATTCCGAAAAACAATTTTATACAGCAAATGAGTGGAAGCAACCATGTTGTAGGACAAATGATTGAAAAACAAAATTCAAATTGGAGAAAAAGTCGAAATTGTACAAAGGGCGAATGAACAAAATGTCGAACGAAATTAGCCAAAAGGACAAAACGTTTAGTGAAATCAAAAGGGTCGAATGGACAAACGGTCAAATGTATAAAAGGTCAATTTAAATTGTAAGGGTTAAAATGGTCGAGTGAACAAAAGGACAATTAAAGCTTAGGAAGACAAAAGGTAGAATAGACAAAAGTTTGAAATGGACTGAACGTTGAATGGGCAAAAGCAACCAAAAATATCCATTAGTAACGTCCCAATAACGCGTTCATCTAGATAAATTTGATAAATAGCAGATTTTTAGCGATGGGCCCAATCTTAGATCCAAAGACCAACATTAGGGACATTTCCCCTACTGATTAAATTTTGAAGGACAAAGTTCGAATGTTTAAATAGTTGGAATGGCCAAAAGATTAAAATGGCGAAAATATCGCAATGGACCAACAGACGAATGAACAAAAATTCGAATGAAATTTGACAAAAGGTCTAATGGACAATAGACATCGGTTGAAATGTAGAGGGTCGAATGGACAAAAGGCTAGATAAAATTTTAAGGAATAATGATAATTTATATTGATCCAGATTACTTCCAAGAAAAGGTTAAAAAAAACTTGGATATCAAATACAACTTATTATGAAACGAACCATCCTCAGGCTGAAAGGAAAAATAAAAACATACAGCTTATTCTAGGAATAGAAATGGGTGGAGTCAATCTGGATCGTAGGTCCAGTGGAATAGGATTGAACTACACATGTATGGGAAATGTATGTTGTGTCGGCATAAGTGCCCCTAATTTGGGCCCATACATAAATTCAGCAATCGACTAAATTTTCAATAGCAACAAAAAATATCCATTAGTACCGTCCCAATGACGCGTTCTTCTAGATAAAATTGATCAATAGCAGATTTTTAGCCATGGGCCCAATGTTAGATCCATAGGCCAACATTAGAGCCATTTCCCCTATTTAAAATTATTTAAGTTTGTTCTGAACGTACTCTGAAAGATATATATTTCCTGTGATCGTCCCATTTAAAAACTCTGCACTTATTATCTTTTGGAATGTGATTCTATTTCCCAAAGACCCCGTAGAGTACGTTAACAAGGTAGATTATAAAATGACAGTTGCTAAAAATATCTTGACAAAATTAAATTTTAGCCAAATTAATGAGGCAAAAATTCATATTCCCTAGATAGAACTCAGCAGAAGGCGAGTGAGGTTTTAGTCGTGAATGTGTCCCATGGATGTAAGTAACAAAGGAGCAGTTTTTCAGTCCAATACCTCACACATTGAACCTTGCACTGTCCTTGTTCACTGGTGATAATTAAACAGAATCTTTCCCTGATTATATTAGTGCAGTATACTGATAATTAATCCAAACCTATTCATTACCACTTCCGTCGTCCCAAACACCAGCACCACCCCCGCCACCACCATCCAAATGAGCGCCACTTAAAACCTACCCCAAAGACATCCTAGGAACCAGTCCTAGACCGGTTTCTGCATTGGGATCGAACATGAACCTAACGCACACCTACCGCAGCCCATTTATCACTGCACACTACTGGTTTGGAGAAAGAAAAACCCAGTCTGAGAATGTAGGCACGAGGCAGCTACAACCTATCCCAGCCCCAGGGATGTATCGACGGAAAGGCAGAGACGTGCTCTACCAAGAAACGAAACCAGCCGCCGCAACTTAGGGAGGCATAAATTTCCACCCAATTTGGAACGAGCCGAAAATACGCAAAGCAAATCGAAGAACGGCAAAATACAGCCTCTGGGGAGCATCCATTTAGTAATTTATCGATGATGCTTCCAGGAGCGATGGTGCACCCCAGCCAGGCCGAGTTTCGGTGCCATACGAAAATTACACATGTTCATTAATTTTCTTTTGGCTTCTCGTTGTGTGCCATTGCTACTAACTATACTAGATAGGTATCCTACTGGAATCTACGATGCCTCAAAGGCAAAGTTTTGCTCCTTTTGATCTTGGCCCATGAAATCGATTCCTTCGCCGCCCAACTTCTGTGTGTATACACAGAAATACTCTGGTGCTGGTTTGTTGCTTGGTCGGTTGGTCGGATCGTGCCAGTGGGGACGCCTCTTTGTACGTGATAATGAAGTTACACGTTCTTCTTCTTCTTGAGGCGTCCTTTCGGGTGAGGGAAAATGTGGCTAATTTGGTTTTCCTGCTCGTTATTGAAGTGGTACTTTCTTTGGGCTTCGATGTCTCTTTCGTGTTTGTGTGATGAATCGAGAGAGTTTAATGCTTCGTGTGAATTTTTCTGAAACTGTACATATTTCAATGCCCGTACTTACTCTTCCAAATGAATACACGAACAAATCACAGCTCGTAAATCATTTTTCCACAACAGCTCCAGATTTACCTTCCTGCTCAAGCAAAAACAGTCTGTCCTACCAAATTATATGGAACAACAAACTGAACAGCCTTCCACCGCAAAACCCGTTTCCCCCCATCCCGAGCGATCATTTCTAAGCATTACAAAAACCATTAAATCATTCAACCAGACAAGGCTTTTCATCCCCGACGCCTCCACAATGCTTGAAAACAGTCCACGCTTCACACTGGTGGAGATATCTTCCTTTACCCATTTCTTCTGTGAAACTGTTCCATATTCATTTCCTATTAGGGAACGTGTGCGGAAATATGCCTATATATATCAGAATGAATCAGACAATGCATGGTTTTCCCATAAAAACGTAGCTCATCATGTCTTCTGGGGAGCTGCCTAACAAAGCTTGTCAGAGAAGAGGATATCTACTTCATATTTTTCTACCTTCGGTACGAGAGCAAGCGGGACGGGGGCTTGGTGGGAAATCACTCGCAGACTCCGTGTGCTACCCGTTTACATTAGAATTTGCCGAAAGGCTTTTCAGGCTCGTTCCGTAGATGGTTAGCGAGAAGATCTCTGTGGTTTTGATTATTGTTACCCGTAAAGGCTCGTACTGAGCCGGTTTCCATTCCAAGACATATTACGAAGCTTCTGGGTAAATGGTGCTACGAATGCTTTGAAGGAGGGTTTGACGAGCTTGGTTTGGCAGCCGAATTAACTTTTTTTGGTTCTGGTGAACATGAGGTGTGGTTTATTTTTGAAAATGTAAATCGTTCCGGTTTTGGAAAAGTGTGATGGAATGACACACATTTCCCAGCATTTTGAAACAAGGACGAACTATAGCTAGGTTTTGAAACAGAGGGAGACGGTTATTAATCCGAAGGGGTTGTATTGGGTTACTAAACCATTTTTTTTTATTAATGCGCACCTCGTCAAATGACATTAGTATCTTTGAAATTTGAATAGGAAAATAAGCAACAATTACTATGAGGCAAGACAATGATAATGCAATTATGCACAATCGATGATGACAACAATGAAATATAACTTACTTTAACAGTTCATATTTCAAAGCAGAGGAAAGTTGAAAGAAAAGTGATTTCCAAGGTCCAAAAACTATTTAAAAAAATAAATCCATCATGCAAATTTGCTTTTTTTTAAATATCGAACAAACTTAATGACTGTCCAAGTTATAAATCGTACACGCACGTTTAGTCTCTACTTTTTATTTGACTTCTTAGCTTAATTCTTTCTTCGGCAAGTTTTAAGTTCTACTCAAAAGCCATATAGAACAAATAAGCAATATATTTGAAGCAGAATGTTATTTTTACGAATTTTTTAATCATTTAACTCATGTCAATGCAACTTGAACACCAAACACAATTTTGCAATTGTATAAAGCTAGATATTTTGAAATTTGAATTTGATATACACATTCAAACACAAAAAATAAATTTCGATCTGACTGTTAACTATGTCAACACACTTTTTATTTTCTTTAAAGCATTTAAAAAATTATTTATGTCTTGGCGCCACGTTCTCAACTACAATTCAATACTGAACAGGTCTCATTCGTTTGAACAACTTTGCTGAAGATACGAATTTTTTTTTTGCTGAAGAAATAAAATTTATATCTGTTATCAATCCTGGGTTATCACTAAATGAACTGTTTTTGTCCTCTGGCGCTGCCTAGTGAGTGAATTCCCAACTAAATTGTTCACTGCAGAACGGGAAATTGTTTTCCGTACTGAGTACCAATGCTGACGCAGCATCTCCTAAACCTGGAGCCTTTGGTCCCCGGTACATGAGTTGATTGCACGATAGGTAGAGTCCAGGTGTAGGAGCTGCCTCCCTGGCGTCGGTAGCATTGGTACTCAGAACTGTAAACAATTTCAACGAACAAAAAATCAAAGAAAAAAAATAATGTAAGAAGTCGCGTCATCTCAGTACACGCCAATTATAGTTCTTAAAATATACCAGATAGGAAAACTCTGTTTTCAGCAAAGTTGTGCAGTCGGACATTATCCGGCTGGTCACTAGTTGATTCACTAGGTGGCGGTATAGGATAAACAGCTTTTTCTATTGATAACTCAGGATCTAGTTAAGATTGAAAGATTTTGCATTGAGCATTGTTGTTGAATTGAACGCAACCCGTTCTGCAGTGAACAATTTAGTTGGGAATTGACTCACTAGACAGCGCCAGAGGACAATTAAATTTTATTTAGTGGTAACTCAGAATTGATAACAGATAGAATTTGTTTTCTTCAGCAAAATTGTTCAAAATTATGAGACCCGTTTAAGAAAGAATAGTTTAGTTGTGAATTGACTCACTACAAGACTTTAGAATATGAATAATGTACTAGTGGTAACTCAGGATCGATACCAGATAGAAACTTCCTTTCTTCGGCAAAGTTGTTTAAATGGACAAAACCCGTTTAGTAGTTAGATGTTTAGTTGAAAATTGACTCACTAGGTAACGCAAGAGTATAAATAAAGTTCATCTAGTGGTAGCTCTGGATAAAGACCATATCTAAAATTCCTATCTTCAGCAAAGTTGTTCAAACGAATGAGACTTGTTCAGTAGTGAATTTTAGTTGAAAATTACCAGCACTATGTGGCGCCAGGAAATAAAGGATTTTTTATGCTTTATAGTTAATGCTTAGTAGCTAAAATCATGAATACAAATTAATAAAACAAACTTAGCATTTGCTGAGTGCAATCAGTCATATTCGACCTCCCCTTCGCTATTTGCCACTATTGTTAAGTGCTTTCTGCAAACAAATCGGTTGCATGTACCACAACGGATTGTTGTTGATGAGTTTTTTCAGTGCTTGCATCTCCCCCTATCACAATCCAGCAAGGGTTGGAATGAGTTGCGTCCAATTGAACAATTTTGAAGAAGACGCGAAGCTTCTATATGGTGTCCATCCTGAGATATATATATATATAATGTTAATGTATACTCTGGCGCCACCAAGTGAGTTTATTTGAACTTGGGTGCCACCTAGAGCTGGGACTTCAATTATCCGGATACTTCAGTTCAGTTATAATAAAATCACTTTCAGACAAACGGAATATCGTTGAATTGATATTAAGTATACAGAATATCATGCTTTCCAGTACCCAATATTGAAATAAAATAAATTGGGAAAACGTTGAGATGGTTATCAGGCGTATAGTAATTATTCAGATATCCGGATAGTGAAATTCCAAATTTATTCTCTCTTTAACAGTTTTCTTTTTAAACTGTTCTAACAATTTGTCAAAAAGTTGGATTTAAGGTGCCCATGTGACCTGATGTGGAATGGCAGATCAGTTCATAATCTCTCATTTCTCATTTCATTTCTGAAATATAAATTGGAGAAGTTTATGTGTACTCTAGCGCCACCTAGTGAATAACTTCCGAACCAAACTGGCCATTGCCAAACGGGTATTGTCCAACGGAACAACTATTCTGAAGACTGCTTCTTTCAATCTGGAATTATTCGCCGTGTACTCAATTCACGACGCGCTTGTTTACGTAATTTTTTTTTAACGCACCCGCTAAAAGGTTAAAAGAGCACTGCTTATTTACAATGGTCTCTCATTTGTCAACAATATCCATTGTCGTCGAGTATTAGTACAAGACTCTGAAGAAGTCTGCACATTGTAGACGAAATACGCGTATCTGTCAAGGTTAAGCAAATAAGGTAGCGGAAAATTCTCTCACTCTCTCATTATGATATCCATTGCCGTTGCTAGAAAATTTATCTGGAGGGGGCCTAGGGAGGACCTGATGCATTTTATTTTATTTTGTTGAACTACAGTTAGATAAAAACTCACGAAGATGCTATTCATTGAAATTGCGTCAAGGCAACTTGTTTTTGGGTACATTTTTTTCTGTGACCAATAATGTGATATTGAGGCTCACTATTATTTCAATGGTAAAACAATAAATTTGCTTATATTTATTTCATAACGACGCGTTGTTAATAGTGAGCCTCAATATCATATTATTGGTCACAGAAAAAAATGTGATGTGATGTGATGTGAATAGAACCCACCATCAGTGCAAGGATTACCTATGACTGCAGATACTTCACTGGTTGTAAAGTTCTGCCTGATGGTTTGTTGCAGCAGGGTGAAACAACTTCATTGGAGACCTTTGGAAGACAAACGACAAGATGTACGTCTATCAAGACGTGACAAGGGACTGGCAAATCTACGAACCCTTGTCCAGTCTACACATCCTTTGAAACCCTTAGGCAGCCCCCCAAACCCAGCATATAATAATGTTTGATTAATGAAATGTATTCAAAAAGGATTATTTAGAGCGAACAATCTTCAACTGCAACGTTCTCACCAAATCAATATATCCGGGAGCGTATTCCCGATGCTTAATTTTCTCTAGTCATTTTAAAAAAAATCCTCTTCCAGCGAATCCAACCACACAATAAGTAAACATCACTTTCCTTCTTCATGTCACTCTGGGCACGCATCGTGAAAAAGACCAGCCCCGATCCTTCAAGTGTACATTTTCCGATTACACGTTAGCGATGATCAGAGCCAGTTGTCTCATAAAGAGCCGTAGACAGAGATGAATAATCAGCTTGTGAATAAATGCACTATTATGTTTGGTTCTGGTAGCAGGTTGGGCAAACGGCCTCCGTAAGATTTTGACCGGATCATCAACCAAATAAAGGAAAAAAAAAACACAACGACCGACGCAAAATCGACACTGATCACTTCTTGGATGATTGGATATAAGTTTTGGCACATACTTTAAAGTATTTTGAAACTATAATTGTTCAATTTCCGGAAGGAAGAAACGCAGCTGAAAAAACAACACGTCAGATTTTCAGCGCAGCCTACTTCATGTATTGGTCACCGAAAAAAATGTACCCAAAACCAAGTTGGACCTCAATTGAAGGAGTCTTAAAAGCTTACTGATTTTGAACAAGAAATTATTATAATGAAATCACATAGCGTCCGAATTACATAAATTAAGCATCTCAAACTTAAGAAATCGGTAAGTTTTAGCTTGCTTAAACGGTCTACCGATTGGAAAACCAAATATTTAATTAACTGTCAGGGGGCCTCCCAGGGCCTCAGTGGGTAAAGCCGCAGCTACAAAGTAAGACAATGCTGGAGGTGGCTGGGTTCAATTCCCGATTCGGTCTAGGCATTTTTCTGATTTGAAAGTTTCTCGACCTTCATGGACATAATGTATGGTTGTACTTGCCACACAATTATTCTAATGCAAAAATAGTACAGGTATTGAAAGCTCTCAATTAATTACTATTGAAGTGCATCTAGAACACTAAGTTGACACCATTAAACTAATATGCAATCAACAATAAGCTTGAAATACAACTAATAAGATGAAGAAGAATAAAAGGATGAAGAAGAATAAAAGGATGAAGAAGAGGTAATGACCTATCATTAACTATTACTTAAGCTGTCCAACAAGATGAAATAATTAAAAATCCGTTTTAAAATATCGTGTGTGCAAGGTTTGAGGAAAATTAGATTTTGGATTGGTGTCCAAAGTGTTTAATTCTTTAAGACTTTGATTGATTTTTATCAGTTTTTTTATATCCTCCAGTAGCCACAATCTTAGTTCAATACCAAAAACTTACAAAGTCTTCCAGATAACCTGTATCCTAATGCACAGACCCACAATTGAGCAGACATCTAATCAAAAATGTATCCTTCTTTGCTATTTCCAGATTGGTTCAACCTCGTGGTGACACCCAAATATAGCCCACCATTATCGTTATCACGAAGAACGAATAAATATCAGTGAGAGAAAAAAATACCAACTCGCAGTGTTTGTACATTATTAACGAACACCAGCACCACCATTGCTGGAAACGGCATTTTGAAAACACGTGAACCAAAGACAAAGACGCCAGGTAGTAAGTGATTGTGTCACGAAGTTGACTTGATTATTTTTTAATTTCGACTCCTCGGTTCCCCATCGGCTGCTATTGCCACTGCATTATTGGTTGGACGCCAATGTGACGGCTGCAGACAGTGACAGCGGAAAAACAAAATCAAAGCTGCTACGTGAGCCTGAAAAATTCATAAAGTTTCCTTACTCCAGGAATCTACCAGGGAAACTTGAGAGGCACCTTCCTTTTTTTGCGAAAGTTTTCTTTTTTTTTTCGTCCGTTTATTTCCAAGATTTTTGTTTCGACTAAGTGAAAATTGATACTCGAGAAAAGTGCAAAAAGTAGGACGATCCGACCCCCACGCGCTCCTTGCCTGTATTATTTCCTACGTGCGAATTGGCTGAGGCAAGTTATTCGGCAAAGTAAACAAACACGTGCACATAATTGAGGGAAAAGTGATTTCGGATTCGGTTCGTGAGGTGTTGTCCCCCTCTCAGTCTGCCGTGAAAGAAAGGAAAATAAAGTAATTATATTCGCCAACCCAACCATTATTGCCACCTTGTTTCTATTAGTCTGCCAGGGCGGAAAGTTTAGTCAAACACGTTTAGGCTGCCACTCGACGCTGTTGGAGGAGGTGCGAAGAAATTTCCCTCCGGACGCACGCTATCGAAATTTCGGCTAATAATTGTGTGAAAACAGATGCGCGTTGGTGGGAAAACTTTTGCAGAGAGTGGAAAACATTTCAGCACGCCCGAGGGCAATAATGCTAGTGAACACTATCCCACGGCGGTAGAAAAAGGCACAGTGAGCAAACAGCACGCACGAATTCAAAGACCGACTACTCAAATGTCGAATGAATGAAACATAATGGATTACCTGGGCAACTTAAAATGGACCTCCATAGAAGATTGAAGGTCTTCCCGGTCGTCACCTTAACATGGGCATGCTTCGCTGCAATATGCTGTGTTAAACTGACGGAAGCTAAAATAGGTGAGTACTACTTTTTCTACTACTAAATATAACAGACAATGGTCGGAAACCGATGGAAATTATTCGCTGTTGATCTATATCAACGATTCTCAACGTTTCTCCACCGAGCGGTAAAGCTCGCTTAACATTACTCCTTTTCATTTGTTTTTCGCTTAGTGGGGGTACGCGAACTGCAGGTTGAGAATCGAGGATCTATATTATTACTCTTATTTTTTTTATTGATGTAACACCCAAGGACAGGGAATTTTTTCCAATATCCAATAGCCAGATCTCGGTTTCAATTCCTGATTATTGGATTCAACATCAACAGCGATGTGGCTGCGGGAAGTCGAAAAAAAGAAATACGTTTTCACCAGGAAAAGCCCAATCGAGTTTGGATTACGAGAATTGAAGTCAAATTTTACTTGCAAAAGCGTAGTCGAGTTTGTGTTACGAGAATTGAAGTCAAATTTTACTTGGAAAAGTGCAATCGAATTTAGATTTCGAGAAGTGGAGTCAAATTTTACTTGGAAACGCGCAGTCGAATTTGGATTATGAGAATTGTAGTATTGTTTCCTAAATAAACAAAAATATATTTCCACCTGGAAAAGCACAAAACATCAACAAAAACAAGTATAAATGAAAATTAACTCATTTATCATAACAATGTTGCGGACATACTGCATACTCATATATCTACTTTAACGTTCTTATTCTTATTGTTTAAGGTAAACTATTTGAGAAAGGAAGGATATTGTTGATGTAACATCTACTCACCGACGCACAAATAGATGCTACGGAGTTTGATAGTTGGGTAGGAGATGGGTTAGGATTCGCTTAAGCAGGCGATTCGACCATATTAATAGTTTTGTTTTGGAGGGGCTTGGGAATAAACCCACGATCTTCTACTCAGTTAGCAAAAGCGGTAGCGGTCAAGGTAGTTAAGCTACGGCGCCGGTGGTGTAGTGGTAAGCGTGATTACCTCTCACCCCAGCAGGCCTGGGTTCAATCCCAGTCGGCGCCGCCGGGATGTTCTGAGGCATAACATCTCTGATCACGCCTTCCTTCGGATGGGAAGTAAAGCCGTTGGTCCCCGGTTCATGAGTTGATGGGTCGATAGGTAGGGTCCAGGTGTGGGAGCTGCCTTCCTGGCACGTCGGTAGCATTGGTGCTCAGCACGGAAAACAAGATCGACGGAAAAAAACAAACCAAAGGAAGGTAGTTAAGCTCCTCAATTGCATTCCAATCTTGTTTAAAATAAAATGTTAACAAACAAAAAGGAAGGATCTCAACGGAATGATAAAATTTACTCCTATATACGGCTGATTCATCTATTATTGAATAACTAGGATTTACGATATTTATAAAAAAAAAAATCAAATAAAATATAGACTGCAGGCAAAACCTGATTATACCTAAGTAACATTTTTTTCTTGATAATCACAGACTACGAAAATCTTCATGCTTCTTGATTTTTGTTAAAGGACTGAGAATTATTTTTCAAATTTAAAAAAATTAAAATATTTTGTTCATTAAATCCCATTTGAAACTTTAATTTTTTTTTTCTCTTCTACGAAACAATAATGACTCTAAAACTTTCCCAAGAATCTGACATGTTGATATATTTTCAAAGATCTTAACACTATTTTTTTACATATATTTTTATTAAGGAGACTTTCAGCCCTGGACTGGTTTGTCTCGGTTATCTTAAAATAAGCTTGTCTGGTATTTCAAAGATTGACAATGTTGACTAGAGTTCTAAAGTAAAGTAAATAGCTCGAAAGATAAATGAATTGAATATTTAATAAATCTTAGGGAATTTTAAGGAGAACCCTTGTAACTTTCTAAAAAGAAGTTCTGAGAAAATTTCCGGGCCCCGTCTCGATGAGTCTCATCGTCGCCCACTGGTCACCCACCATAGCCGGTTGAACTCCGAACGAAGCTAGAACAGCACTACCGTTCATACTGGCGACAACGCTCTGATGAGACAACGAAACCCTACCCCAAGCTCCTCCCCTGATCCTATCCTTCGAAAATGTACCCTTCTAACCTCGAGTAAGCCGTGAGTAATCGGCCCAACTCCTACTAGACATAGAATTAAGTGAATTTTGTTACAAACAAAGAACAATGAATTATCGGCTCCGTAAAGCTAACGCGATTGAGCCTTCCAAATAAACGAACCAGATAAAAAAAAAAAATTCCGGGGGGTGCTGAAGAAGGATTCAAGATAATTATTAGCAAACTTCAACAGCAGGTCGGAGGTGACTTTCAAAAGGTTTCTGAAAAATGATCAAAGGTAAATCTGAAGAAAATACATAAGGAATTTTAATGAATATAACAACAGTAATTTATACATAGAATAAACTGAGAACGAGGTTTCATGAGAAAACCAACAATTAAGTAGAGTGAATATCAAAAATTTCAGCAGGTAGTCAAAATTTGAAGGGAATCCCAATTTAAATCCAAATTGTTTTTAGTGCGTAATGCAAAAAAATTCGCAACATCTTTATTATTATACGTTTTTGAAAAATTTGATAAATTAGGGATACTAAAGGTGTTTTATCATTTTGCTTTGCTAAATTGTCGGAGTCACAAAATATTGTAAAACTTCCTAAATTCTAATCGTTTAGAATGAATTTTATATGCAACATTAAAAGAGCTGTTATGTCAAGGTTATGCTTGGTTTAAAAAAATTATATGTTTTAAATGCTTGGTAAATAAGTAGGAAAAATTTAAAATTATATCAGACTCCAAATTTTAAAAATCTGTCACTGTCTGGTGAAAATAAAATTCAGATATCGAGCAAAACGTAACCTTAAAAAAATCTTTTCTTTGGATCTTAATTTCTTGCAAGCTTTAGATTCCTCAAACAATTCGTAATACCAATTTATCACTTTTCCACCCTGGTTAACTATTTACGATGGATTTCTTCCTAATGTTATTGAGCATGATTCCCGTCATCTTTATCAATAATTTAAAACTTGTTTCTTAGAAAATTCTTGGGAAAGTAAAAAAATAAATGTTTTGAGGGGTTTCCACGGAAAATTAAAAAGATCCAGGATTGTAAGATTGTAAGACTTTAAGTCTAACTTAATTAAAATACGACTAGAAAAAACTTGAAACTTGAAGACAATCCCTAGAGTTTTAAAAGATTCTAGCACCCTGGAAAAATTATTTATAAATATGTTGTATTTTTATACAAATTAATAAAATACCGATGAAATATGCCGAAGTATGACTGAAAATACGGATACATGGTGATTGACCTAGTAATATAAACGGTATAGTAGTGTTCAGCTAATTCCCGTGATGCAAATATCATGACACTCACTCGACACTCGTCAATGCATCAACCGACTATCGCTGACAGATCGTTTTGTCACGCAGTGAGAGGTAAAGCCATGGAAAACAACAATCACCAGTAATGGTCGCTGCTCACAGGCAAAACGTAACACTCGCTGCTAATGATGTAAAGCACAACGAAAACAGTGACGACTTCTGCAGTACGATGATGAGCAAAAGTGAAACGACAGAAGAAAATGAAAACAATGCCTACGCATTCTAAGTTCAACGACATATCTTTGTCTGATCACAAGCAAATATTATTTGAATATGAGGCTGGTCAACGGTTCACACAAATTTTTAGAGATTCTAGGAAAACAGACTGGGAGCTATATAATTCAGAGCTAGTGGCAGGAAGAGAAACGATAGCAATTAGCTTAAACACTTGTGAAGAACTTGAGAATAGTTCTAAACAACTTTCAAATTTGATCCAACATGCCTTTTATGAGAATTGCATCGAAAATGAACGCTCTACAAATAGGGATGTACCTTGGTGGAACAACAGGCTACAGAAACTTCGTAAAAAGCCCGAAAGCTTTTCAATAGGGCTAAATGAACACAAAAGTGGGAACAATATAAGGAATCCCTCACCGCTTATAATCAGAAAACACGGATATCAAAGAAGATAAAGGGTGTCCACGATGAAATTGCCACACACAAAATTGATTCGCAAAATTCGAGTTTTCATCCGATTGCCATCAAATTTTCAGGGATTGAGAAATAACTATTAAACTTCATTTTACCATTTTACTCGTATTTAATTTACAGTCCATACGCAAATGCCCGCACCTTGGCCTTAACCCCGGCCATAAGATTCTGCACAACCTGTGAATCAACCGTTTTTTGCATGTAAACCCATACTTTCTTCAGTTCCTCGACTGTCTTCACTACCTTAGGTCGTTTAAGAAGGTGCTGCTTCATAATCGCCCAGTACTTCTCGATGGGGCGGAGCTCCGGAGTGTTGGGAGGGTTGAACATTTTCGGCACGAAATTGACCTTATTGTCCGCATACCACTTCAGCACGTCCTTGGAGTAGTGGCATGAGGCCAAATCCGGCCAGAAGATTGTTGGGACGTTGTGGGCCTTCAGGAGAGGAAGCAGCCGCTTCTGGAGGCACTCTTTTATGTACACCTGTCCGTTCATCGTGTCCTGGGTCACGAAAGGTGCACTCCGCTTCCCGCACGTGCAGATGGCTTGCCAAACCAGGAATTTCTTCGCAAATTTGGACATCTTCTGAGTGCGGACATGCTCCGGAACGCTGAACTTATCTTTGGCCGTGAAAAACAGGTTGCCGGGGATCTGTTTGAAGTCGGCCTTCACATATGTTTCGTCGTCCATGATGCAGCATTCAACTTTCGTCAGCATGTTGAGGTACAACTTCCTGGCACGGGTTTTGGCGGACTTGTTCTGCTTCTCGTCGCGATTAGGGGCCTTTTGTACCTTGAACGTTCGAAGCCCAGCCTTAGTTTTGGCCTTCTGGACAAAACTTCGGCTTAGGTACAGCTTCTTAGCCACATCCCTAACGGAGGCGTTCGGATTTCGGTTGAAGGCCCCAACTACGCGGTTGTGATTTTTGGTGTTGTACGGAATACTTTTTCCTTCACTTCTGGGCTTCCGATCGGTGGTCAACCGTTCCTCGAACCGCTTAATCACTCGCGACACCGTGGAATTCGCGATTCCCAACGTTTTAGCGATGGAACGATGCGAGAGATCCTTGTTCTCATGATGAATGCGCAAGATTTTATCACGCACGAGCTGTTCTTTCGACTCCATTTCCGCGAGTTTTGATCACAGGACTTTAAAACTTGCAGGATGTAAATAATGCACTATGAACTAAATCCACCCAAATTTTCAGTAAATTCTACCCAACGGTTAAAAAGTTAGAGCAATTTCATAGTGTGGCAATTTCATCGTGGACACCCTTTACAGTTGTTACAAAACTAGTAAGATCTTTTGGAACAAAAGAAAATTTCACTTGCTGCATTCCTTGACATTGAAGGTGCATTCGATAATTCATCTCACAATTCAATGACTGAATCGTGGTTTCGATCAAAGCATTGTAAATTGGATCAATGAAATGTTATCAAAAAGAGGAATATCAGCAAACCTTGGAAGCTTACTCATCAGTGTAAGCGCATCCAAAGGATGCCCGCAATTGTGGTCTTTAATAGTTGATGATCTTCTCAAAAATTTAATAGCCCAAGGCTTCGAAATAATTGGCTTCGCAGATGATATAGTCATAATTGTACGTGGCAAATATGATTGTATTATGCAAATTGCGTGGTGTGATACGGAAGGATTAAACATAAATCCTTCTAAAACTACTATTGTGTCATTTACGCGAAGGAAGAAATTTGCATTAGACAACATAAGATTGAAAGGCACACTTTTGGAACTTTCTAATGCTGTCAAATATCTTGGAGTAATCCTTAATAGTAAATTAAATTGAAATATGCATCTAGAGCATTATTGCCTAAAGCTACTTATGCTCTATGGATATGCAAAAGAACATTCGGCAAATAGTGGGTACTGAAACCGAAAATGATCCATTGGTTTTACTTGGCAATTGTGAAACCCAGGATTACTTATGGTGCATTGGTCTGGTGGCCAAAAACAAAAGAGAGTGTTGTTCAGAGAAAGTTAGAAAAACTCCAAAGGTTAGCAACTCTCTCAATAACTGGTGCAATGAGAAGTACACCGTCGAAGGCATTGGATGCTTTGCTTTATATGCTACCATTGCATCAATTTGTACAATTAGAAGCCGAAAACTGTGCTCTAAGGATTACAAGGTCAGTGAAACTCTTTGAAGGAGACCTTAGAGGACATCTTAGGATTCTAAAAACTGTTAGTATCAACTCTCTTGTAAGGAACAACAAAGACTGGATGGAGAAAAGATACAATTTCAATCGAATTTTTTAAAGTATTTGACCCTGGGCGTAATTCATGGCAATTTGGTGGCCTGCTTCTTCGTCCAGGATCAATTGTTTTTTATACAGATGGTTCAAGATTGAACAATCAAGTGGGAGCAGGAGTAACTGGCCCAGTGATAGAAATATCGGTTTCTATGGGCAGATGGCCAACTGTGTTCCAAGCTGAAATCCAAGCAATTTTAGAGTGTTCCATTATAAAAAAAAAGTTAGTCTCGCCACGCGCGACTGTGTGCCCTACAAACAAAGCTGGCCAAATTAAACGGAAGCTGTTGGGCTCACTCACCAACACACTCACATAAGCTAGCAAAACAGCAACTGATTCAAAACGAGCACAGATGAGTGTCGTGATTGTCGGGAATGACCAGATCGGTGATGGATCACCACCGAACACGATATTCACCAGTTGCTGTTTACTTCTTTCGTCAACTTGATGGATGATCATGGAGAGTGCTTCGACAAGCGATCCCCTGAAAATGAGAAAGATATCAGAAGGAAATTAAATATTTAACAAGTAATTTTCTGTGTGCAATATCAACATGCACACAAGTGGTGGTGAGCTCAAACTCGGATTAACTTTTAATACCGATCTTGTTTGGATGATCTGCAAGATGATTGCTTAGAGTCGAGTTGATTAACTCTGATGTTGACATCAAAGCAGTCGGACGGATGATCGAGGCATGATCGGGATTTAATCCGAGGATCATACCGACTGGCGCTTACCACCATAGGTGGTTCAAGTTTGCATCACTGATAACATTCCATTATTCTTCACTATTATTTCGTTCTTTGTATTAAGGTCACCAACCGATTCCTATTCCTGACTACTTCAAACTAGGGGAACATGATTTTTCAGTAATAAAAGGAACACATAGTCTATTTAACTGTGTATGCCTTAATAGTGATAAGACCTCGGTTTTCCTGTACCGAGAATAATCTTGAAGCAAGGGAAAAGAGAGATAGTGTTCAATTATGTAATTCCTAATCTTCTATTCGTTGTTCACTAGTTTGAAGTGGTGGAACTTTTGAACAGTGGAATATGGAAAAAGGCTAGACGACAATGAACAAAAATTTTGGATTTCCCATAGTAAGTTCCATATAAACTTCAAATGGTTTGTGCCAAGTCAGTTTCTTACCAAATGAGTTCAAATTTTTGGAGGCTAATCAGGACCCGATTTGGGACCGTTGCACTGTGGAGCAAAAATGTCAAATTTTGCATCAGTCTAGTGTCCATGTAGCCAATCCTGGACGATATGTCTTGGATACAAGCTCTTACTTGAACTCTTTACTTTACTTTTCTATTTGTGGTCCTGAAAAGGACCGATGGGTTGAAAGCTCGGAAGCCAGTTTAGAACAATGCTGTGGAATTATTTCCTCGATGTTCTTGGAGATGACAGCGGGGCTCATGCGTTGCACCTGGATCGATTGGTGAACATTTTGGTGAAGTACGATGGCATAGTAGTCCTCAATTGATGTTCTTGGCGAATTGATACGTTACATACAATGTACATCTTTGTTTCAAAGGGATATAGTCAAATGTTTTACACGCTATTTGAAAACTACTGAATTTTGATTGAATAAACACCGTTTGGTGAGACTGGAATAAATTCGATTTTGAAATCTGTGTTAGGGAATGTGCTTTTCACAGTACATCGGTGATAATGTTCATTTGTAAAGCAACAGTTGCATATTCGTGCAATTTTCAATAGTGACGTTTTGAAAATTATAAAGTATTCATTTTAGCAGAATCGTAGATGACATTCCAATCAATTGGGTTGTTTAGAATTAATATCTATCCGCTATTGACAGAGTAATAAGTGGTCAAAACCTGATTTTTTTTTGTAACGCGGTCGATTTTGGTTTTTTTTTTAATTTCACCCCCAATATGATGCCAAAAGACGTAATTCTACATCAAACACAAATCATATTTAGTTTTCAATCTGCTGTTAATTTAAATCAAATTGATTACTTATTATGATGTTGGATTTTCGTCATTGCTTTAAGAACTAGCTTTCGTTGAGATTATTAGAATGAATAATAAAAAAAAAAAAAATCAATGCATTTTAAGCTTTCAGTTTAATTGAATTTCTTGTAATTGAATGCTAATTCATGTATAAGGAATTAATGAAGAAAATGCCTATTCTGAATATTGTTAGGTTAGGTTTTCTTTATAACGGAGGCTTTCAGCCTGAGGCTGGTTCACCTCCACGTGAACATTTTTTTTAGGTTTAACAAGGTTACACATTCCTGAAATAAAACTTAACTTCTTTCAAAAGTATCTAATGAACTAAATTTATAAAAACCCAATGAAAAAAAAAAAAAAATAGAACATTCAGTCAGGAAAATTAAAAAAAGAGTCGTTGTTCAATAGATCTAAAGCAAACTTATTGGCGTCACCTATTTTTCCATGTGATTATCTGCATTAGTCGGTTGCATCCATCAGCAGTGTGCAGTTGCACTTTCATCATGCAAATAAATGCATCGATCCAGCAGGAAAGCTACCAAAATGAGAGTTCAAACTAAGTAAACATATTTTAACGATAGATTATTTACACAGCTGGAACTGCTGCTGAATTACTAGTTCCGGCAACTTTATTTATTTTCGATTAGATATTCACAGCAAATCTTGAAATCAAGCTGCTTTTAGTTTTGAATCCTGTCATATCATAGTGAACATTTAATTGTTTAGTCAACTGTTGAAATCAAATCGAGGTTTCTATTTGATATCAATAGCAAGATGTCATATTAGGGTACCCGCGATATCTGCTATATGCAGTCGATTTATGTGATTCTGCAAATGTCTAGTATAATAATGTAATTCGTTTGTCTTTTGTATCTCTCCATTAGTTTTTGTTTGTCTTGTTCCCCGTCTCCATGAGTCTCATCGGCGCCCACTGGTCACCATAGCCGGTCGAAATCCAGACAAATCTTGAACCACACTACCGTTCATACTGGCGACATCGCTCTGATGAGACAACGAAACCCTACCCCCAAGCTCCTCCTCTTTTCCTATCCTTCGACAATGTACCCCTCTAACCTCGGGTAAGCCGCGATTTTCCGGCTTAACTCCTACAATTCTATTCACATAGAACTAAGTGAATTTTGTTACAAACAAAGAACAATTAATTTATCGGCTTGAGCCTTACAAATAAATGAACTAGATAAAAAAAGATTTCATATTCATTTGCTCTCATTTTGTTAACCGACGTTGCTCGGGTGTAGGCCCTTGCGTGGACAACCGTCCGTATATTTTTTTTCCGGACATTTGTATACCACTGGCAAACCATCCTCCCTTCAAAGAAGTCTACGCGGTTTAAGAACAACCCCATATTATAATAATATTAGATTGAAGCAAAAAGTAGCCTCTGCTGTTGAGTGATAGGTACAAACCTTATCAACTCCTCCTAAATTTCCCCATTATCATTCAACACAAAGCAAATAGAATGCCATCCCGTTCCGTGTTAGATAGCACCTTTCTAGAAGCGCTATAAAAACTTGGTCGGAAAATCGTCTTCCGCCATTCGCGTCAACAAAAGCTCAGCCGGAAAACTTGCCAACAATTGAGTGGAATTTCCACCCCCTCTGAACGAAGCGACAAATGCCATCAAAGTCGGGGAATATCCATCACAAACAGAAAAGTTTGATATTCTTCCCTAGGGCATCAGAGGAGGACAGACAGGCATCAATTTAGCAAAGGAATTCTTCCATCACCATCGAGTCCTTAAATGGCGATGAATTAATCGTTCTGAATGGCACGGTGAGCGGGGATGAGCGGTAGCTTTCGTTCCGTTACAATGTAAAGAGAGCTATCTTGACGCGCGGAGGAGGGGCTTTCTTCATTGCTTCTTTGGAATTTGTCAGTGCCGCAATTAATTTGGTGAGTTTCGTGCATACCTGAATTTGACCGATATTTTTCAACGCCCCATTTACCGCATAAACCGAATCCTGCCAGCATTTGTCCAGGTCGGTCGGGTGCAATCGTTTGGAATTCCATTTTCTGCAACTGTTTGGGGAAGGATTGGTGCACACTCACAGGATTAATTAAATGGAGCAGATACTTTTAATTCCATTTCGTTCCGTTTCGTTGTCGTTGCAGTTGCAGAATACGAGTCAAAGTCGGTCTGTCGGTCGGGTGTAACACGTGGATCAATTTGAAATGGAAAATGTGGGGAAACGATGCAAGTGCTCACCTTTCGGAAAGTTTTTTGTACACTTAGGTTGCAGGTCAACACGGATGAACAAACGAACGACCGACCGACGACATGACGGAGCAGCTTTCGGAGAAACTGAACAAATGACTTGGACGTTCGATGCAGCAGTGCCCCCGAGATTCGAAAGCACACATGAGCTTGTAACCATTTGTCAGTTACAAGGCAGGATCTTTTCTTCTCTTGTTTTCCAGATTCCACGGATTGGATAATTGGCACGTCCTTAGGGCAAGAGAGATGTGGTTTTAAAAAATCTAATTGTCCTTGGAAATAGAACAGTGGCGTTTTGTTTCAAAAGGCGAATTCTGCAATCAACTGGGCTTGTTTCAGACGTTTAAATCATTTAGGGAAAAAACAAATCAGCAGGGACAGCGCCTATCCTACACACACCTATGCCATAGCACGTACCAAAGTTGGACAAATTCCATTTTATGAAGCAGAAATCCTGTGCACTCAAGTACCATTTTCCTCGAACCTAATGAACCAGATCGAATGGTGTTGCTCTGTCGAATACACGACAAACGAGAAGTACGTGTCCTGGTTGACCTACATTAAATGCTTCTTCTTCTTCTTCTTCTAGTCTGCTCTTTCCATTCAGTTTCCATTAAAATACACTTGTACTACATGGTGGAAGAGAGGGCTTCCGTGTGACTACCATCATCTACAATCCACTTTACGAGTGTAGCAGCAGACAAAGTTCCGAGGTCGAGTGTTCCGGTCCTTGCTTTTACCGCTGCGGTTTTCGTTACTTTTCAACCGTCAGGCAGCCAAAAGCAAATGGAATCGATTTTCTGTTCCCTTGAACAGGAGATCTAACCGGTTCCAAGTTTGCCATCATTCGCTTTAATTGACTCATATCAGCATATGATAATCTCTTTTTAATGGAACCGCTTATCTTGCGAAGCGACTTTCCTCGAGCAAACATTTTCACCACGCACTCATGTTCACGTTCACACAACAAGTAGGGCAAATGATTATGCAGTGCATCTATCTGGTGGGAGGCTGGATGCAGAGAGAGAGAGATAACTAATCTCCGAGTGGCGTTCAGCTGCCACTTCCGTAAGCGACCAGACAAATGTGCAAAACTAACAAGCCTCCGAGCTACGGTCATGTTTAAGGTTGGTCTGCTAGCTAAACCACCTACTGGCAGCTACCTGTCATTGCACTTTGCCACCTCGTTTGACCACCCAGCACCCATTCACCGCTCATGGTCACCCACTGGCCAAGCCCGAGATAACCGAGACCGAGACGAGTGACTATGTATAACGACACACGCATATGATGCCTCTTAATTTATTCAAATTTGATTCACCTTTAATGATGTCATTATTCAAATTTTCGATGTTGTTATTTATGCGAATTGAATTGCAGAGAGGAGTTTTTTTTTCGGTTTTCAATGAAGGTAGTTAGGCGTTACCAAGAAGCCGGCGGATGCGTGATAAGTTTTCCATTGTGGAATGGGGATAGCCTCAAGCTTGCAGAGGAGGTGTTTCAATGAAGTTACGCACATGTAGTATAAAAAAACGTGCTCCTGCTTTCTACAGTAAAATCGAAGACAACATATCAAGAAGACTGGCCAATCTACCATTTTCTCATACGACCGCTATGAGACCGGCACAATCGCGTCATCTGCCGCGAAAAGGTAAATGCTTCGAACGAATTGGATAGCAAAGATTACAACCTAAGAAGAATGGTTTGTGTATTTGCTCATTTATCTATGCGTTACTTCCACCTTCACTCGAGCGCAGCGCTACTGTATCTGTCGCTTGGATTCTGGCAGAGTTGCCAGTCTTCTTGATTTGATGTCTTCGGTAAAATACTAACTAAGTACTAACTAAACAAATCTAGCCAATGGAGATCTAGAAATCTAGCCCTGCTTCTAAACGGACGCGAATATTTTCCGGATGTCAAATTGTTTGTGTCAATTTACCACTTCATTCGAGCAGTTAAAATGACGATTACTACCATTCAAACTTTGAAATAAAACATTATTTTTAGATTTTTTTTTTCTTCTAGAATTACGAGAAAAGTAGCCAACATTTGTGTGTTTCATAAAAAATAGAAATTAGTTGGTCCAGTTTTGTGAAATCGCTGGTGTTTCCGATGTTTTCGCTTCCGCCGGAAGTGTAGTATTTGCTTCTGTGTGAGCGGAACAGTTTTTCACCATGTTAATGATGGTGGGTTGGATCGTCAGATGATGTTTTGTGTACCTATGAGGTAGAAGAGGAGCTGCGATTGTTCTGTTAGCGGTGTTCAATAGAAATATTGAAATCGACAGGATTCGCTTATGGGTATCATAGGAGCCTTATGGAGATACTTTTTCAACGGCGGGCAGTCCTCGGCCATTGACGTGGGTGCTATCAGCCGCTACCTTGCAAGCAAGGCTACCTGTAGCGTAATTCCAGACCTTCACGGCAGTGACCACCATCCAATACTTATACAGCTCTGCGCGAGGTCGACATTTGTAACGACGCGGCGTCCAAGATGACGATACGACCAGGCAGACTGGGTGGCCTATGAGAATTGATGATGATGATAGTGGTTTACCACCCATTTTAGCACGGAAACTAAGTCCGACAGCAGTGGGCTCTCTTCTCTGTTTGTCTTGATCAAGCTTAATAACTCTGATTGTCCTCAACATGTCGCTGTATGAAGGGCCAAAAACGGATTGGGTAGATCGATAGGCAAAATAAATTATACGCATCTACGGAACAATAAAGAATCTCCTTCCAGCAACTTGATCAGCCAATTGGTCAAAAAGACAAGCCCCCAAACAGGAAGATGCCCTAACTTTCATAGACCATTACAATACAATTATTCACAGGGCAAATAACATGCTAGGCTTTATCAAGCGCTTTTGCTATAACTTTCAGGACCCATACACAATTAAAACACTATATATTGCCTATGTGAGGTCAATACTGGAATATTGCAGCATTGTATGGTCTCCATTTTCAATCACGCACGAAGAAAGATTAGAATCAGTACAAAAGCAATTTCTATTATATGCCCTTCGTAAATTAGGTTGGACATCATTTCCTCTTCCATCATATGAAGCACGCTGCATGCTTATAAACATACAAACATTAAAAGAGCGTCGTGTATATGCAATGGTTTCGTTTGTAAACGATATCGTTTCGCAGCGCATTAACTCAGCAGAACTTTTATCAAAATTAAATTTTTATGTACCTACTCGACAACTCAGAAATCGAAATTTATTTGCCGTAACCCATCATCGCACAAATTATGCAAAATTTGGGCCATTAAATCGCATGATGGCGTCTTACAATCAATACTGCGAAACCATTGACTTTTCAATGTCTCGGCATAAACTAAAACAATATTTTAACTCCATACGGAATCATAACTCGTAGGAAGTAAAAATATAATAGCTGACAATATATTTTTTAATATTCTTAAGAAAAACAAATTTGTATATGTATTTGTACTAGTCTACATCGGTTGATGAAATAAATAAATAAATAAATAAATAAATGAGTGGGGAGAAGAGCCCGCCTTTTATCCACGAAATGTTCTCAACAGGGAGTTGGCATTCCCACTCTCCCCTTCCAAATCGCTTCAATCGGGTGCCCTGTTGAACCGTCCCTTCCCTTTCAATGTATATACCAGTTGATTGTTATGATTATTGTCAATAATACTTAAATTTCGATGAGGATCGTGATACTTCTCATTACAGAAACCAATCTGGAATCGTACACTCGTTTCAAGACGGGGCTCTGTTATAAAGCCATCTTCTTCTGCCAATGCTTGCAAACGAAAAAGAGATACAACCAAGATTAGTTTTTGACGTAGAACTACGTCTTTGTCTACTATACTGGGGTGCAAGTCAAAAAATATGTGTGGTGAAGGAGTGTTAGGTTTTGAACGCTTGTAACTTTGTCATTTATAGATGAAATTAAAATCCAAATACGCCAATCGATAGGATATTACATTACGAACCTGTTGAAATAAATATTTTTCCAATTTTTCTGTAATTAAACTTTTGAAAATGTACAAATGATAATTTTATCACTGTTTTCATGAAATAAGCCTTTTTCGCAAACCCAGTCATCATAAACGAATACCACTTGGTTGCACATCATTCTGCTTGAATCTGAAAAGATATAAATCAGCGCTGGTCTCATGCCACTGCTCATTAACGCTTCGGACGGCGTGGCGCTTGGTCCTGCAGTAAGTAGGACCAAATCAGCAGCTTAAGGTGGATCACGGCGTGACCACAATGAGGAAAAGTACACACGCCCTTCACAACAATCTCTCGGCCCCCCCCCCCCTCAACAACCTCTCCTACCCTCCCCCACCAACAAACCTCTCCTACCCCCCCCCCACCATGAAACCTCTCCTACCCCTCTCCCCACCATCAAACCCCTCCTACCCCCCCTCAAATACCTCTCCTAAACCCCCCCCCTCAAATACCTCTCCTAAACCCCCCCCCCCCTCAAATACCTCTCCTAAACCCCCCCCCCTCAAATACCTCTCCTACCCCCCCCCCCCTCAAATACCTCTCCTAACCCCCCCCCCCCTCAAATACCTCTCCTACCCGCCCCCCCTCAAATACCACTTCTAAAACCCCCCTCATCAATAACCCGAAAACGAGACAGACTTTAATGATCCCTTTTTTCCGGGAAATAAATTTTAAACATACCACAATCATTAGTAAAACCAAGTTTTACCAAATTTGAACAAAAAATTGCATTGAAGACATGTTTGATGACATTCAGTTGGTGAATTACACACAACTGACGGTAAAACATATCTGGTGCCTCTATATATGCAATTATATTAACATCCAAAGTCCATCCTATTTTACATATTCTGCACAAAAGAAACTTTCTGCTCCGCCCCATTCATAAAAAACTGCGGGAAATCCTATCAGGTTCTGAACCTGAAAAGATATAAAACAGCGCTGCTGTCATGCTTTTGCTCATGATTCTCTGCTTGATCGTCAAGCAGTTCAGTTCGGTGTTAGCTCGCTCTCTCGAGTTGTTTGAAAAGTTCGTGGCGATAGTATTCGCGCTCTCTCTTTCGCGGTTTGTCGTGCGTGTGTGTGTGCCCCGTAATGGGGAAGCATCGGTCGCGAAGCCCGGCGAAGGTCCAGAACCCCGGTGAAGGAAGCTCCGGTGTGCCTACCTCGAACAGGTTTGCTGTTCTCCCCATGGATGGGAATATCGAGCCAGCTGTGTTGGAAAAACGCATCAAGAAGAGGAAGAAGAATCGAGGCCAGTCCGATGTCACTGCGACGAACAACAGCGATGTTGGAGATTTCGGTGACGCTGCCGAAACCGTGAATACTGCCGAAATGAGCACGGCAAAAGTGAAGCTACCTCCATTGGTAGTGAAAAATGCCCATCTTAATGTGCTCATTGCGGATCTAGCGACGCTGGGTGTTAAAGCCGAATACAAGTTGGGCAGAGTCGGCACTAAAGTGATGCTCCGTACCAAAACGGAGTTTGACGTGGTCGTCGCCCACCTGAGGACTTCCAAGGTGGAATTCTTTACCCACGACATTCCCAGTGAGAAGCCGTTCAAGGTCGTCATCAGGGCCTACCAAACTTCGACCCGAAGTTTATCGAATCAGAAATCAGGGACCGGTACAAGCTGGCCCCAAGTGCCGTGTATCGAATGACAAGAAGAGACGAGAATGTAAAGGCGTATCCGGATAGCCTTTTCCTGGTACACTTCCAGAAGGGAACGGTGACGCTCAACGCACTGAAAGCCATCCGGTCCATCAATTCCATCATCGTTCGCTGGGAGCCATACCGTGGCGGCCATCGCGATGTGACTCAGTGCCAGCGGTGTCTGAACTTCGGACACGGTACCCGCAACTGCAACATTAAGCCACGCTGCGGAAATTGCGCTCAAGACCATGCCACCTCCGAATGTGCTGCGGATGAAGCTGTGGCGTCCAAATGCGCCAACTGTGGTGGTGCTCACCAAGGATCCAACAAGCAGTGCCCTAAACGCGAGGATTTCAAGCGCATCCGAAATCAAGCGTCCACCAACAATCAACCAGCACGAAGTAAGGATAAGGCCCCGGCTTTCAGGACAGAGGACTTTCCACCTCTTCGTGGACAAGCGAATCCCAGGGTGCGATCCGCGCCCCCTCAAGAAACGTCTGGATCTTCTGCTGGACAAAACTCTCCATCCCCCCCTGGATTCTGGAGGCAACCAACAGCTCAAACAAACAATCCCGATCTGTTCTCAGCAGACGAACTGATGGAGATTTTTATCAACATGACCGGTGCTCTACGTAAGTGCCGCAATAAGCCCGAACAGATCCAAGTGCTCGGTAAGTTCATCATCCAATATGGTGTCTAAACCGCTAACCATCGCTACCTGGAACGCTTGCTCTGTAAGAGCTAAACAAATTGAGCTTGCCGACTTCCTCCGCAAGCATAGCATCGACGTGGGTCTTCTAACCGAAACCCACCTAAAGTTCGGTGACAGCTTCTGGTTGCCTGACCACAACATTATCCGGCTTGATCGCACCAGCTCCAGGGGGGGTGGTGTAGCGGTCATCGTCAGAAAGGGAATCAAGTTTTGCACTCTGCCCCACATCCGCACTTCTATCATCGAGGCCATTAGTGTGGAGGTGGAATCACCAACTGGAAACGTCCGGTTCATCGCTGTTTACTGCCCACGCCAGTGTACCGCAAGCAACGGATTAGGAATCCAATTCAAGAAGGACCTGACCGCCATCACCCGTACTAGCTCCCGATTCATCGTTGGGGGCGACCTGAACGCCCGCCATGAAGCTTGGCGGAACTACCAGAGGAATCGAAACGGATGTCTATTGTTCGACCACGCACAACTTGGACTGTACACAGTGCAATTTCCGGACGAGCCAACTTTCATCTCTCCGGCGGGAAATCCCTCCACGCTAGACTTTTTCCTGTCAAACATCGGACTATCCAAGCCGGAGGCGCACAACGATCTCAGCTCCGACCACCAACCGGTGGTGACTGAAGTCGGTGTCAACGTGGTTCCTGCTAGAGGCTGCCTGCGTAAAGACTACCACCATGTCAACTGGGTGCAGTACGGTCGAATGGTGGACAGCAACATCGATGAAAATCCACTACTCGACACCGTAGATGACATCGACCGGGCGTTGGAAGGACTCCAACAGGCCATATCCGAGGCTGACGAGACATGCGTTCGACAAGTTCCTGTGAGGGGTAAGTTTGTTGCTATTGATTCCCACACCCAATTATTGATTCGATTGAGAAATGTGCGTAGACGCCAGTTTCAGAGGACTGGAGACCTGGGCAAAAAACGTGAAATGGCCGATCTGAACAGGCAGATTGCTTCCAGAATGGACTCACTCCGAAATGAAAGTTTCGGGGCGTGTTGTCCAAAATCTGGACGATCGCTCCAGACCATTCTGGAAGGTAGCCAAGGTCCTGAAAAATCATCCCAAACCCGTTCCACCTCTCAAAGTCGAAAATGATGACGATCGGCTTTTAATTACCCCACAGGAGAAAGCAAATGCGATCGGCGAGCATGTCGCTTCATCGCATTTGCTTGGCTCGACTATCCAAAGTCCGCTCGATGATCAGGTTGCGCAATGCGTTCAAAACCTAGATGCCTCCCCTTGTGTCGTGCCTCCGGCGGATATGATTACAGTACAACAAATTTGCTCAGCGCTGAAATGCACCAAGAACATGAAAGCTCCCGGGTTTGACGGTATATTCAACTTGATCTTGAAGAGACTCAGCATGAAAGTGCAGTCTCTTCTAACCGCTATCTTCAACAGATGCTTGGAACTGCACTACTTTCCAAGCATCTGGAAAGTAGCAAAAATCATACCAATCCACAAGCCCGGTAAGGATCCAACATTGCCTTCAAGCTACAGACCAATCAGCCTCCTTTCAGCGCTGAGCAAATTGTTCGAGAAACTTATTCTCAATCGTTTGCTCAAGTTTGTCGAGGAAAATAACATTCTCCTTCCGGAACAGTTTGGATTCAGAAAGGGGCACTCCACCAATCATCAGCTAGTACGGGTGATGAATAACATCCGAAGTAACAAAGCTGTATCCAAGTCCACAGCCATGGCCTTGTTAGACGTTGAAAAGGCGTTTGACAATGTTTGGCATGACGGACTTGTGTACAAGCTTTGTAACTTCAACTTCCCATTACATCTGGTTAAAATCACCCGTAACTACCTTCAGCAAAGGTCGTTTAAGGTATCGTTGAATGGTTGTCTTTCCGACACGTTTTCCATCCCAGCAGGAGTTCCGCAAGGAAGTCTGCTGGGCCCCTTGCTTTACAGCATCTATACTTCCGACATTCCTCCCCTCGGTGACGGTTGCGTGTTCTTCCTGTTCGCAGATGATACCGCAATAGCCGTCAAAGGAAGGATGCCTCGCGAAATAACGAACAAACTTCAACGATGCCTTAACGCCTTTGCTGATTATGCCACCACGTGGAAAATCAAAATCAATGCCACCAAAACACAAGCGATCATGTTCCTCCATCGGCAATCGCCCAAACTGAAACCGGCTCCATCTTGTACTGTAATCATGGATGGCACAAGGGTTGAGTGGTCCGCCGAAGTAACCTATCTCGGGATGTTGTTCGATGAAAAGCTCCTCTTCCGTTCGCATGTAGAGAAAACAGTAGTCAAGTGTTCTGCCTTGGTTAGGTGTCTGTTTCCGCTGATTTGCCGCAGATCCCGCCTCTCAAGGGTGAACAAACTGGCCGTCTACAAACAAATCATAGCACCTGCGATCCTCTACGCAGCTCCGGTGTGGGAATCATGTGCACAGACTCACAGGAACAAAATCCAGGTCGCTCAGAATAGAGTGCTGAGGATGGTTCTTGATCGTCCTTTCGACACTAGAATAACAAATTTACATGAAGAGGCAGGCATTGCCAAAATAGATTCAAAAATTAACGAAATTAAGACTAAATTTGCAGAAAAATGTAATTTATCAGAACATGCTTTGATAAGCAATTTGTATATAGTAGGTTAGGTGTACATAGTAGTTGTAGGTTAGTTGTAGTTGTAAATAGTAGTTATAAGTAGTCTCATTTTTCCAATTCAAATCAAACCAATCCCACCAAGGTGGTCATACTTTAAAATAGGCCTGATAGGACTAGAAACTGTAAATAATAATTAAAATCTCACTGTACTAAAGTTGAAAAGACGCATCTGTGTCACTTGAAAAATTCATACATGTAAACCACACAAACACAAGAAATAAAGATCATTTAACTGCTTTTGCTCATTGTCGCTTCGGACGGCGTGGCGCTTGGTCCTGCAGTAAGCAGGACCAAATCAGCGACTTAAGGTGGATCACGGCGTGACCACAATAATGATGAAACCCCCTCCCCCTTTCACAACAACCTCTCCCCCTCCCCCTTCACAACAATCTCTCCCTCTCCCCCCTTCACAACAATCTCTTCCCCTCCCCCCTTCACAACAATCTCTCCCCTCCCTCAACGACCTCTCCTAACCCCCCACCACCACTCATCAACAACCTTTCCTAACCCCTCCCCCACTCATCAACAACCTTTCCTAACCAACCCCCTCCCCACCCCTCAACAACCTTTCCTAACCCGCCCCCCCCCCACCCCTCAAATACCGATCCTAACAAAACAATATCTATGTGTCAGCCACATAGGGGAAATGACGCCTTCGGCTTGCAAGACTATTTTCGGCAACCCAAATTGAAACACTATTTTCACTGGATTTTCTTACGAAAACACTTCGCTGAATGCATGCAAACGATTCTTTATGCTTTCAGCTTCAATTTGACTATATTTTTACTACTGGGAAAAAGCAATCTAGCAAGGTTTTCTTGAAATGAAACACACACACTACAAATTGTAGCTGATTTCGAGTTGCCGATAATAGAACAGCAGATTTACATGCAGTTCAAATGGAACGGTTGCCGAAGAAAAACTGGTTGCCGACAATACTCGCTCTCACTAGAGAAGATTGGAGCTTTTTAAAAGCGTTTCAAAACAGTTTTTGACAATTCTTTCGACTGAAATTGTTAGAGCAGCTGGCAGCAAAAGATTGTAAACAAACCAATACTGCATATGTGTGCGTTCCTCAGAGAAAAAGGCTATAGAAAGAAGGTCGCTGCTTAGGTTGCCGAGAATACGTAAATTCCCCTACTTAAAATATGTACATTTAAAAACCATGCGTGACCACTAGACTGATGCAAAATTTGAAATTTTCGCTCCACAGTGCTCAAATGGTTCCAAATTGGGCCCTGATAAGCCTCCCAAAATTTGAACTCATTTAGTGAGAAACTGACTTGGCACAAACCATTTGAAGTTTATATGGGAATTACTATGGAGAAACCATAATTTCAGTTTATATCTATCTCAAAATTCACCAGTTCACTCTACTTTAGAAAATGATAGCTGAACTTGTTGAAAACCACTTTTCGATCAAACGTAAGGAACAAAAATTATTAATGATTCAAGTCCCTGATGTCTTATCATTATGCTCAATCAACTGTTCAGCAGGCAACATTGGTGTTTATGGCGCGTAGAATAGAGGACAAAAATCATGGCTACTATGTCACACTGCAGAATACAGTGTTGCCCACAATACAGTTGCTTAATCTTGCCATAAGATTATCAATCTCTTAAAAAATTAATAACTATTTAATTTGACGTTTGGATGAAAAATGATCTTCTGCAAAGTTGTAGCTGATAAAAATTCCCATAAGAATAGCAATAGAATGTGTTAACAGTACAATGTGTAAAAAGGCAAGAAGACAATGAACAAAAAGTTTTGTTTTCCCATAGTAATTTCCATGTAAACTTCAAATGGTTTGTGCCAAGTCAGTTTCTTATAAAATGAGTTTTCTCTTTTGGAGGCTAATCAGGACCCGATTGGCACCGTTTGAGCACTGTGGAGCGAAAATTTCAAATTTTGCATCAGTCTAGTGACCACACATACTATTCATTTGCGTGTAAATTTCATGTGTACTTCTGAGTGGATTCTGTTTATGTGTGGTCAAATGAAAATCATGTGGAATTTCACATGGATATTTGTAAAGAAAATGTGTAAATTGTTTTGAATCAACCATAACCGAAACATTGAAATACTTGAAAATTTTAAGATAAAGTATAATAGTCAAAAATGCATGAAAAACAACAATTTTGTGTGGTTCTACGTCATACTGCGGTCGTGTCTAGGACACAACCACCCCTTTACTTTTTTTTGGCAACAGTCCTTGTTACACATTCTCTGTCTTATCATTTTTTCTTCCAGTGTTTATAACTTCCTTTTACTTGATCTTCTTCCTCTGTCGATACACCATCTGAAATTTCGCTATCCTCATTCTCATAAATTTCTTTCCATTCTTCTATATCAACCCAAGTAACCACCAAGCCCGATAATCGCCCTTTTTGCGATATAAGGTAAATATATGGTTTCCGAGCTTTATATCAATCGTATAGCAGCCTTATATACCAAAAAGGGCGATTAACGGGCTTGTTGGTTACTTGGGAAGTTCTTCACATCTATCAAAGTCCTGATTTAATGATTTCCTCCAAGAAAGGCTTGGTCTACCCTCTTTTTTCTTGTTGAATTTGAATCTATACGCTAATTGCTGTGGATGATTCATCTCTCTTCTTCTGATGTATGTATGTATGTAAAAAGTCACCATCCTAGCTTGGGTCTTGCCCTGCATGCGGCTCCACCCAACAGCAAGATCAATTTTCGTTATCATTATGAATTCAACATACTGCTGTATGAAGGGCCAAAAAGGGTTGGGCGGGCCCGTAAGCAGAATCACTTAGGCGAAACTCGCGGGTATAAGAGAATCTCCTTCAAGCAATATGATCCAACAAAATGAACTACGAAATTTGCAATACATGTTAAGCTTTCCACGGGAGGGTTTTTTTTTAGAAGAGCGCGTCAAATTCATTGCAACTGTTGGAGTGAAATGTAACTATCTAAAATGACAGTACACATTTCCTCCTAGACTCCGGCTGGCACTCCACTCCATTGTCTAGTTACAACTTCAATGATGCCCTGATGCTCCCTCCCAGAATTTATTAATATACAGAAATATTTAATATTTCTGGGTGGGTGTCCTATGAGATTTACGTCAATACTCTATTAGAGCAAAAGAATCTTAGCAATTTTCCAGAATTCACGAGCATAATCCTAGATGCGGCAGGACTAGCCATTCCCTGGACTGGCCCAACTCCTGGGCGAAAAGCTATTCGCTGGTGGTCTGAAGAGAGCTAGGCGAAAGGAACTTCAGCGTTTCAAGCGCCTCACAGCCAACCACCCGCAAAAGGAATTAGCCTACAAACATATAGAGAACTGCACAACCAATGCAGGCAGACCATCCGAGATGCCAAACGAAATAGTTGGACCGACTTCCTGGAGAGTATAAATGCTTCCCATTCGTCCGCGGTCCTGTGGGGGAAAAGTTAATTCCCTTAGCGGGAAAAGGCACACCACACCGCTCTCAATCGAGACCGGCAGAACAAACATCACCGACCCTGATGCCGTAGCTGAGGAGCTCTGCACCTATTTTGCCAAGCTTTTCGCTATCAACCAATATGAGCCCACTTTTCTCCGCAAAACAAGACCATCTACTGCCGATATCGCCAATTTCCAAATTCCACAAGCCAGCATCAACTCTTCAATTAACCAAGACTTTTCCATCGAGGAGCTGCAGTTTGCATTGCAATACAGCACCGGCAACTCGGCTGGCCCAGACGAAATAGGTTATCCCCTTCCAAAAAATCTTCCTATCGGCGGAAAGGACAAATTATTAGACATTTCAAACGAGGTGTGGCGTACTGGTGACTTTCCGGCCGCTTGGCGAGAAAGTTTTGTGATCCCGACCCCAAAGGCTAACGCCACACCTCGGTACCGATTAATTCTGTCCGATTGCGTTAACCAGCTGCGCAAGCAAGGTGCTGGTCAATCGTCAGCTTCGCGCTGCATAGGAGTAAAATGAATACCTTGACCACCGGCCGCACGCCTTTCATGTAGGAAAAGGAACCTCCACGTATTTCGCTTCGCTGGGAGAACTTTTAAAGGACACGCAGGAAAAGCGCCACCACGCGGAGATCGTCACCTTGGATATCTCCAAGGCCTTCAACAGAACATGGACGCCGTTAGTAGTTCAAGAGCTCATCACCTGGGAATTCAAGGGAAATATCCTTTCCTTTATCCGAGGCTTTCTGGCAAGACGATCGTTTAAAGTCGCCGTGGGGAACACAAAGTCTTCTTCTTTCCCGGAGAAAACAGGGGTGCCGCAAGGCTCGGTTTTCGCGGTGACGATTTTCCTAATAGCGATGAACCGGATCTTTACTCGTTTGCCACTTAACATCCACATTCTCGTCTACGCGGTTGACGTGCTAATTGTGGCCTCCGGCCGCACCATCGCAAGGACCCGCATCCGAGCACAAGCAGCTGTATCGGCAGTTGCCAAATGGGCGGCCTCAGCCGGGGCATCTTGGCCGTTCTAGTTGATCGACACTAAACCTTCACGCACCACTTCCAGAGCGTTAAGGATAGTTGCAAGACACGCATAAACCTTGTCAAAACAATCTCCATGCCGCACCGCACCAACAACCGAACTATCCGGCTGCATGTAACCAAGGCAGTTATTGACAGTCGTCTACTCTACGGTCTGGAGCTCACCGCAATGGCCAAGGACAAACTGTTGCAAGTCCTTGCACCGGTTTACAATGGCTACATCCGGGTAGTTACAAGTATCCAGCCCTCGACGCCGGCCAACACAGTCTGCGCTGAAGTCGGGGTACTTCCTTTCCGGTTTAGAATCGACACCGCAGTCGCCATCAAAGCGGCTGCCTACTTGGCAAAAACATCGGGTAACGAATGGATCCATCTCCTCGAGAAGGGGAACAGAATTCTCCGTACAGCAGCCAATACCGACTTCCCCCCATTAGCCAAGAGCTGGGAGGAAAAAGTTGGCAATCGAGACCATTAAACATCGAAAGCCGAATTAAGGACCAGTTTAGAGCAGGAGACAACTCGGCAGCGCTCAGAAATTCCGTCGCGGAGATGCTAAACTCCGGGTACCCCAGGCATACGCATCGTTTTACGGACGGGTCCAAATCACACAACGGAGTTGGGATAGGCATTGCGGGAAAGATCTTGCCAACGAGATTGAGCCTACCGCCACAATGCTCTGTTTTTTTCTGCAGAGGCAGCGGCCATTGTCGAAGCAGCAATTACACCATCCAACCAACCAGTCATAATCCTCACGGATTCACACAGCGTAATTTATGCTCTCCAGTCCAACATGCCCACTAGAGTGATGCAAATTTTGAAATTTTCGCTCCACAATACTTAAACGATTCCAAATCGGATCCTGACTAACCTCTCAAAATTTGAACCCATTTGGTGAGAAACTGAGATGGCACAAACCATTTGAAGTTTGTATGGGAATTACTATGGTAAAACCAAGATTTTTGTTCATGTCTATCTAATAATTCACCATATTGGTCTGCTTCAAAAGCTTTCAACTTTACTTGTAGGAAATTTTCCCAGCTACAACTTTGCTCAAGACCACTTTTTGATTAAATGCAAGGATCGAAAGTTATTAATGGTACAATGCACTAATGTCGTATGATCATGCTCAATCAACTGCTCAGCAGGCAACATTGGTGTTTCTGGGGCGTTTAATAGGACACAAAAATTATGGCTACTATGTCACACTGCAAAATACAGTGTTGCCTACAGAGCAGCTGCTTGATCATGTCATAAGTTTACCAATCTCTTAAATAATTAATAAATATTTCCTGTCTCGTTTTACATAGAAACGATCTTCAGCAAAGTTGTAGCTGAGAAAATTTTCTATAAGAATAGCTATCGAGCTGTTTTGCAGCTCAATATGGAAAAAGACTAGAAGGCAATGAACAAAAAGTTGAGATTTCCCATAGTAATTTACATGTAAACTTCAAATGGTTTGTGCGAAGTCTGTTTCTAACCAAATGAGTTGTAACTTTTGGAGCCTAATCATGACCCGATTTGAAACCATTTAAGCACTGTGGAGCGAAAAAGTCAAATTTTGCATCAGTCTAATGCCCACTCATCCGTGGATTCAGGGGATCATTAAACAAACCCCCCCCCCCCCCCAAGGATTCGCTTGGGTTCCGGGGCATTGTGGCATCACTGGCAACTCCGACGCTGACAGACTGGCCGGGGCGGGACTATCTGGTGCCAGGTACACCGATGAAGTTCCCCTTCCGGACATCAAGCGATGGGTCCATGCAGGCTAGGTGATAAGAAGAATGGTTGGCAAACCAAGGACCGCTTCTAAGGAAAATCAAGGAGAGCACGCGTCCATGGAAGGACCTTGGGAACCTGAAGGAGCAACGAGTCATCTCCAGGCTTCGCACAGGTCACACCCGGCTCTCACACGATTTCGGCGGAGGAGTTTTCCGCAAGGCCTGCTTCGTCTGTAATATTCCAGCACATTCTCTGCGTGTGTCCAAATTTACTACACTCGTGCGGCAACACTATGGCCTTTTGGGGCATATCGGCGGCATACTGGGAAACGAACCTTTGATCCTGATCTCCTTCCTAAAGGACGCTGGTTTGTTTTTCAATGTTTGATTCCTTTCTTTCGGCCGTCGGGGCATCTCTACTGGACGGGGGCACCGCCCTCCACGGTGGAGCTCTGCCTTGTTCGGGTTAGTCAATAAGTTAACTCAATGTCAACGGTCTAGTTTGTTCTTCTGTGTTTCCCAAATTTTAAATGTCGTTCAACCAAAACTCTGTAAATTCTAATTGTGGTTTTTTTTTCCCAAGGCAGGCCTTATACCTCTGATATTTTCCTGCAAAGTGAAGAACTAGCCAATGGCTAAAATTCACTAAAATAAATGAAAAAAAAGACGTACTTTTCCATTGTTGTTATGATGAATATTATATATACCAATCACACGACACATTATTATAATATCATTGATATCACTCGGACCGTTTGGTACGATATGTTCACGCATCTTTCCAGCCCTGTAGATTCACGAAATGCATCCTTGTTTGATTATTTAAATTTGAACTCAAATCATTTCGCAGAATCATCTGACGAATTTTTGCAGTAAATTTCAAATAGTAATTTCTCATGCTTGTGCATCATGATTTAGATATATTTGGCAGCACTGGATAGCTTATACTGTTAAGTGTAAGATTTAAACAAACAATGTTGAGTAAACGTAAAGATGTCGAAACAAGAGAGCAATCTGTCAGCCGTTGTCGCTTTGTTGCGCGCCGGAGTATGCATGAAAGAAATAATTCAGTCGGTAAATGTGTCTGAAAGAACAGTGTATAATATTAAAAAAGGCTTGGAAAAGTGATAAGACGGAGCACCTGCTCATACTGCTAATAAAGCACAGAAATGGCTTACGGAAAATATTTCGTAAATTTGGGAGGAAGAAATTTGGCCCCCAAGCAGTCCCGATATCAATCCGTTGGATTATTTTGTATAGGGCGTCGTCCAACGGGATCCCAATAGAACCCCTCATACCACACTTAAGTCGCTTAAAGCTAAAATCAAGGAGTGATGACATCTATGGATCGAAACTTTTTAAAACGTGCATACGGCAGTTTCCGGAAGCGTCTAACTACAGTCGTCAAAAGGGAAGGCAATTTTTTTGAATAAATTTACTTACAACTTCCATATGTTGCGAAAGAAAATAAATCGCACAAAATTCATCGCTAGAATAACTAACTGGTGTATTTTTTCTCAAATATGCCATTTACTGCAAAAATTCGTCACGCACCCTGTATGTGGCGAACACAACGCAGTAGGGCCGTTTTGAAATGTGTGTCATGTCTCAGATATCCTGCAAACATCAATATTGACAAGTGAAATTATAAGGCTTCATCTAACCTTATAATTTTCCAGGATCTTTCTCATTCGTTCATATTAAATTAGATTAGATTGGATTAGATTAGATAAGATAATACTGAACAAATCTTGCCAATGGTTTAATGTTTTCCTCTCCTACAAAGTTGAATAGGCTTCGGCAAAACTTTTACCTTTTAGACAAAGTCCATGAGAGCTTAAATTCGACCGCTCAAGTATTTCACGATAATAAGTAAAGGTATTGCCGAATCCGTCATTTATCCTACAAACAATCCAATGGCTTTATCGTCCTGTACATACATATCATCTTCAGATTCATTCACAGTCAGACTGTTGAGCAGTTCAAACGTTCATCTTTTCTCTTGTTTTTAATGTGTAATCCTGATTAATCCATCCACTGACATCTCTACAAAGTCAGGGTCATTCAAATTGGCGCATCAGCTGCATTTACTTTAACTTTAAAAACATTAAACAACCAAGTGCCTCCTCCATTAGCATCCTTTCCTGCGGTGTAGACCTTGTTCTTCAAATTTTAAATGCCGATGCGAAATCGCACGGAAAATTGCGATAAACGATCGTTTGATAATAATAAAACATGGCTCCTCATCGTACCATTCATTCCCGCACAGCGTGGGGGTAGCGGTGATTGCCCTCTTTTGCTTGTTGGATCCCCCCCCCCACCCCCTCCGTGTTTAATGGAGGTTAATCGTTTATTCAGCGTTCCTCGCGCACTTCGGTGGTGCTAGAAGGGGGAGGGTGAGTACAATCGTGGCAATATTTTAGCTCTCCGCTCGCCGGTTTTTACGGTCTTACGGCAATATGAAAACAAAGGAAATGGGGTTGGGAAAAATTTCACAACAACCGAATGCGGAACGGGAAGCGCTTATTTACGACAGAATCAATAAGCATTTATTTGTCGAGTCGACGGCGACGACGACTGCGACGAACGACGATGGTTATGCTATTATTGTAAGCTTTCAAATGGAGTACAAGTTGAGTGAATGGAATATGCAAAATCGGAACTGGGAATAAATATTGAAAGGGGTGGTGAATCAGGAATAGTTCTGTCACATGCAAATCAATAGCGAATGGAATAAATTGGACTCAATTGGAGAGAAGCTGGATTGTTGTGAATGTTCTTACTGGTTATGAATTTGAGAATCTGTTTTTAATTACTGTTCAAAGATTTTTTTTTTTCCTTGATTTGTTTTCTGTCGATCTTGTTTTCCGTGCTGAGGGCAGCTCCCACACCTGGACCCTACCTATCGGCCCATCAACTCATGAACCGGGGACCAACGGCTTTACTTCCCCGTGATCAGAAGTGTTATGCCTCAGAATATCCCGATGGTTCCGACTGGTATTGAATACTGGCCCTTTGAAGTGGCAGTTACGCTTACCACAACACCATCGGCGCTGCTCACAAGATTCATGATCCGTTATTAAATTGAACGAGGAATGGACAATTTTTTTAAATCAGCAAAATGTAGCTTTAACTCTGGGTCATTTTAATCAAATACGCCCTTTATTACCAATCGATTCCGTTCTGCTATACGTTGGGAAAACCTCGATCGCGCTAGATCTATTGTTCGGTTAATGTGGTGGGTAAGGGTAATGAGTTATTCTCTTATACTTATATTCATGTTGAAACGAGACTCGTTTTCAGGGAGAAAAATTATTTGCGCCATCGAGATAGAGCATGCAGGCCTGGTTCTTGATTAATTGAATCTAGTACTGTTTGCAAATGCTGTCTACAATAAGTGTTTAAACAGAGTTTTTCATTATTCATCCCGTAGTTTAGATCCTGTAATCTCAAATTGTGACCAAATTTCCAAGTGTAGGTCACTCCTGACACCAATCTTGGGTCATCTTTTTGGTCAGTATGCCACAAGTGTGCCGCAGGTGTGCCGATTTTGCCGGTCATAGAGAAAGCTGCAATTGTTTGTAAAATACCCATCCCAGCAACCCGGTATTTCTGACACCTGAATGTTTTGGCTTGAAATCTCAAGGATAAATTGGGTTGATGATTAAGCGGGAAGTGGCGGGTGTGCGAAATTATTATTATCATACACATCAAATTTAATTTTTCAATATCAGTAAAACGGATTGCTGGATCATGACCAGCAATCCAATGCTTTACTGAAAAACAACAAATGATATTTTTACTGAAAACATCAGCTAACATAAACTAATACCCAGTAAAAGAGCTGTCAAACTGTTAGCATCACAGTCACAAGTATTTTTGCATTCGTACACCACCATTCAAACCGCAGGAGGAGGAAGAGCTAAAAAAACTACAAATAGATAAAATTATGTAGGTAAGGACACTGGCTCGGACAGTGGTTACATTTAATAAACGATACTTGGAAAGGAGTCTGGCGATTTTATCTTTATTATTCGTATATCTACAGAAGCTGGAAGCTCATATAGTGAAAACAAATTCGATTTACTGATCAGCAAAATGCTGCCAAATGTCAAAATTTTTAATTGCTGAAAGATCAGTAAAGAAATATTGCTGATTTTCAGTAAAAGGTTGTCATTTTGACAGAAGTTGGAATTGGTGAAAAAATCAGCAGCATTATTTTGCTGGAACGTTTGCTGATCTTTCATCAAGTCTAAAATCAGCAAAATTTTGCTGATGTTCAGCGATTTAAATTTGGTGTGTAGGATAATAAAAGTCCTGTGTTTAAGAGTTTTATAATGCTCTCAAAGGCGGATCAGAAACCTAGCTTTTCATGATATAAAAATCATCGGTCTATCAGCGGCCGAAAAGAGTTGGAACCAGTGTAGAACATTGTTGGAGACAGACTTTAGAGGATGATGAATATGACTTCTGTAGTTTTTTTTGTGTGAGTTGCAGCATTATTTGAATTAAGGGTACTAATGGAGTCTGATTAACTGCCTCTTTCCCTTGAGCCCACTATAAGTGTACCGAGAAGTGAACTGCTGATCAGAGTTCAGAGGATGATCCTGAATATACAGTCAAACAGCACGCAATGTTGTGAACAACTTCAATACCAGTTGTCAAGCAGTGCTTCTATTTATTAACAACAATCCAATGCCTATGAGATTGTATGCCGATGGATGTGATGATCTCATTTCAACACAATGTGCTGAGTGACTGACTGACTGAGTGAACCCTTGCCTAATTTAGAACAAATTGTTTCAAAAAAATCTTAAAAAACAGAAAAATATGCAGGCGTTATTTTAAGTAATCGAAAAAATGAACGTCAAATAAAAGTAGAATTCAGTGAAAACTTAAGTATTTATTCATAGCTTCATGTCCCCGGGTTTAAAAGTCCGTTGGTCTCAATGGCTTATTCTGAATTTGAATGGTTATAGCAACAACTCGATCATGAATGTAGTGTTATGATATGAAGCGCTCGGTGGCCTTAGAGTGGCCGATTTTGCTAACTTAGGTTCAGTCCCAGTATCCTTCATATTAAAGAGTTTTAGAGATTTTGGCGTGCTCGTCGTTCGAATTTGTCATTTGTCGTCATCGACTAAAAACAAAGATAATTAAAGGTATGAGAAAATCCAGCCAACTTAGGGATAGGGGACGCGTCCGCTGGAGTTGTTACCATCCATACCTTTGTAAAGGTCATGAGTTCAAATCTCATCCCCGTACAAGTCGTGAATGATCTAAAATGGTTAAAGTGAGTACACGCTACCAATTTATTTGGAATATTTCGGGAAACCGACACACGCCAGCGGCCTTTAAAACCAGTTGAAAGAAAGAAGAAATTTAAACCAATAAAACGCACTTTTTGGGTGTATTTTTTTTTTCACAATCTTACATTTACGTCAATGATGAATGAAAAATAGTTTTTTTTTTCCTTTATTAACGAGACTTTTAGCCTTAGGCTGGTTCATCTCTATTGAAAAATAGTTATTTTTTAAATAATTCTTAGGAGTGTACAATAATGCAATAGCAGTTATAAGGGATAGGGCACTCAGCTGCTGGGTGGAGCAAAATCGATATGTTGATCCACCCTAATGTATATTAGACTGCCAATGAATGTATGGGAAAAATTTGACCATCAAATTTCGCTAACAAACCATATACAAAATGTTTATTGCCTCGAAAAATGACCCTATGCAAAATTTGAGCTCAATCGGACATGATTTAGGGGTGGCGCAAACGCGTCAAAGTTTGACTTTTTTCACTCTCGAAAATCTCCCAAGGAGGGGGTACATGAAATTTCGGAAAACAAAAAAAAAAAAATTTTTTTTGATTCCAAATGTCTTAAAAATGCATGAAACGTCGAGATTTGGTGCTATCTCGAAAAAATTTTTTTTTCAAAAATCGACCTCCTGGGACTTTTTTCATGAGTTCTAGATGGAGGCGGCTTCTAAAACTGTTCACAATTGTCTCCAACCTGCTTATATATCGAATTAAACCACCATTTAGGATCTAATATGAAATAATTCACTAGGGTGGTCCAATTATCAGTCTCAGAAGGTCGATTTTTGAAAAAAAAAAATCGGGGTAACACCAAATCTCGACGTTTCATGCATTTTTAAGACATTTGGCATCAAAAATTTTTTTTTGATTTCTGAAATTTCATATAAGCCCCCCCCCCCCCCTTGGGAGATTTTCGAGAGTGAAAAAAGTCAAACTTTGACGCGTTTGCGCCACCCCTAAATCATGTCCGATTGAGCTCAAATTTTGCATAGGGTCATTTTTCGAGGCAATAAACATTTTGTATATGGTTTGTTAGCGAAATAAAAAATTACCATTTTCGCTGGCAGTCTAATGTATATGTATGCGGTCCAGATCCTTCTCCTAAAATTTAAGCTCATTTGGTTTCGATCTGATACCGCACTGGCCCTTTGAAGATAATGTGAGAATTTTATGGGAAAAGTAATCTTTTGGTTCTCATCGTCTTTGCGCTTTCCAAAATGATTTACGGGTAAAAACCATTTATAAGCCACGTAGACTTTATAGGAGTAGATAGTGGTTAGCAAAAATCCTAAACTAGTCTACGAGAGGGCAAGCGGGAGGGGGTTATTTGGGAAAGTCTACGCATTTTAAATTAGTTTTCCAAAATATCTGATTTTTAAACAAAACTATAAAGAAAAATAACTGCACCAACAATAAACGAATTATTTTTTTAACTAGTTCACTTTTTACTATGCTCAATCGTGTGTGACACTTTGTGGAGCCAAAAATCCGTAATTTTTAATTAACATTTTAAACAGCAGTATATCTAGGTTAGTATTGGGTACCAATTACTCGTGGCGGGCTCGAAGCTAATGGGTAAAAATTTCGATTGGAAGGAGCTAGGTAGGAAACAGGTTTCTGAAGCCTCCTTCATATACTACTCTCGAACGGTTGACCAAATGCCGGCTGAGCAGGGGCAAGTAGCACTGAAATAGGTCCATAATAAGACTGGGACACAATGTCTGGAAAATGTGTGGAAAGGAGGGCATGGTCACATAAAATTCTAACGTCAGACAAACAAAGCAACTCGAAGATCGCCTGCATGTAGGGAAGATCACGGGTTCCCAATACATCTCTTACTTCACGGAGGAGTTGTCTACCTCGGGTCACAGGAGTATCCAATAGTCCTCCTGGTCGTGATCTGGAGGCGTTATAACCCGGGCAATGCCAAACTGCGTCTTAACATCACGCGAATGAATCCCCGACTTACATCCAGACCTTTGAACCACGCTCTCGAAGAAAAATTTGGAGTAATGGAATGTAACCACCGCCCAAGAGAATTACTTGTCCAATTGTTTTGACAACTTAGAAGAGAACTCTGACGTACTAATGGGGAAAATTCATCATGTGAAATTCTTCTATCATAAATCTCGCCTTGTTGTGCGACCACCTTTGCGAGAGAGTCTGCCTGGGATTGCGCAATGTGAGCGGACCCATACAAAGGTAATCATACATGATCTTTCGACCAGCAAACTCATCTGCTCCCTTAACTTTGAAAGGAAATAAGATGAGTGCCTCTCTGGTTTCATCGACCGAATAGCCTCAATCGAACTGAGACTATCAGAGAAGATTAAGTAATGGAATGTTTGTTCTATCACAAGCATTTGGCACCACAAATCAGATTCACAATATTTTGCACTTTACAAGAAATACGTTTATGTGATTTATTGGGTTTTGTTCTTTCATGTATTCACACAGTACAGTGGGTATTTGGGGAACAATATTTGTATTACTATCGTACAAGCTTAACTTATGATCTTTTGTGATAGATTCCCCATTTGTTTAGCTACTAGCTGACCCAGTAGACGTTTTCCTGCATGAGAATGACATTTTTCGGTAGTTTTATAATAAATTGTCGTATTGTTGTTTTCGTTGCATTTCTTGATTGAATGCAACGTGCATCGAACGCTTTGTGGAATCATACCTAGCTGTGCGAGTCCTTTATTTACCGTTTGATGATGGTATGGTATGATATGTCTTCGATCAGAACCAGCGCCTTATTATGCATCTCCCCTCTGATTTCTAACTGTGGATTTGAAGTGGCAAGACGCATTCGATGTAAAATATCATTCGTCATATCGTCCTTGTATTTTGCCCACAAATCAATAGGCTTTGAGGGAAAGCACGTCGATATTATAATGGAAAATAATGCACGTATTTGATTTTGACGTGAGGAAAGTACAGCTCCGGCAAATGTATGATTCTAATGAGTGTCGTTTTCCAATCATTGTAATCGTTGACATGCTTCACGTTCACATGCCTGAAATTTATTTTGGGCCATGCACGTTCACTAACAGCTTGGATGCATGGTATAAATGCGTCCCAAAGCATCGGTTGAAAATATATTGGGGTGACCCTCGACAGGAGTACTTAATACAAATACAAAGCCTTATACAAATTTCAGTTGCGGTGCTTTAGTTCATTTTTAGTGTTTTCGACTCAATTTTAGTGGTTCTCATTAACCGTGTGCCATTGTTGGCCTGACGTTTCTTGATGACCCATTCAACTCTGGGTTTTCATTATTTTCTCAATGTTTCTTTGGGGTTGGTGACAAACTACGTAAACACTCTTGGAGAAGAAGGGATGGTGATTGTGATTGTCTACAGTCCATAAATGCAAATGTTAAATTTATTGTCTACCCCTTCTGCTTGGCTTAGAAATTTACGGCAACGTAATGCAAATGTGTGTATTCTAAATGGACTTTTAAAAAGCCTTCCAGACACTCATTCCGAAAAACAAAATAGCCATAACAAAACTAATATATCAACCCAAATGTTAATTATGGTAGAGGATGTGTGCTTAATAGGCCACCCATTCAAAATTTCCATACATTACGCAATATAAGTTTTTCACGGTTTTCACAATTTTATTCATTATTTTCGAAAACTCAATTACTCTATAAACCTGCCGCAGACTCTAACGAACAAAACGCTGAAGAAATGAAGGAAACCCATCAAGCCGTTCTCAAGTTATGATGTAACGAACACAGACCACGTTAATGTTTGACTAATAGCCATAGCACTTCCGTACTGGGAGTTGTTCTCCAAATGTCATAATAGCCCTTTGTCAAAGAACTTACGCCTTTTATTGAAACTTTCCGGACAGTGGCATTCCAAGAGACATTGAAAGTTTTATCGAAGTTAAAGCATGCTACAAGTCTAAATTTTGGTCTGCAGAACCCTCATAAAACCAAAATTGTTACTTGGGATAGAAAATGTTCCGAGTCTTCAATGATCTGTTATAAGACTTGTATATATGCTAAGATCTCTCTAAGAAAGCTTCAGGATTGTGTGGGTTACAGAAATGTTTGGATTAATGAATCGCTTCGACTGCCTAGCAATGGAAGTGATCTTCCAGTTTTTCTCCATTTTTGATGATTCTCATGCTTTTAGCTCCATTCTAAGAGATGCACCCGATAAGCCACAAAATGGCCTTGGCCCTAATGAACTTATGAGAAGATCCAAGTCTTGCTAGAGCATCAGCTCTTTCATTTCCGTCAATCCCGCAATGAACAGGAACCCATTATAAGTTGACTTGATTATGACAAGACAGTGAAGTGATTGAACACACTCCCAGACAAGATTTATTGTACATGTCGCCGACTTTAAAGTATTAAGAGCAGCTTGACTCTGGGACTTTATGCATATATTTGAACTTTTATAGTTTCTACGCAAACATTTAATATAACAGGCTGTAATCATAACAGATAGGTGATTTTTTCCTGGAAAACGTTATAATGGCACATTTAGAAGGATTTAATACCATCCTGTTGTTGTCACACCAAACAGTAAAAACGTCCAGCTGCTGCTGAAGAAACAATGAATCATTTCGATCTCTGAAATCGTCAGCATAAGACAGCTTCAGGCAACGGATCGAAAAGTGAACGTCATTCAGAAACAATAAAAATATCAACGGTCCCAGATGACTGCCTTGAGATACACCAGAAGAAACAGCGAACGATTGAGGAAAAAGGTCTCCAATCTTCACAGACATATGTCGACCGATGAGGTGTGAGCGAAGTCAATCAAGAAGGGAACCGTGAACACCAAGTCGCTCTAGTTTGGCCACTGCAATCTCGTGATTGATTTTATCAAAAGCAGCAGAAAGATCGGTGTTAGCATCCACTTGATGACCTCTTTCCATCTCCGTATGATTGATGTTGTGTATTGATTGAGATTTTTAGCGGTCGACCTCTTCGGCATAAATCCGTGTTGTTCAGTCGCATGTGTGTTTTAAATAATCTAGCACCAATAGTTCAAAAAGTTTTGAGACTGCACATAAAGCAGCGATACCACGGTAGTTGGACACCGACTGCTTATTGCCTTTTTTGAAGACAGGGAAAACAAAAAAAATCCTTCCAGCCGTCGGGAAAGATCCCAGAATCCAAAGAGAGGTTGAAGGTGGGTTCTAAAGGTGCGACCAGCACTCCAATGCAGTTCTTAATAACCGCGGAAGGGATTCCAATTATCATATTGAATCGCATTTGTATCAAGCTTTTAGTATTGAATACAGTTCCCTTTCGATTTTAGAAATAAGCCCGAAAATGCAGTGTTGCCAAAATCGAACGTTATTAGGTTATCTTCCATTTAATTCCACTTAATTTTGGTATCCATGACAGATACGTATTTCGACTACAATGTGCAGTCTTCATCAGTGTCATTCCCACTAAAGAACTTATCAAAATCCCCTAGGTAAAAAAGTCAAAATCATAGGTATAAAAATGAAACTACAATGTGTTGAATCGGAACCTACCTAACTAATAAAAACCAAAGATTTAAGTAAGCTAAAGGAGAAAAATCTATACAACTCTCTAATAAGGAATTAGTAATTAATCTTTTATTTGAAATTGTAATTTCAAGGAAATCCATTCCACTGTGTTGCCAAAACCGAACGGGTGCTGTATATAAATCCACAAACAACGATTTAAAACTATGAATCTGAGACAAAATAACGATAAGAATTTACGTATACTTTAGGGGGTGGGGAAGAGGTTTCAGAAAAGTCTACTGTAGTCTACAATTCTCCTACAATTAAAAAGGAGATTATGGGTGGTCCCTATGCTTGCTATCTGTTCTTATGTTAACTTTTATTAGCTAACGAATAAATAAATAACTATGAATATTTATAAATTATCTTAATTCTCTTCTTTTCAATCCAAATCGAGAAACCATATCTCCAAATCGATAGATAATTTGAGGTTTTTAATGGAATGCAATATTTGAATTCTTCAAGAAGCAATATGAATCACAAAACTGAATGATCTCAATTTAAGCCTGGGGTATTTTTAAGAACGGAATATTAGTTTCATAACAGAGGCGTAGCTAAATGTTATTATAGTGTAGTAGATATTACCAATATACGACAGATCCGTGTACCCGACTAGCATACAAATCAGGATATCGCATCGAACCCATAATTTATTCATAGCTACCCACATACATACGCCACGGCAGCCAAAGCCTAGACACGGTTGTGACTCATTTAATCTCCTTCTGGTAGAGAGTGAGCTTCATGGTGGTGGTCTTCGAACTCTCCGAATCACCAAGATCAACCCCGTGCATTCCCTATCCACAGAACTGTGCCGGTGGTTTCATCGTCGGTAGGCCTCAGTTTGGCAAACACAAATTCGACAAGACAAGCATCGCAAAGTGGAAGAATTTCATTTATTTATTTAGTTTCGCTTTTCTTTCCCCCGCCAGCTCTTGCTGCTACGGCTCGACAATTCGACATCATCGTGATCATCATTTGCCCTCCCACGCCACGGTGGGAAAATCTAGCTTGCTTTCCCACGCCGGCTAGCCAAATTTATTCGCTTTATTTTTGGCATCTTTCGAATAGAGATAGTCCTGAGAAAGGGAAAGAAACTTTGCCCCCAAAAAGTAAAAGTTTCTGCTGATTTTTCCTCTGAACTTGAGTTTTCCCAGAAAATTGCTCGTAGCAACGTGGCGGCATCAGTGGCAGAGCAAGCAAGCCGACGCCAAAGTAAGGCGCTTTCCATTCACTTAGCAGGAAGAAGTAATTCGATTAGAAAATGTTTTCCCAAAATGGGATTATTTTAGGCGTGTCTGCGTGTGTTTAGAAGTTACATGGGCTCGAGGGGTCAAAACATTCACTGAAAAAGGGCACTAGGGGGGAAAATGTTGGTATTAGGCAGATTAGTGTATGTGTGTGTGCAAGCCGATAGACGCTATAATCCTCGAAAGAGTGTGTCAACTTCCGAGCTAGATTCAAGCAGTTGGCAAAATGTTTATGGTTCAGGCGGAAATTGAAAGAAACAGGCGTTGCTTGTCTCTCAACGGTGACATCTCATGGAGAGACGGTAAATTTGGATGATTGGAGGTACAAATTAGATCACTTAGCGAATGGTAAACAAATTTTGCATTAAAGCACTGTCGGTGGTAATTGGTTGTGGGGATGAAGATTGGCTCAAATATATTTTCCTCAGCTTCGAGGGGCAATGCCAAATTATGATTTCATAGGCTAACGAATTGACGTTATAAGATTGTTCTCAAGTTCATAAATATTCAACAGACCACCGTTTAAGCATTTCTTATCACAATTGAAGATTTTCCCATCGCACGTCGTGTACATCAGAGTCTGGAAAAACTTTTTCCCAACATCACCGCGAAACAATGAGCAAACTTTATCACCACCCGTGCCCACCCCGCCAGCAGCCATACGGAACGGTGAACCTTTAGTCAGATAGAGTGACATCTTCCCTAACCACATCTCGGTGCCCTAGCTAGATGTTGACTTTCAGACCCGAAACAAAAGAAAGTGGAAACCAGCGAGGAATGAAAACGAACACATTGTGTCTTTGAAAAAACTCTAGGGCTTTTGTGCGTTCGATGGAAAGGCAGCTTTTTATCACGGTTGATGACGTCCGATGTGGAGGAACTGAGGTAGAGAGCGAAGATCTTAAAGTGGAAAGTTCAATTGTTTGTTCGGAAACAAGATCTGCGACAAGACATAAGGTGTGAAATGGTTCGTGTTTCGTAGACTAGGAACATTGCTAACTGAATCCCGGGAGCAAAAAAAAATGACAGAGAAGAACAATAGAGACGATGTCAGCTTCTTCGCCGTCGATGTTGTTGGAAAAGCCATGGCCGCCGGAAATGAGGACTTTCGAGATCAAAGCCGGGCGGAGAAGACAAAGAGGAAACGTAGGACTCAGGAAACAGACAAAAGATCTCGACATTTTGCTCTTACCCTTTTCTGCTGTTCTACATTGCTGGGATTGCAGTCACTACTAACTGGTACAAGTCAGGTGGCTAGAAACGGTAAAGATCTGCACTGGAATGGAGCAAATGGTGAACAGCTCTTGAAAGCAGATTGTTATTTAAATCTTCTACTGAGTCTCGCGTTTTGCTCTTTTTCAGTCATTGTTGGAGGAGGGTACTACAGCAGTCGTTTGCGTGTCGTTTGATCACCTTCGTGGTACAATCAACCTTTCTTGACGCAGATACATTTTTACATTTTTTTTCATCACCACAGATTTTTATTGTAGGCTGCATTTTTTTTCTTTGATTTGTATCTGATTGTTTGACACCATTTGAATCTACCTTGGTTATAATTTAAAAAAATAAAATCATTAATATTCTTCTTCTTATTGGCAATTAGTTTATTGCGTGCTCTCAGTTTAGAACTTGCACTTCCACAGTTATTAATTGAGAACTTTCAATGTCTATATCTTTTTTGCATTAGTATTATTTTGTGGCAAGTACAATCATACTCTATGCCCAGGGAAGTCAGGAAATTTTCCAACCCAAAAAATTCCTAGACCGAACCGGGGATTCGAACCCAGCCACCTATAGCTTGGTCTTGCTTTGTAGCTGCTTCTTTACCGACTGAGCTAAAGGAGGCCTTAGGAATCCTTATTCTTGAAAATCTGCTTTCACTTCTACTCTTCCTTTGGTTATTACGCCCAAACATGAGCCTTGCGCCTTCCACTTGCGAGGCTATTCAATCTCTCGGCACAGCAATGTGAGTTCCACTGCCGCTGAAAACTTTCTTATCTGTTCCCAGTTTACAAAAAAGTAGGTAAACGGAATGTCGCAAATTATCGTGGAATCAGATCAGATCTTACTTGGTGAATCGCTATGTACGGGTTAAGATTGGCGCATCGAAATCGGATGTTTTCTCAAACAACTCGGGAGTTCCGCAAGGCAGTAACCTAGGACCGCTACTGTTTTTGATTTTTTTAAACGACGTCGCCTTTCTGAATCTAAGCATCGAAAAATTTAAAATTATTTCCCATCACCGAAAAATTGAACCAATCATGTTTGACTATGTTCTCTACGGATCTCGGCGTTACCTTGGACTGCAGACTCACTTTCAGAACCCACTACAATGACATCATCTCCAGAGCTAATCGACAATTGGGTTTTATTTTCAAAATTGCCGACGAGCTCCGTGACCCGCTATGCCTCAGGTCACTCTACTGCTTGCTTGTGCGATCCTTATTGGAGTCAAGTTTAGTTATTTGGTGAACTTGACTTGAATCCTTTCAATGCAAGTTTGTGAGATATGCTCTTCGTTTCCTCAACTGGCGTGACCCAACAAACTTGCCACCGTACGAGGAGCGTTGCCGTTTCCTGGAAATCGAACCATTAGAGGTGAGACGAACGGTCGCTCAAGCTATGTTCGCTGAAAAGCTGCTTACGGGCAGCGTGGCAAGGTCATTTTCAGAAAAATCTGGACCAGTTAAAATATAAAATCTTGAAAAATCTGGAATGCTTAAAAAATCCAGTTTTTAATATAATGCTATTGAAATCCAAGTGATGAGTCAATCTCCCGTAAAAATCGGTCAGTATGATCATTTAAAGTACTACAACGGTTATGAATTACATGTTTAAATAAATTATAAAAAGCAAATAACTTGTTAGCATTGCTGAAATCATCCAAAAGCTGAAAAGTATTGACACTACGCAGCATTTCACAAATTGAGTCAAATGTGGGAAAAACACTGCAGAAAAAAAGTTTAGAATTCTTTTTTAAACTGTTACTTTTTTTAAAAGAATGAGAAGCTTTTTTGATGGGATGGATTTTTTAAAATAATAATCGATGTAGTCCTTTTTATTTGATATAGCACCAGAATTTAAAGATTTTATTAGTTCTTAATAATTTTTTTTTTTTTTTTTCTTTATTTTAGAGATTTTTAGCCTGAGGCTAGTTCTTAATAATTCTAATATTACCCTGAGGTTGATCAGATTTAAATTTATTTCTTAACAACATACTACACACAGCACCCAGTAGACCAGTATGCCATTTTATTTTGAAGTAAAATCTACCTGGCTTAAGTGGGAATCAAAGTCTAACATCATGGTACTCACACACAGTTTATCTTAACAACGGGTAACTCCACTATTCGCATGACCATAACGTATAATTTTGTGCCAAAGAATATTTTTATTTTTATTTTATCTTCAAATAAATCTAAATTCCTGAATTTATATTTTTCCTGGGTCCCAGATCATGACATTTTTGGATAGTCTGAATTTGCTTGGAACTCTTCACAGGATGTTTGCCTTTTTTTTAAGTTCCATTGGAATCATCCTAGATTTCCATCATACTTCTTTTCTATATTCCCCTTAATCTTGATAAAATTCAAAATTTTCCAGCATTACCTCTTTTAATCTCATATAAATCACTCTCTAATTCCACAACTCCCTCAAACTGGTAATGATTTCCAAGAATTAGCACAAATTTGTGTCCATTTTTCTCTTTAAAAATCTTAAAATATTCTCAATAATTTCCTTGGCACACTCTTCAGAATGACCGTCACGTCTTTTTCAGATTCATTCGATAGTTCCATTTGAACTGCTTTGTAGGTAAGGTTTTAACATTGTTTGAATTGTTTCGAAATCCTTTTTAGTATTTCCTAATTACTCAAGTATTTTGCCAAAATGGTTTTGAAAGTTTCCCAGAAATTCCGCATAGTTCCGTTTAAATATCTTTTTTTTTGTTTATTAAAATGAATCTCCATAGAAACATTGGACAGAATTCCATTGAAATTATTCTCACGAGTCGTATAAGCATACTCCTTAAGTTTCATCATAAAATTTTTCTATGATTTGTCTTTCGTATTGTGTTTCCTTTATTCACAAAATTTCCATGCAATTGTCTTCAGAGTTGATAAGACAATTGACATCGTCTTCAACAAGAGGTTGCACATACTGAATATTTAACACTAGACAACGGACAACGCACCACACCCAGTAGACCAGTAGGGAAATTTTCAGTTATTCAAAATTTGCACCGGCATGGGCGGGAATCGAACCCTCACTTCGTGGCACTCACAATACGCCTGAACGACGGGTGAAGTCGCACGACCACGAAGCCAACAAAGATTGATGGAACTCTACTCAGAATTAGCTTGAAATTCTCGTTTGATTTCACCAGGAATTCACCATACACTTCAGTGTGAACTATTTTCAGAATTACCTTGAAATTCCAATAATGTCCAACGTTGATGGACTTTAATAATCTAAGTAGCAAGTTTGGTTTTTTTTTATTTTTTTTTTATTAGATTGTAAATCATTTGCGGTGATATTTTTAAAGCAACAAAAATCTCGTTAAAGCTGGAACAAATTTAAAAAAATCTGGAACTATACGTGGTCTGTCTTTTTATCTGACAAGACGACTAAAAATCTGGAAAATCCAGATTAATCTGGCATACTGGCAAAGCTGCTTACGGGTGATATGGACTGTCTAACGCTGCTGGCTCAGCTAAGTATGTATGCCCCTGAGAGTGCTCTTCGTCAACGCGAATTTCTGTTTTTGGAACCACTGTATCAGCTGACGTGTTACGTCATCGGTTACTTGCCCTTTTCCGTACCGTTGACCGTAACTATTTAGTTTAAGTTTTATTCATTTAGACAATAATTGTCAGTTGAATTTTTCAATATACAAATAAACAAATAAACAGATAATAATTTCCACAGCACAATTCTTTGCACTTCACATTGTTTTTATTTATGGTTGCCGCACAAGACAGCTTATGGCAAGATTTTTTCAGTCAAGAGCTATTTTTGAAAGATGAAAATTTATGTTGTCGTTATATATTGGTTGTTTTATATTTGACTATGTTGCCTCCCTTATCACAGTTGGTAAAGGCAAGCATTTCTTTACGCAAATGGTCCGCATATTGCTTATTACAATGGAGATCCTGTCTTCGTAGGTTATGAACAGCCCCTTAGTTCATAACCTACGATGGCAAATTTGAGAGACTTGTTTAAAGGTGACTTTCATAAGAATAAAAATAAATAGAATGTACCCAAACATTAATTCAATAGGATCATAGTTTGGGACCTCTAGTTAAAAAATTTATTTATTTTACTATACATTTTGATTTTCTAAAAATATAAGAACAATATATTGAAAATCATTAGCCAATTGTTTTTATTTCTCCGATTTCGAGATAAATTTGTGTGTGTGTGTGTGTGTGTGTGTATTCCCTCTAATCCCCACTGGCCGGCAGTATTATTATGAAAGAACTATCTCTGCAATGTCGTATTTATGGTCATTGTAGACAGCTTTAGTCCTGGAGTTAGAAGGTTATAGCTCTATTGCAGATCCAGCAACCCATTTCAGAACGTCTGGAAAGTCACGCCCATTCCGAGGTTACTTTCACTCATAATAAGCTCCGCATGTATGTTATCACCCTTATCAAATGGTGTTGCGCCCAACGCTTTTACCGTGTAATGAAGTTGGTATCAGGTTGCCGAACCCTGTTAATTGACAGATGCGAGTAGCGCTTGCACCAACACAAGCGCGCACTAGCAGCAGAAAAGCAAGTTGGATCATAGCACAACCTTTTAGTATAGTTAATACCCCGTTCACATTACAGCCTATATCTATAGGTTGTCTTGCAATGAACACTCATACAAAGGATTTCCAGTGAAAACTAGATGTATGAGTGATATACGCTGTAATGTGAACGGGGTATAAGGTACGTTTAGACTATCTGATTTGTTGGTCTGATTCGAGCGAACTGCTCGATAATTTTGTCGGATGCAATGTTTGGATGCGTTCACACTTTTTCGACAGTATGATTAGATTTGACGTTTGATTTGTTGAACGAAATAGGTTTGCATTTAATTTTCATTCGACTCATCCAGCAAAATAGCCGCAAGTTAGGTGAAAATATTGATTTTTTTCTTTCTAAAATTTCACAGATTTGAACCGTTAAAAAACGCTTGATTTGTGTGTTGATGGAATCCAGCAGCAACCCTGATAACTTGTGTATGGTTATTTTGCTTAACGACGTGATCAGGGTATCATCCAAACCACTTGTGGGATAGTTCAATCATTTGGGTTATCGTTCGGGTATGGTATTTTTTTTATTAGGGAAGGTAAACCGATTTCACTATTCAATAATGTCCTGTGTATGGTTCGACTGATTCTTATTTTCCAGTGTGATTGGCCGAAAGATTCCGTAATGGTTTTGATCTTGGCATGTTCAACAAAACAATGTGTATATAATACGAAGCATGTATTGTATAAGAATCAGCATGCCAGACAGCAGGTCTGAGAGCCTAGTAAGATTTTTTTAGAGCTTCAGAGAGGTTCGGAGATCTACTGAGAAATTTGTTGAGCTTCAGGGTAGTTCGTCAATCTTAAGAACAGAACTGCAAAAATTCAGAAAATTTTACAGAAATTAACATAAATTTGCAGAAATTCATAAAAAAAAATCACAAGAAAGATCGAAGATCTTAAGAAATTATCAATACTTCAAGCAAGCTGAAATATTTTCAGATCAATGTGTAAAACAATAAGCGAAATTTTGCAAATCTTTAGAGAAATTCGCAGATCAGACAAGTCCAAGAATCTACAGTGAATATAAAGTATATCACAGCAGTTTGGAGATCTACTGAAAAATTATTTAACATCAGAAAAGTTCGTAGATCTTCAGAACAAAACTACAGAACTTACAAAATTACAGAACTTCTGAAAAAATCACAAGAATGGCCATTAGACTGATGCAAAATTTGAAATTTTCACTCCACAGTGCTTAAACGTTTCCAAATTGGGTCCTGCTAAGCCTTCCAAAATTTGAACTACTTTAGTAAGAAACTGACTTGGCACAAACCATTTCAATTTAATATGTGAATTACTATGGGAAAACTTATGTTTTTGTTCATATCTATCTAACAATTCACCACATCACTATGCTTTTAAAAATGATAGCAGTGCTTGTTGCAAATTTCTCAGCTACAACTTTGTTGAAAACTACTTTTCAATCAAATTTAAGGAACAAAAGTTATTAATGATTTAAGTCACTGATGTCTTATGATTATGCTCATTCAACTGTTCAGCAGGCAACATTGGTGTTTCTAGCACGTAGAATAGAGGACAACAATCATGGCTACTATGTCACACTCAGAATACAGTGTTGCCCACAGAACAGCTGCTTGATCATGCCATAAGATTATCAATCTCTTAAACAATTAATAACAATTTAATTTGACATTTGATTGAAAAACAAGATTCCGCAAAGTTGTAGCTTAGAAAATTTCCCGTAAGAAAAGTTACAGAAATTTTCAAAAAACGAGTATGGAAAAGGGGCAGAAGACAATGAACAAAAAGTTTGGTTTTCCCATCGTAATTTCAATATAAACTTCAAATGGTTTTTGCTAAGTCAGTTTCTTACCAAATGAGTTTAAATTTTGGGAGGCTAATCAGGACCTGATTTGAAACCGTTTGAACACTGTGGAGCGAATAAAAAATTGCATCAGTCTAATGGTCATAGATCTTCAGATAAATTTGTAGACCTTCAAGAAAGTGCGCAGATTTTCTGATACATTTTTAGAATCTCAGATGGATCTTCAGTAAAATTTGCAGAACTTCAGGGAAGGTCGGCGATTTAAAATAAAATTATACAATATCAGGGAGATGTTTAGATCTTGAGAGAGACATTTTAAACTTCAAGGAAGCTCAAATATTTTCAGATATGTTTTGAGAACTTAAGGTAATTGCGAAGATCTTCAGGGAAATTTTCAGATCTTAATGGTAGCCCGAGAGCTTTGCAGATCTACTGAGAAATTTATTGAGCCTCAAGTTTTTTTTTCGTAGATCTTGAGAATAGACAACTGTACAGAACTTTGCAGGATATTTGCAGAAATTTTTCAGAAAGCTTCACTGTTTCAGATAAATGTGAGATCTTTAGAAAAATTCGTTATATGTCAGAAAAGTACCTAAATTCCAAATACAAATCGCAGCGAAGTACAAAAGTCCAAGATTTTGCAGAACTCCATGGAAGTTGGAAATAGATAGATCTGAAGAACTTCAGAGAAGTCCGTAGACATTAAGAGGAGTCTGCAGAACGTCAGAAAGATCGTACGTTTAAAAAAAATACAAAACTTCAGCAAAACTCACAGAACTTCGGGGAAGTTCGCCGAACTTTAGAAGTATTTAGCTTCAGAGAAATTCGTAATTCTTCAGATACATTTTTAAAACTTCAGCAAAGTTCAAATATTTTCAAATATTTTGTAGAGCTTTGGGGAATTTCAAAGAATTTTTGAAAGATCTGCAGAATTTTATGGAAATCCAAGAATCCACAAATAATTTACAGAACTTTAGAAAAGTTCGGAGATCTGCTGAGATATTTATTGAACTTCAGGGCAGTTTGCAGATCTTCAGAGCAGAAATACAGTACTTCAGAAAACTTTGCAGAATTTGAAAGAAATTTTAGGAACTTCAGAAAAGTTCAGAGGGTAGATCGTAAATCTACTGAAAAATCTACAGATGTTTAAATAAATTTTAAAGGATTTTTATTGGGATTCTTGGATTTTAAAAAAAATTTACAGAACTTCAGGTAAGTTCACTGATCTTTAGAGATATTTGCACAACTTCAGAAAAATTGGTAAAACTTCAGAAAACTTCCTAAAACTTTCGGGAGCTCAAAAATTTCTAGATAATCTTCTAATTCTTTAGGAAATTGTGTAGATGTTCAGAAATATTTGCAGATATTCATTGAATCATGAAAATCTACAGAGAAAATTACGGAACTTTCGTGAAGATCGTAGATTATTCAAAATTTTATGAACATCAAAGATAATTGTTGATCTTTAAGGATCTTATATCTTCAGCGATTCAGGATATTTGAAGAATTTTAGGAAAAATTTGCAGATATTCTGAAGAACACATACAGAACTTCAAAGAAATTTGTAGAACTACCGAGAAATTTGCAGATCTTCAGGAAAGTTTGTGGATCTTTAAAGATATTTTACCGGAGAATAGAAATAAAACTTCAGGGACGTCCGAAGGTCTTCAAAGAATTACGCAGAATTCAATTCTTAACAGAAATTTTCAGAACTCAAGGAATCATGTAGATCTATAGAGAACTTTTCCCACTAGCTTGTCGAAAGTTGGTATCGACATCCTGGCGAAGTTTTGAAATCCATTTTCATCTTCATATCGCAGCTCTTGAAGGACAAGATGAGCCAGATCCCTGCCGGTGTTCCTCCTGAGCAACCATTTCCTACAAAGTTCACCTTCTCCTTCTCATTTTATTTAAAATAATAAAAGCAAATACGCCTGTCGAAGCTAGAGCAATTTTCCGGTAATTCGTAATGGAAGTATTTACTTTTGATTCCTGTTACAGTTTTGTTTTGAAATATAAATTGTCAGTTCTTTCGACATTTGCAAGCAGTGTGAACACCAACAAACAGGGGGTTTCGACAAAGTGTGTCGAAAGTAAATTCGAGTAGATCTTTCATTATGGCGGCGGTTAAAATCAGACCAAGAAATCAGATAGTCTAAACGGACCTTTAGTCGCAGTTTGATCGTTTCGTTGCATGGAACATGAAATGTTTCTCGGTTAGTGAAAGAAATCGAAAATTCGATTGTTTTTGAAGAGTTCGTGGATCCGGAAAAAAACATTAATACACAACTTAGGGCCTGGTCACCGCTCGACGGTACAAATGGATATTGGTTATACATACACACTTCCAGGTTCGAAAATATTCTTTTCAACCCTGGCACGTATCCAGTTTAATTTTGATATTTAATTTGTTAGCAATAATTTGGACAGCTCTCACCATTTTCTGTTCTTCCGCGGTCGTTAATTGCTTCCTTTGGAATCCCTTGGACTTTTTCTCTAACGTTTCGTATTTCATTCCGTGGTTCACCGGCAATTTTCGTCCACAGATCGTACTTGATTGGTTCTAACTGCTCTGATTCTGAGGAAAATGTATGTGTTAAAACATTTTTTCTATGTCATCACGCCAAAAAGTTAGACTAAGAAAACTGCAAAACATCCTTTTTTTTGGGCTTATAAGATTAGATGCAAGGTCTTAGGTGTGTTTAACTGATTCTAATGATATTTTTGTTTTCATGGCTATAAAATTTAAGATTTTTAAGATCTTGTATCATCATTTTGGTTTTACTTCTCACCCCAAAAGGCGCCGCCGGGATGTTCTGAGGCATAACATCTCTGATCACGCCTTTCTTCGGAAGGGAATTAAAGCCGTTGATCCTCGGTTCATGAGTTGATGGATCGATAGGTAGGATCCAGATGTGAGAGCTGTCTCCCTGGCGTCGGAAGCATTGGTTCTCAGCACGGAGAACAAGATCGACGGAAAACAAATCAAGGAAAAAAAATCACCCTCTGAATGTTTTACAGCCCTTTTCTCCATAAATGAGAAGTGTTGTAGAGTGAGTCCTAAAATTATCTAACTCCAACCCAGATCATTTCATCACCATTCATTTTCACTTGACATCCTTTCCCCATTGCTACATAAAACCCCAGGGATTAACACCCCACCCTCTGCAGGAAAACATGAAACCTCAATCTAAAAACGGTTTCATTTCTTGTCCTGTTGCAGGAGGAATACCATTATACGACTTGTTTAATTATCCTGTTTATTTCCTCACATCATCTCGGAGTCCCCAGCTGTGCAATGCAGTATGCTGCCACATCGAAAGTGAATCCCATAATTTCCTGGCTTCACATTCGATCCAAAGGAAATGACATTAAATGCTTCTCACACGTACCTGCAGCGACAGTTAGAGCAAGAGCATGTTGTAGTGGTCACTCACACTCACACACCCACACACACACTCGCACACACCCACTCTCATCAGCATCCGTCCGATTGAGTCGTTCATGTCATTGCGAGTAAGTATTTAATGCCAACACTACACAGTAGAAGTCATTGCTGGATAACACCAGCCAGCAGGGATCTTCACCATCAGCAGTACTGTGATGCAATTAAATTTTGTCGATTACATTCAAACGCATCATCTACCCTCTCGCTCGTGCTCTGTTTGCGTTGGTTGGCATATGGTAGACAGACACAGAGACTCACATTTGGCACATAAAACCAACATAGCGTAGTTAATTCCCGGGAATGGAACGTTAGAGTGGAAATGCAATCATCATCAACATCTCTTCAAAACTATGCGCACACCTGCAGCGTTTCTCAGAAGAGCTGGGGGAGTGGTTTGGCCTTGGTGCGAGGAGGGGTAGGATTTTAAGAACATCTTTGCAGCTGCCATCATTCCAACGACGGTGGAGCAGAATGTGCTGCATTTGGAGCAAATGTTGATTATAAAGTAGTAAAAGATGAATGTGCGAAAAGTGAGCTGCTTTTTTCTGTGGTAAATACCACAGGTGAATGTTGTGGAGAGCAAGGAGGAGTGAGAATGTGAGCTCCAAACGAAGTCTGCCTTCCGGTTGTGCTTTATTTCCTGGCGCAATACCAACCAAATGCTACGCATAGACTGGCATGCAGAAGAGAACGAAGAGCAAGTTCTAACGAGCTTAGATAACTTTGTTTGGATACAACTAGCAGGAGTGCAGTTTTGCATCCCACAAGAGTGTTATGTTATGAGGGATTATCCTACCTGAGATGAATAGAATAAGGCAGCAAAATGAGCACTGGAGCAATTTAGACTGAATACAAAATGATATTACTTGTGATGTGTTAATTTAGGTGGGATTATCCGAAGTTCAAAGGAGGTTATTCTCTGGAAGTAGCAGCAAAGTTGTATCTTGCTCGGGTTCTATGGTTTGATTGAAGTCAGATAAAATCAGTCAATTTAGGTTGTTGAAAATCAAGCAATACAATTTGTGAATGTTCCACACTAATCACGGGACAAGCATCTAATGATGCGGCACAAACATAATTTATGGCAATCAACCGCTCATCAAACAAATCATAAACCACCATTGTTCAGCCATAATGAACCCATGCACACACGTACACACCCAAACAAACAAACACAATCGATAAAATCATTTTCCCGGCGACGTCACCCATCGCGATGATGAGCGGGAATTGTTAAATAGAGGGAAAAAAATGTCGTTATGAGCAATCCATTCCAAATGCCTTTTTGACGATGAGACAGCCGGCTGGTGCACATGGTGATGGTGGCTGGCCCTCCAATTATGGACATCGTTATCGTTCGCTTGTTGACGAGATTGCTGTTCAGTGTCCGTCACGTAGTCACTGGCTGCGGTCTTCGTTAGCCCGGGAGGACCAGGAGATGAGGTTGGAAAATCGTTCCCATTCTGGATGTCTGGTTGGTCCAAGTTCTTTTTATCGATGCCATGATCGTTATCAAGTCTATTTGCACGAGAATTATGAAAACATATCATTGAAGCGTATTTGGGGCCAAATGCTCCAGTCAAGGACTTTAAACTTCCGATTGTTTAATTTCCTATGCCATTGGTTCTTAATTTTAAAAAATATATGTATGGCGCTACCATATTCCATTAGGCTAGGCGCCATTAGGCTGAATGGGTCATTAGGCCGAATGCCATTAAGCTTGTGTAAGTGATTAGGCCGAAAAGTAAAAGATGAATCTTGAGTATTCATTGGAACAATTAATAATACTCTGGAACTTCAAAAATGATACAATATCTCTGAGTGAGATGAGAAATACATACATGAATTCATTAAAAGCCTTTTAAAAGATTCAGGATCTTAAGAAAACTATTAAAATCTTACATTACAAAAAATAATTATTTGGCAATATTTTTCATGTTAACTTTCACTGTTACTCTGGTCTCTCTTCAATTGTCGAACTTTCACTGTTATTTGAAACTTGGCATCTTCAACTAAGAGTTCCAATTTGGATTCCAAAACTACTAACAAAATTTAAAGAAATATGAAAGTGATAGGTTAATAAAATGTTTTAGGAACTAAGACGAGAAAAATATGAGAAATTACTGGCCTTTTAATTTTTTTAGCAGATTTTTCCAGCATTAAATTTGAGTGGTTCAATTGGGGCTTATTGTCAAAATGGGTTTTAACGTCTTGATGCATTGCATAATTCAATTTTCTTTATTTGCTGTTGATTAATTCTAAAGGAAGTCCTTACCTGATGAATCTCTTCTTCACTTAAAAAAATTAAGAGAACAAATATCGGCTCCATCAATAAAAATTAAAATGGATTCCAACTGTACTCTGAAACATAAGAACCGATAGTGCAAGTCAATCATCATGTCGGCCATATTCAGACTGAAGTATGTTCTCAAATTGGAACAACGCAGATGACGTATCACGAAAAGCGAACAATTATAATTATTGTGACCTAATTACCCTTCAGCCTATTGACCCATTCGATCTAATGGCATTTGGCCTAATGGCTTATACCCCTCAGAATAGGTGATACTAAAATTATATAAATTTAGAGCAAAAAAAAAAAAAAAATATAAATAATAGTCAAATAAAAGGAGTTGCAGTCAGTATTAGCTTTCTCTTGCGTTACTTCATACCTACCCTGATGTAATGACATTGTGCTACATGCAGACTATAGTTGATATCAAGTAATATAATATGATATCAAGAAAGCCTATATTACATTATAACAGCTATAGTATGAACGTACTATGAGCTTAAAGGCGACCCAAACAAATAAAAAAAACTACAGGGGACAGCCCCATGGGGTTGTACGCAATGGTGACGTAGGACTACGTGGTCTTACATAATAAATCTTATTTTTTTTAACTGCAGCAGAGCTTGTGTTTTGTTTAAGAATAGGAATTTGAAGGGGGTTCTTTCTGTTTATGCTCTTTAGTATGACGCGCTAGACATAGATGGCCCACAGCGACTCACGAAGAGCTACTGATTCCGATCAATAGCGGTGCGGCTTCTTCCTCTTTCTATGGATGCTCATGTGGGCTGCAGCTCGCTGCTTGCAAGCAGCCTTTCGTTGTGTACTGGAGAACACCAACGCTCACCACGCGGTGATTGAATAAACACCGTTTGGTGAGACCGGATGGAGTTCAACTTTGACATCTGTGTTAGAGAAATCGCTTTTCGCAGACAATCGGTGATAATTTTAATTATCATAGCAATAGTTGCACATTTGTTCAATTTTCAATAGTTACATTTTGAAAAATAATAAATTCTTAATTTTAACAGATGCGTAGGAATATTTTTGGTTGATTGGTGATAAAATTATTGAAATTTGCCCAGACTCAGCTGAGTTATTAACGTTCAAAATCTTTCATAAATTTGTTAAATGCTCCATTTTTGATTTTCACAAAGTGTACCCCCATACAGAAATCACAGACGTAGTCCTAAGTCAAAAGGCATATCTGCCATCCCTCTTTACATGCCAGATTAGCAACTGACAGAAAGCAAACTGTCCACACGCTAATAATCGTGTGTGGGTGTGTGTCATCCTCTATCCCTCACTCAGCTGGCGGTGTTAGACAAGTAGAACTGCGATTAATTTCATCAAATAACATGCTTCGTAATGGTGCCCTTTATGTTGTGAAGACTACTACTTCAAAAAAGGTAACTTTTGAGGGAAGACAAGGTGTCCTCAACAAGTTAAGGGAACAGAATGCACTAGATATCCACAACAGGTACAGCAAAACATCACATAGACGCCTTTATTCACACTAACTACTCAGGGAGTAGAAGGTCAAGAAGAGCCACCGCCGCCAAATAAAGCTTGAACCGGGTATCTGGGACTCCCACGATAAACCCGTGGCAATGGTCAGCAGACAATGCCCTGTGTGTATTTATCATGCAATATGATTTATTTGGATATACAAAATGTTTGAAGCAATGCATAGTTTGCTTCACTACAAATACACTTTTTAACCAATCTTCAACTGGAACGTACTCACCAAATTATTTCTCCCGGGAGCGCATTATCGATGCTTCCACGCATATGTTTCTCTAATCATTTTTAAACATTTCCTCCTCCAGCGATTCCAACGACACTCACGTTGGTCTGACCCATCTGGTGCCTAAAGCCTAGAACGGCTTCAAGGCAAAACGCTAAGAATCGTCAACCCAAATATGGGAAGTCGGTTTACACGGATTTGATTTCCTCAGAACGTTCTTAAGCAACATGTGAAGAAGGCATACCAGCCAAACGTAAACAATGCATTTAAACGTTGATTGTTTACGAATTACAACACGCTTATACAAACTAGCTATATCATCTGATAGAGCAAATTATCTCTCAGATGTTCGTGTCGGTTTGCCAGAATGAGTCTATATTCACGAGAATTCGACGTTCAAAGTATTAATTTACATTTGGCACATAGGTCATTTTCACATATTGCTCTAGTTACTAGCCTCCTCCATCACATGTCAAAACAAAAAGGGGTTGCAAAGAACAAATGAGACTGCTCCTGCTGAGTGACGGCTTGTGACAGAATTTTGCCCAGGCATCAGCGTTGCCAGATATACCGATTTATCGGTATTTATACCGATTTCCAAACTAGATACCGATATACACATAAGGTTCCTCAGAATACCGATTTTTAAGGTTTTATACCGATCGTTCTCCCGATCTTCTGAAAGCAAAATTGACAAATTTTATAGGTCTTACACAAACTTTACCACCTCTTCTTGCATCTTACAAATAAAATTTATCATTACAGTATCTCATGGTTTCATAATTACGAAAAATAGCATTTAAACTGTAATGAGCAATTGCAAGCCTGCTTCTAACGACCAACCAATCATATAATTACCAAAATCGGAACGTACGCTACGAGATGTCCACGTTTCATCCATTTATTGGATTCTGAAGCATCGTGCTTAAATCTTAGATTTAAACAGGCCCGATGTTTTCTGAATCATCTTGCCCCTTAAATGCTGCACAGTAGGCCTGGCCATTTTGATATGTGTGACGCATCTTCGATGTGAAACATATATCAAATAGACAAGAAAAATTATGGAGGTATATCCATCATTTTCCAAGATGCTTTCATGAACTGGCTGTGTTGGTGTTAGATTAGATTAGATTAGATTAGATTTTTAAACTTCCTGAAGTTTCATCCAACTTTCCCTGGAATTTTCTTCCACTTTACCTTGGAAGCTTTTGCAGCCTTCACTCGAATGATTCTTTCATCTTCTCCCGCCTGTTTTTTAACTTTCCCGGAGCTTCAAAGATGTTATCAGATTTTTCTTGCGGATCCACACTAGCTGCAGGCACATTTCAAAAGTTTTAAAACTTCAGAAAAGTCCAAATTTTAATGTCAGTTTCGATAAATTAAAGACAATTTCATTAACTCCTGTTAAAATTCTAAAACCCGGAAATTTCATAAAAGTCCAGCGAACTCCAGGAAACATCATAACATTTTTGGAAACTTCACAAGTCCAAAGAACATCAGGGAAATTAAATGGTTCTCAGGAATTTTAGTGAAGCTCAGAAAACATCAGGACAGATCAATTAATTTCAATGAAATTGCTGAAATGATAAAGGAGTTCCGAGAAACTCAGACAATTTCCGAAAACTTCAGCAATTTCCATGCAAATTTAGGAAACGTAAGGGAAGTTACATGCGCATTAGAACATTGCGAAAACAATTTATGGGAAGTTCAATGCTTTTTCAATGGCAGCGTCGATAACTTTTAAAAAATAAAAAAATCGGGAAGATCAGAGAAATTCAATGCTGATGTTACAATAAATTTAAGAAAATTGTGAGAGTACTTATGAGATTTCGTAATCTTCAACAAAGTCCAGAGACCTTATAAGATGACTAGAGACATTCCGGTAGTCTTATTATAATCAGGGATGCTCCGAGCGCTTCAAGGATGACCAGAGAACTCCAAAACAGCCCCTAATCTCAGGTAAATTACAATAGCTTTTAAGGAATTTCGAGGAATTATGGAATATTTCTAAGTACATTTCAGGAATGTTCCGAAAACTTCAGGGAAATTTCGGAGTCTTCAGGGATGTTTTTTTTAATATCAGGAAAATTTTCTGGATCATTAGAACATCCCCCAGGAATCTCTTTCTTCCGGAATTATGTACTTGTTTATTTCGACTGTTCCGTAAGCGCTGAAGACTTTGTTGAGATGTTTCTTCCAATCTACCTTAGGAAGTTTCTGCCAGCGTCTCCAGGAAGTTAATTTCGTCTCCTCAAGGAAGTTCAATTAATTCTCCCAGAAACACAATTTTGATCACCATTTGAGGACAACGATAATTTTAAAAATTAGATTTAAAAAATAAGACTGAGAAAGCCGTCACACAAAGCTGGAGTTAAGTTCCTTAGCACATTGGATCATTCCAATCGACATCGCGCAATCCCAGCTTGCAACATCCTTTATTCTTTCAAAAAATTTACAAATCTTTGGATCCAAATCAGGCTTAGATGGTCCAGCATTTCGACCGCGACCGGGTAGATCTTTCAAGGTGTTATGTATAGCGAACGGCTTGATTGCATTTTGAACCACACACACACTTACTTCTTCTAGCTTCGTCAATTTTCTTATTAATAACTCTTTCTCAGTACAGTACTTGGTCAAATTAGATTTCCGTTTTTCTTCTATTAATCCTCTCATTGTTGCACTTGGAACCAAACTTCAACTTTCAATGAGGTAATATCACTGACAAACAGACATTACATTCGCAAGTTGTTCATCGAACAAGCATTTTACGGACAATTTAACAGTATCGTAGTTGGTAGTACCACCACCCGTGGCGCGCCTAGTCCATTCCTTTGCGTTTGACGTTTACACACTACCGCCATCTGTTTAGCGTAGTGCCCACCACAGTGTACAGTGAGAAATATTCAATGTGTTATGTCTGTTTGTCTGTGGTAATATGTTTGTTCAAAAATCAACAGCTGGCAAAACAAACCATAGTCTTTTTCATAGAGAATTTTAAAGGTGTATTAATAAATAACGATACGGTCCTTAATCCGGAAGAAATCAAAACTTGAAGGGCCTTTTGTTGAGCTGGAACATCCAGAAACTGCGCAAAACGATCGACGCATTGCGTTTTTTCAAAAAATGTAATCAGTAAATAAATAGTTTAGATGATGATTTTACAGAGAAATTGATAGATGTTGGTGGTACACTGTCGACGAAAACTACTCACTGTTGAGTAAGATTCACTTTTTCTTGGCTTTTAACGCTTCTGTAGTGAGCATTTTGCCGGCTCTCAACTTATTACAAACATCTAAGATTAAAGAATACAGTGGCGGCGGTGGTGTAATGGTAAGCATGATTACCTCTCACCCCAGCAGGCCTGACTTCAATCCCAGTCGGCGCCACCGGGATGTTCTGAGGAATAACATTGGTCCCCGGTTCATGAGTTGATGGGTCGATAGGTTGGGTCCAGGTTGTAAAACTACTTTCCGCCCCGGAACCACTGAGTCCCTGAAGGGAACTCTCCAAAGCCCCAAGCTGCTGGTCTTAACCAACGGCAGCTCCCGGGGTGCGCACTCAAGTCCCTTGTAGGTTCCGGGTCTGGTCCGTAATGGCGTGGAAGAGTTTTCGGATGTGAGGAGACCTGCAATTGTGTTTTTTTTTTCATTACCTTGTATTTTATTGGCCGGCGATGGCAGTGGGGCGGGGCAGTATCGAACGGTGATCGGCTGGTGGTTCGACTGACTCTGGCCGGGAAGCGGTGATGATAGCAGGTGGTTCGGCAGACCCTGGCCGGGATATGGCGATGGTAGACGCCCGTGTGAGTTTGCCGGTAATTCTGGCTCTAAACGGCGACGAAGGTAGCCCGGGAGGTATATCGGGTGCTGATCAGCTGCCGGGTGGGCAACGTGAGGACTTGAATGGCCGGGGTGATCTGGGCTTTGCCGGGTAGTCAACCTGCAATAGCTGGGGCCGACGGCGAACAATGGCGGGCCATCTACGAAGGGCTGGCTGTCCGCAATGCGGTGGAGATTGATGTCCGACTGATGATCGACTGGCAAGCTGGTGGACTGACCGGGCAGATTCGTGAATAGCCCGGTAACTTGGCCGGTGCCAGGTTGATTCGGCCGATGATAGAATAAGCCAGGGGCGACTAATGGTGGGTTGACCGTGAAACCGGGTATCGATTTAACCTGGAGCGGCAGTACGGCGTCGAAAGTCGTCAGACTGAATAACAAGCGGTCCGATACTCAAGACCCCGTGATGACCGGATTACTTGGCTGGGGTCAGGTCTCCTAGCGGTCCAGAAAACAAAGCGTGGCTTGGACCGATGGCGAGGGTGACTAAAATTTCACACCACACGCAACAAACTTTCCTTGTCGGTTCTACGAGGGCTCACGACTTACTCCCTAAATCCACTGACCGTCGGGCTCTCTCTTACTCACTTTTTGTGTCACTAGTGGCGCTAGTGTCGGGGAAAACCGTGTCTTGGAGATAATGGAAGAGTGGACCATATTGTTAATTTATAAAATTTGAGGAAGCGTTGTTTGAGTCGATCCATTGTAGACCTCTTTCTGTTCTTTTAGATTGTAGCAACTAGTCCTTAACAAAGAAGTCAAGCGGGTTAAGATCCAGTATATGTTTTGCTAGTAATGAATTCAGTTTTTGTGTTTTTGAGTGTTCATCTGCGTTTTATGAGCCAGAGCAATGTCTTGTTGGAAGCAATATGATTGTTTCCACATCAATGAAGCATTAGGAAGCAAATGTTTTAGCAACAAATGATGATTGACGTTTTCATGTTAAGTTCTTTCAATAAGTCTATTTATCAGCGTGCTAACCCCATATTGTATTGCTACCTTAAGCAAAGCTTTAATGATAGCTGACAAATTGAAATCAAGCAGAATCGCTTATTTATCATCAGCGAAGTAAATTTGTCACTTTTCCTGTAAAAATTACACTTTTGCAATAAATAAAATTGTATTACCTGGTATTACCAACAATCAATTCGAAACTAACGATTTTAAATTGGCTCACTACTTGACTAACCTATTGGTCCCAAGCAAATCGATTAACGTTTCCCATTCTATAAATATAAATTCCAGTACTGCACTATGCTTGTTTTGATTCGCTATGAAAGTTTGAGGGGTTCGTGGATTTTCCTATGTTTCGAGGGGTGCATCGATTAGTTTGGGGCCGAAGATAGCACCAGAGCTGAGTCAAAAAGTTGAGCTCGTTTCTTCGGGACCTTCTAGTCTTAGAGTTACCTCTATGGTATTATCCAATCTGAGATACTCTGTACAATAGTTGTCTTTTATATAGGTGGGTCGCAATCAACGAATGTTTGAGATCCACTGTCGAAAAAAGGGTACCTCTCAATTATCAAAAGGATTCAAATTCAATCAATTGAACAGTAAGTAAACACTGCGTTTTACGAGCGAAACTTCAACCTCAACCTAAACAAAGCTTCCAATCATCTCTCACTCTCAAGCACATTGTTTCACTTCATCACTTCAGCACAACCTTAAAATCCACCATATTATCTCAGACCGAGTGAGTGGTATCGATGGGAAAATCCCTTTCTCTGTCGTCAGCTCACGTTCCAGCCATTTACCACAAAAACTATGGTCAAACAACCGTCGTCGCAGCTACTACACTGAACAAATTTCACATTTGCATTACGGCGGCAGTTCTGACGACAATGACGGCGACGACATCGGTATCAACAGCATCGATAAAAGCTGGATAGAAAATTGCTTCCTGGTCCTTGAAAACGATCCAGCCAGCATGGGTAAGGGATGCTGATCCAAGCACCACTTCAGAAAATCGATGAACAAATTGGGTAACGTCGTTGCCTCTTATTTACATCTTTATTTCCATACCTTTCCCCGAGGATGGTGTATGACAAGGACGACGAAGATGATGGGCCCTCGAAAAAAGCGTCTCGAATGGTTTTCTGAACAGGGCTCCTTCGTTCCGTGTTGCTGCCAGTGCCTGCATGGTAACAAGCGATTCAGGTACTCACATTAATCTCAGTTCTTTCACATTTCCACTCACTATCGGAATTGCGAGTTGCTGGGCTGCTTTTGCCTTTGATGGTGCAGGAAAAGCTTTTTATCAATAATAAATACGCAAAACGATTCGCTCGTTATGTATGAAAACCAGGGAAGCGTAACATTTAACGTTTTAGTTATTTGTTGTAAAGAGATCTCTGCGAAGAGATGAACTAAATAAGGCTAAAAATCTCTATAATAAAGAAGAAAAAAAGAGATCTCTGCAATATAAAAAAAAACATTCATTCGAACGTTTTAGCGATACAAATTAAAATTAAAATGTTGAAACTGAAATACAGTTAACCAGTTATTCTTGAAACGTCGTTGTAGTTTTTTCTATCCCCCAGAGTTTACCAAGCAAGCCATTTATACTCATCAAAAGAGATTCCTTGAACGGAAAGCTCAAAGCGGAAATGTTATCAGCCAAAGACGTTGCAAACCAATTATATGAATGGCATACAAATATTCTTCTCGGTGAATAAGCCCCCCCCCCCTCCCCCACATCAAATCGTTTGTAGATCGTCGATTTCAAGACCAAACAACAAAACCGAGATGCCAACGAATGGAAGTTCCAGCGCAAGTGGGTGGCTATGGAATGAGAATCAATTTCCAAACCAGGACCACCGAGCAGCCACATTTTTGTTCTTGCACTGGGATGAGTATATCTTTGGACTTGGAAGACGAGGGGGCGTTGTATCATTCCAGCCGCCTTCCCAAAAGCAATAAAAATGCGAAATATATAAGATTCTCCTTTGATACTTAGAGGTTCTGCTGATATTTTTGTTGTTGTTGTTCTTAGGAGAAAAATCGATGCTGAATTCGGAACGAAGCTCATCGGAAATGAAGCTCTCTCTCTCTCTCAGTGCATTCAGACTCACTCAATGATTGTACTTGTATCGAACCCTCAGTCTGCTGGCTCGTGTGCTTTATTTGGATTCAATATTTACTTGCTTTATGTCGGTTCGTTTTAGCCTTTTACTCATACTTACATTATTCCACTCTTTCTTGTTTGCAGGATACTTCTGGCACATAACGGATTTACATTTCGACTCGTACTACTCTACCAAAGGAGATATAACCCGCAGTAAGTACAACACTGATCTAGTAGGAAAAAAAAGTGGAAAAGTAGCATTCAGATGTTTGCTTTTACTAGTCAGTGGAACGAACACCATCTGATAGAGAGTGATGTAGCCGATAGAACGCGAGCAATTTCCTGACACCAACTGACTGGAGTGCAATAAGTCTTATTACCCATAATCTCAGCAGACCTTCCATTCCCGGTTGTTCTGAGTTTAGCTGACTGCTGTAAGAAGAATGATTGTGTTTACTGAAGCAGACTAAGATGGAATCGCTCTTGATATTGAACTTATCATAAGTAGTTCAATCAAAACTGTTTTCGAAGCATCTGAACAAGGTGTAATTGAATCTGATTTCGAATTAATTTGCTGGTTTGCTGAGCGGTGAACAGATGGTCTCTTGTCTTTATTTAGTGCATCAAATACAATTGAAGGCAAAATGCTTTACCTTTGCTTTGATGTTTTTGAATGCAAAAGAAGATCTTAGAAGAAGTGTATTGTAGGTTACCTTTTAACAAACGATTTGAAAGATAGAATTAACTATGATAAGGTTTATTCGATCTAGCACAACCCTTTCCCATTTGACTAAAGCTGAGTACATGCCGTTATCTTATGTTTTGGATATAATATGTTTTGCATATTTTGACTTGACATTATATTATTTAACAGACCCTGTGCGGTGCCCCAATGATGATAATAATTTAGCCTAAACTACATAAATCACCTGAAAGCAGTCACAAACTTATTGTTCGACGTTTCACGGGAAAAATAGAAATCAAAAATACAGGCTACTCTATTAAAAACTCACGGAAGGCCATGCATTCCACAGTTTGCACTATAGTAGGTACGACAAACGGCAATCTTATTAATGAGTTATTTCTCAAACTACGTGCTCTTGTCTGAAGAAGTAGATGTGCCAGTAGAGTGGAAAGTCAACATGCGCACAGAGCACATCAGAAACACAGTGAGCACTGGATGTGTGTGTGTGTGTTTTTTTTATTATAGTCACTTTAACGCTCTTGGGTCATTCGTAACTTGTCCGGGGGTGAGATTTGAACTAGTGACTTTGGCGTGAGAGGTATGGATGCTAACCACTACGCCGGGGTCGCCCCCCCCCCCCCCCCCGAGCACTGGATGTATTTCTTCTGACGCTGAGAGTGTCCAGACCTATCAGCTAACACCGATTTCCATAATGTGGCAGCTCAAAGCGATTGCGCCATGGAAGTTGACGCAGGTCCCAGAGAAGAAACCTGCGTTGAACGCTTTCTACCCTCTCGGATCCATTTAGATAGAAGGGATTCGAAACTGCTGATCCATTATCCAGTACCGATCGAACGAGGGTACAGTATAGTGATTTCAAACAGTACACGTCTTTGAAATCTTTGACTACGCGGAAAATCAGTCCTAGGTTTCTCGAAGCTTTATCCGTTATATAAAAGAGGTGTTTACTAGATGTCATTTTGTAATCCAAGACCACCCCAAGAACTTTCACCATGCTCTCTCTACTAACATGAACACCCGACAAAGAATAGTCGTAGATATGTGGACTCAGGCTTCTTGATATTAAAACTACAGTGCACTTATTCGTGTTTAGCCCCATTCTGTTCATGTCGCACCTGTCGGCGAATATATGTAGAAAGTCACATCGTGTGGCTTAGCTATTTTCCAATGCATATGATAAAAGAGGTCCTTCTAGTAAAATGTTGATCTCATTTAGGTACCATAGGAAAATTAACGGGCCCAAATGGCTGCCTTGAGGAACTTCAGAAGAAGCAGAGAAGGCGTTAGAGAGGCATTCTCCAATCTTGACGTTAAGACGCCGACCGGTCAAGTAAGATTGGAGACAGCCGGTGAAACCTAACCTGGCGAGTTTTGCAACAGCAATTTCGTGGTTAATTTTGTCGAAAGTTAATGACAAATCTGTGTAGATAGTGTCAGCAGTCTTTCAGACATTCCTTCAACAACGTACGTAGTGAAGCAGAGGAGATGCGTAGTGGATGATCTTTTCGACATAAAACCATGCTGACCTTCGGAGATGAGCTGCTTGGATTGGAAAAAATAGGGTCCAGCACCACTAGTTCGAATAATTTCGATACTGCACACAGCGCAGAAATAAATACCCCGGTAATTGTCAACGTTAGTTTGGTCACCCTTTTGTGGACAGGGAACATATAAACTGTCTTCTATAGCGATGGAAAGGTGCCGGTACGTAGTGAGAGTTGGGTCCAAGTAAAGTCGAATACTTAAATTTAGAAGCAGCTTCGTTAATCTGTTGTGGCTGCATCGAATCGTTTGAAAAAAAAACAGCTGCCATTTTCGTAAAGAACAGTTGGCAGATTTCCGGTTCACTCGAAGCTTCAGCGTCATTCAACTTTATCGTCGATGGCAATCCATTCTCTTTTCTCTGACTTCGAATATAGCTCCAAAAGGACTTTGGGTTTGATTTCATGGATGCTTGAATATTGCGCTAGTAAGCAGAAAAGAAGCTTTACTAAATTTTTGGTAACGATGGTTGATACGCAAATAGTGCTGTTTCTTTGTTTTTAGATGGCACATTTCACGTGATTGCCATAGCGGATACTCGGAAGATTCAGCAGTCTTCTTAGGAACGTGGTGGTCTATGACATATGATAGAATGTTTGAAAAAGTTCTCGTGATCTAGTAGCGCTTCCCAATCAAGTGTGTTCAAAACAGTAATAATGTTGTTGTAGTTGGCCTTGTTGAAATCATAACTCACCGTTTCTGCGTTATCGTTGAAAACTGGAAGATTATTGTCTTTAAGGATTAACTGCAGGAGTGAGTGATGTGGCACGTGTTTCAAGAGTGGAGCTGGACTCACTGAGATGTCTGGAGCAATCCAACTTTCAACCTTCGTCCAAAATTTGTTGAAACAGTGGTTAATATGGCGAAGGTTTGCTATGCTATAGCTACCTAGCAAGGCATTGGTGCACGATGGGAACGAAGACCTTTCCGTGCCTGCTTACAAGAAGCAATTATTTGAAGATTGCCAAATAATTCCGGGTAGATTGAAGTCACCAAGGATAACAAATTCGTCACATACAGCAGCGTCACATGAAATAGATATAACAGATCGGATGAGAGCTTTATAGAGCAAATCATCACGAATACGATCTGGAGGGATGTATACTGCACCAAGGAATAACTTTTGATCAGAGAATTTGATTTTCACCCAGATTTGTGCGGCACCAGTCCATCGAGCAGGTTTCGAGAAAGTTCCTTCCTACTATTCGTGGGACTTCTATCGCACCGGAAAACCTCATAGTTTGAGCCGAATATTTGGCTGAAGAGGGTATTGTCGTTTAGTCAGGTTTCACAGAGAATGATGACATCATAACAGTAATCGGAACATTCTAAATGATAGTCTTGAACAGACGAATTCATACCATCATCATTTCGGTAGTAGGCGACGATGTTAATTACTGTCAATACGGTGAATCTTTTCACATACATCTTCTTCTTTGGGTAGAATAATCCCAGTGGGACCTTTTCGCTTATTTCAATTTAGTGTTCATTAAATACACTTCTGAAGAGCTTCGTCCTATTTGATGATATCTCATTTGACATATGGTCGTTTGACCGAATGGATTTTCGGCATTAAGACGTTTTGGGTCATCCACAAAATATTTAAGGCAATAGAGAGGGAGGGAGGTTCCAACATTCCTACAGTTTATTACAATGGGACGAGGAGGAAGGTGGGGTTGAAAATCTTGATCATAATCAAATGGGCATATTATGTGATCTATTTATATACCTGGTGATTCGGAATAACTGTCACTTTAAAAAATGGTCATAACGATTGAACGCTTGCATGAGTTTTTGATATCAGTATATGCCAAATATACAACGTATATAACCTGCAACTTAGCATATTTTAATTCTAATCTCTCTAATTTTACCTTTAATTACCAGCCACATTTGTCACGAAAATAAGCCTCAGCTGGCACGCACGTTTTAGTTTCATATTTATACACTAATAAAATCTCACATATTTTTATTGATGAATTTCCATGTGAAATTCCACATGATTTCCATGTGACCACACATAAACATAATCCACCCAGAAGCACACATGAAATTTATGAGTCAAATGAATAGTATGTGTGGTTACATATGGCTTGTATGTGTACACATATTAAGTAAGTGTCCGACACATAGCTATCATTTATTGATCACATTGCAAAAAATCATGTGTGGGGCACATAAAAACAATCTTTGAAACATTCAAAGTGTTTTTATGTTACTTCATACGCAGTGTCGTGCCGTACTCTAACGGAACTATCCACCTACCCTCTTCTAAAGATCATTCTCTAGCTAATAAATCATCACACTAAAGCTTCATGTTAGCATTTCCAACCAACTCTGAATCTTTGAAATTTTATCAGTGTATGATACTAGCTGAGTGTGCCCGGCCTTGCTCGCGAATCAATATTAGCTTGAGCTTATGCGCCGTTTAAAAAAAGCATACTATATTGTACGTAGCCCCCCCCCCCCGCTTATCTAAGGGGCTATCCCCTATTACCATCTCCTTATACCTCCACATGCCAAGTTCCATTTGCTTGATTAGTTCTCGAGTTATGCAGAAATTTCTGTTTCATTTTTATGTGAGCCCCCCCCCCCTTAAAGAAGGGGGAGGGGTCTCAAACCATCATAAGAACCTTTCTCGGCCCCAAAAACCCTTGCATACAAATTTTCACGCCGATCGGGTCAGTAGTTGCCGAGTCTATATGGATCAGACAGACAGACAGACAGACAGTAATTCATTGTTATATAGGGGAAATGTCGGCTTCGACAATATCTTAACCTATTATCGTCAGGGGGTAAACAAAGTCCTAGTGCACTCAAATTTGGCCAATAGATGCTGTCAAACACAATGTATTCACATGCAAAAATTGAGCTCTCAATGACGTTGTTTACCCCCATGACGATAATAGGTTAACGTTTTGCCGAAGCCGTCATTTATCCTTTAAAGCTAGATGCAATTGGTTTGCAGCAATCAATAATTGAAACATTTGAAATCGTTGTTTGTGCAAAAATAACATAAAAAAGCTAACTAGGAAAAAGTTCAATAATTTTACTAAAAGTTGTTCTGCCACGATATTTGTTAATTTTTAATGTTTCAAAAGTTTGCCATTTTCATGAACATTGAAAAGATTAAAAATTATAACAATTTAATAAAGAATTTTCGAGAATTTTATGTTTTTAAAAATTTGCTAAATTTGTGTCTAAAAAATATTTAAAAAAATTACCGTGAGCAAAAATACCAAAATAGAATTGACGAAAATACTATAATTTCTTAATGTTGGAAGCTATTTTTTCGCAATTATTTATATAACTCCAATTTAGTACCTCTCAGTTTAGTATTTGAAATACCCCACAATATTAGTATTTTTGGAATCGGGGAAACGTGAAGGTACCGGAAATCCATGTATGATGCCATTTTTAAATCCAAGATGGCGACTTCCGGTTACAGAAAACCATGGAAATTCTGCCAAATATGGGTATTTTTGGAATCAAAGTGACCTGAAGGAACCGGAAATCGATCTGTCTGACCCCATTTTTAAGAAAAGAAGGCGACTTCCGGTTACATAATACAGAAAAATAATTTTAAATAACCCACAATATATTAATATTTTGCAATAAAAAGCAAATCTACTAATTTTTACTAAACTCTGAGAACCACAATATCGTGTTGCAATGGAATGGCTGTATTTATGTACCTACAGCAATTGAATGAAAAATGTACTTCCAACAAAAATATTGCTCCGGATAGCATAGCATAGCATAGCATAGCATATGCGATTGTACAAATCGTGGGTGGCTATATAATGGTCAACTAATACGTTTTGCAGAAAATATCGAGTGTTGACGCAGAAAATATCACTTGGGATTAGTGATTTTCCCCACACGAAAATAAAATCTACAATACAAGCATCGCATTATACCCCTGGCCACATCCTTACAATCACAGGGGAAGGGAGGGAAAGTTAATCCAACATCTACTTAAGAAGGTGCAGGGAACCCATACTACCTTCATAGGTGTCACAGGAAGGAAAGAGTTGTGTTAGTGGGAGGGTGAATGATTTGGCAACTCTATTCGTCAATATAGAGCATTTGATAATTTGATAAATTAGTGACAAAAAATAAAATTTAAATAGATAAAATGGAAAGATCTCACTCGACCGGCCTAGAGACTTTGCAGCGTCATGTTTTCAGAAATGCTATTTAATTTTTCTTGAACCACCTCAATCACTGATAACGCTCTTCTAGCTCGTACGTACAAAAGAACGCACTCCACGCATAATCAAGGTCATGTATTTTCGCACTGTCTTCTTTAACACCACACAAAGAAGTTGCTCATCGCAGCAACAGAAAAATATATCAGTGTGATAGAGGTTGTACGGGGCAAAGAAAAACGCAAGACCACACAAAGCACCATTGCATAAGCAACAAGAGATCAAAAAATCACGCACGGTATTCAAAACTTTTAAATGCGATCACCAGTTCACCTCCAGTCACTCGAGAACAAAACGCATGCGAAAAGGTTTTCAGCAGCTAAAAAAAAAAGCACAGAAGGAACAAAACACATCCGTTTCGGTCGCTGGTTCAATCAGCACTCAACAAAAATATTGCTCCGGATTTGCTCAAACTTGGTATTTTTGTTCCTTAACAATGAATTTTAGACCAGTTGACCATAAAGGTGCACCTTCCTGAGTCAGGGTGGTCCAAATAATCAACATTTTTGCCTATATTTCCAACTTTGAAAATTCATAACCTTCTAACTACTTTACCGATTTATGCCTGTTTCGCAGATGAAATAAAAACGGAAAAGTATTTCTTGAGGATTTTTCCCAAAAGAATATTTGACTGCTATAGGGAGGTGTCTTTTGCCAAATTTTGATATTGTAGCGAGGTGTCGTCAAATTTTAAAATCAACAAGTATATGTGTTTAGCCGGCGCCGGTGGTGTAGTGGTAAGCGTGACTGCTTTCTAACACCCCAATGGTTCTGGGTTCAATCCCAGCCGAGGTTGGTGGGATTTTTCTGAGGCATAAAAACCTCTGGTCACGTCTTCCTTTCGCAAGGGAAGTAAAGCCGTTGGTCCCGGCCCATGTGTGTTGTGAATGGGTGCGATATCCTATGCAGGTGTGGAAGCTGCCTTCCTGCACATTCGATTGCCGTCAATGCATGGCAATCGATGTCCGTCGGTGATTGGCACTAGATTGCGGAGCAGAGACCGACGTTAAATAAAGGAAAGAAATTATTTGTGTTTATGCTGTTAAAATGCATCCAAAACATCAGTTTTGCAATAAGCGCCAACATTACCTAACGGAATAATTTATCAGATCATTATTCCGCAAAGAAAGTGAAATTACACTCAGGATGCACCACTTTCATGTCGATCACGCCACCAATGTAATCGATCTTTTCTTTACCGATTTCTTTAAAACTGCGTACTGGGTCAAGAAATGCTAAAGGAAAGTAATTTCTTTAGCATTCCGTGTCCTATCCCGTAGCACGTAGAAACGTCATTACTTTTCAGCTGCGTACCAGGCTTTACGATCTTTATTCAGCAAATGAAAGGTATTTGAAAGCAGTGTCAAGTAAAAAATATGAAGCTGAAGATCAAATAAGTTTGAACATACTAAAATATTTGTTATGGCTTTTCCAGTGCTGAGACCAAAGGAACCCTTGTGTTTAATTTTTTTTGAAAGCTCACTTTTTTTCCTTAACATTAAAAAAAATCCAGACACTAATATTTTGTTTGATTTTGATATATATTTTAATATTAGGTCTCATGTTTTTCCTAAAAACTATAATGCGTTTCCATTGGTTTGGAGTGACAGGACTGCCATGTCTGCATAAATTTAAAATAATAGTACTGAGGACTTAGACCTTCGTGCATATCTAAATTATGTTTGTTACGAAAAAACCGCGTGAATTCCGAAAGACAACCGAAGAGAGAAAAAAAGCCTTATCATTTAAAGAATGCCTTCAAAATAAATGTGATAGCCTATGTTGGGAAGTTGATTAATTTTGGTTTCCTCCCTAGATATTCTACTTCTTTAACTGAGCTTTGTATCAAATTAGTTAATTTAACGGATGTATCAATAATTTCAAGATTTCGCGACCGTACCGAACAAATTATATGCTACATAAGCTCAAAAGCATGTGACAAGTTCTGTTTCAATTCAATTTTAAATTACTCGAGTCGAAATGGAGACAAATCTCAAAATCAGTTTTTTTAAAGCATTAATTATACCATGATTTAAAAATCATGATATAAATACTGCTTTACGTATTAATAATTAACTGTATGATAAATACCCTTGCAGTAACGAAAACTTTCAATCAAATGGCTGTTAAAATTAAATAAGGATATTTAAAATTAAATAATACTGCTTTCATAAACATTCCATCAAACTAGTCTATAAATGCAACCAATAAATAACATACACTTTTCCCATCCGGTAGGTTGTTGGCTCAACGATCGATCGCCCTCGAGCAACACCAAGAAGCCCGGCCAGTTCGGAGATTACGCGTGTGACAGTCCATGGAGTCTGCTGGAGTCCGCATCACATGCCATGAAATCCAAGCAAGGCGATAACGTTGAATTTGTGCTCTGGACCGGGTAAGTTCCGGAATCATTCATTTCCTCCCCAGTCCCCAGTCCCATTCATTCCATTCGAGAACACGTTCCGGAAGTCAGCTGCCAGAATCGCTCCCCAAGCGCTCGTCTATCAAATATTATTAATATTTCTTCAAACAGCCATAAAACTTCCCCGATTTCCAATAAATCAAATCATCGTTACCGAAAAAGAAAACGATTCACACATTTCACACTCAGTGCGCGTTTTCTTGGACTGTGCGTTTTTTTTTATTGTCTCGCTGATCGTCGTCGTCACTTTCTTTATGTTGAAATCGGAAACGATTTGATTTGTGCCACGCGCTGGATGTCGCCGTCGGCAGTTGGAGAATTATTGTTCTTGATGTCTATTGTGCCTATTTTTCGCTGAATCCGAGAAGCCTCGGAGAGTTGTCACTCCTCGGAAAAGCTGGCGTTTTATGCGTCATCTAGCATTTTGAATATTTGATCACGCGGAATTACGTAATGCTGCTGCGCCGGGAACACGCCATGAATAAATAAAATCGGGCTCCAGGGGAAGGGAAGTCGAAACTGGTAGAATGCGTGAAAGGACTCACTTGGATTCACTTCCCTCTGGAGGATCCTTCGGCTGACGGTGTTTGTGAAGAAATACGAGCGTCCTTTGAAACGGAGCCCTACATGCGCGCGGTAAAATGAAGATAAATTGTGTTCCATGAAACTGTCTTGAATCTGCCGTGCCCCGTGGGGGGAAACAAATAGTGTCAAGGTTCTTTATTCGGGGAAAGTCCCCGAGGGAAATAGAACAGATTGACTTTTGTCTGCGACGTCGTGAAACGTCTCAAGGACAATCGTGTGAATATCAATCATCGCTATATGAACTGAAGCATGATTTCGTTAAACCACAGCAAAGAACAAATCTGCTAAGTTCAAAGTAATTACATCGGTATTAACGCTCCACCACAGGGTAACAAAGGTCCGAAACTCGTTAAACTCAATTTCCAGCCGTTTCCTAATTGAGAAAATAATTAGCTAATTGTTACGCAGCGTGATCTTTAATTTCCTTTTGTTCTCATCCTCCAATGAAGCAAAACACCACTCCTACTTCCCTCCGTCGGAATGCCGTCGCTTTCTTGCTTTTAATTTCCATCATCACACTTCCCGTCGCCATCGTCTTTTCCATGCAATCCCTCCACTTCTTCGTCGAACAAATTCTGAAGTAGCAGAAAATTGAATCCAATTTAAATTTCTTTCCACTGATTTTTATCTTTTATTCGTAATTTCCGCTCGTTTTGCCCTCAAGGTGTTCAAGAGCCCAACGAGCATCCATCCGTTCCGGAAAAATGCCTACCCTTACAAACAGTTCCTGGGAATTCTTGTTGCTGAAGCCTTCCTTCTGCAACGAACTCGAATCGAATAATTAACTTATTCGGTTCAATTTTATTTCGCGATAATGATCAAATTGAAATTTTTTCTACGATTCACTTCCTTCCTCTGAAGTTTCACGTCACTGATGGGATGGGACTTTTCTTCGTGACTTTTCGAGCTGCTCCAGTTTGTTGACCAATTATGGGATTGAAGAACGGATTACGATTCTAACTGACATTTACTGTTATAAACGAATTTAATATTTTATCGTGATTTATGGAGGTTCATTCTTCAACCTGTTGAATGGGCGAATAGCCTTAAGGCGAAGACAACAAATCACATGCGAATCTAAGCGACAAATACCGTAGCGCTGCGTTTAAGTGAAGGTGGAAGCAACGCATAGAAAAATGAGCAAATACACAAACCCTTCGCCTGAGGATGTAATCTTTGCTATCATATTCGTTTGAAGCATTTACCTTTGAGCGGCAAATGACGCGATTGTACCTGTCTCATAGCTTTCGTATGAGAAAATGGAAGAGTTGCCAGTCCTCTTGATTTGTTGTTTTCGCTTAAGGTTAAAATTTATAATATTCTTTTATCTGAGACATCAGTTCACATTGACAAAAGCTCTTGTCGTTTTGTGCAAAAAAATTTAAAGAAAAACATTGACGAGAGCTTTTTGCAATCAGAAGTGATGTCTCATAGAAAACTATGTAAACACTACTCAAAGAGTAGCTACGTAAACGCTGACTTTAAACCTCACCTTTTCGAAACTGGCTGCTGTACCCTGCACAGTGGAAAAAACGTACGTTTTATTATTTAGACGAAAATGGGTTATCTTAGGGATACAGTAGCTTTGAAGAAGTGTTTTTACATGATTAGCTCGTTCTTTTGAACATTGTTTTTTTTTCGTTATTAATCCACCTAGCAGAGAGATGGATAACAATTTATGTTTGAGTCAAGATAGCAAAATCGTGTTTTCGGCAATGTTTTGGATAATACTAAAAAAAAAAAACTGTTTTGAAGAAGACATTAAGCCCCTATCTCTTACAATTTGTAAGATAAACACGATTTTCGAATGGAAACTTCAAAAAATCAATGTTTTGTCAATAATTTTCGTCTATAAAACCTATGTGCATAATGAAGATAGCCATTTTGTCTTTGGAGGTAAGTTTATAGATGTTATATTTTATGAGAAAAAGAACGCACGATTTATAATTTCTATTTTCCACTACTTTTATCTGCTTAACCTAGTCAAGGATTAGAAAATAAAGGTAGTGGAAATAAATGAAATTTACTAAACCTCATATTTTTCTTTAAACCACGATTTCACTGAAGTCGCCCATATTAATTTATGATATTTTAGGAGTTATTAATGTATTTGATCCTAAAATATCACATGGCCATACATTTCGTTATACTTTCACAATAAGCATATCGGTGGAGAAAACTATTGAAAACAAATTGTTTTAAATGGATTGAGCAGCACTTTCTTTTTTTTTCCTTGATTTGCTTTCCGTCGATCTTGTTTTCCGATCCGAGTACCAATGCTACCAACGCCAGAGAGGCAGCTCCCGCACCTGGACTCTACCTATCACCTCATCAGCTCATGAACCGGTGACCAACTGCTTTACTTCCCTTCCGAAGGAAGATGTGATGCTTCAGAAAATCCCGGCGGCGCCGACTGGGATTGTTTGTTTAAGAAAAAAAAAATGCTTTTTTTGGGGTCAAAACCATGATTAGCTCATAAAATATAAAATATATAAACTGAAATCTAAAGGCAAAATTGCGTATCTCTCTAATATATCAATGACGGAAACTTAATATAAGAAAAGGAATTTACAAAACATTTATTTTTATAAGTCTCAATAAAAAAAAAGATCTTACTCAACCTTCTTCTATTTGCATTAAATTTTGCATTATTGTTTGTTATGGGCATTCACATTTGGGCTGAAATACGGCTATTTTGGATCCTTCTTATTTGTTTTTTTTTCAAAACGGTTTTTTTTTATATTTTTCAATAAATCGTGGCATGAAAACGTTACTTCTAATCAAAATGCTGCCTGAGACAAAGTTTTAGAAAAACATAAATGCTTCCTTGGGAAAATATACATGGTTAATTTTCGTAACAAAATTAGAGAAAACACACTAAAAACATGATACAAATTGATTTAACTCAAAATGTCCTATTCCAATATCAATACAATTGTCAAAAGTCGTAGAACTTTTGGTAATTTTTAACTTTCTGTTAGTTCACAGTTATATTTAATTTGCGCATAGAGACCAATATTTGAGATCATTTCAATCAAAATAGGAAAAATACAGGTTGAACACGATTATTCGGAGGCCTAATAAAACAAAATCACTCCGGATAATAAAATCATTTTTTTTTCGTTGCCGCTTATCAAGCACAGTTTAAACGATGATGAATATTAATTGCACCGTGCTAACGTGCCCAAATTGAACGTTCTAAAATAATTTTATTTGCTTTTTCTGATGATGGTCACATACAACAATAACTGGAAATGAACTTTTGATTTGATTTTGGGTGGCCAATTTTCATCTCACTGTCTTCAACAATGAATGAAGCCACCTACAATTTTGAGGGGATCAATGATCCTGCCATGCCCTCATCAGATGCTTTGAAGCCCCTTTATGGTTGAGTGGATCCATAACCACTAGGGTGGGTCATGTATATGTATTTATGTAAGGTAGCCACCATTCCTTCGAAGATCTGGTCTTGTATGCAGCTCCACTTAAAAGCAAGATCCATTTGAGCTACCGATCTGAATTCACAATATTACTGTATGAAGAGCCAAAAACGGTGGGGTGGACCCGTAAGCAGAGACACTTACGCGAAATCCACGGGAATTTAAGAATCTCCTTCCAACGATACGATCCAACAAATCGAATAACGCAATTCGCAATACTTATTAAGCTTCCTACAGGATGGTTTGTTAAGAAGGGCGCGTCAATCTCCATGAAACTGTTGGAGTACAATTCACACCATCACAATCGAATCGGTAGGATAAAGAAAATGATAGTGTTTATTCCCTCCTAGACTCCGGTTGTCATACCACTCCAATCGTCCAGTTCCAGGTCAAATGATACCCTGATGCTCCCTCCCAACCCAGTATTTATTTATATATAGTAAACATATGTAATGGAGAAATGAAATATATCAGAACATTAAAATACGTAATAATGAAAATACATTTATATGGATTAAAAAACTGATATTCTGCAATGAAAATAATAATTATTTTACATACAATATGATGCAGCTCTATGTCTCCTCAGCTCCCAATAAGGAAGATGTAACCCTGAAATTTCCAGGTTATATTATGCAAATAAATATTTTTAGCTAGAATGATACTTGATATGTTTGTGTTGTGTTATGTTGTGGGAGAGCTTGGGATTAAACCCATGATATTCTGCTCATTAAGCAAAACCGATCCCTCTAAGGTTATCGAGCATCTCAAAACCAAAACACTCCACGGCAAAACATGATTAGACCATCACCTGGTATGTAATGAACAACAGAAATACGCGATAATTCATATATTTTCAGCATATGATCACAGATATGATGCAATATCACAACTTTTGATAAAAGGAACGGATCCCATCTTATTTAAGACCTGGATGACCTGAAATGTGTGTTACCGGGTTAATACTTATTTAAATGTAATATAATATTGAAAATGCGTTATAATGCCATGTAACAAGATACAATAAACACAAGATTTTTACAAAACAGATAATGAACGATTTAGATTTCTTTTCAAGCTGGCACTATGCTTGCCTGGAGCTGCTCATAATAGCTAACATTAAGAATTAAGTATAATAAAATGTAATTTAAAAAAAAATATTAAATGATGTTAAGTCAATAATGAGAGAAATGTAGTACTATAAACACTATACATATAAGATAACCAATAGATAGCTTAGCTTAGATTGACTGCACATATCAATGGTTGCTACTCCGTGATTGATCAGAATCAGTGAAATTGTAAAATGAATCAACTGAATGGGGCTGGGAGTGACCGTCCATTCTTATTGTACAAGTTTCAGTGATTCTATATGTTGTAGATCAATAACGGCGCCGGCCACGTCCTTGCAATCAAGGGAAGGAATATTGAAGTGACCTTTGTTGTTTGTGTGCCGTGTTTACCTCTGCACCTGAATGAAGGCTGCAAAAAAAGGATAATTATACAGCAATGACCCCATTTTGTCAGCTAGCAAAGTATGTGTATCTTAAACATTCATCTTGAAGGAGTAAGGTATGCAATTACGATTATGTGGAATTATTGAAAAATAACAGTCTGATGCGCGGAGAGGTTGACAGGATCGGGTCATAACTGTAATGTGAATATTAGGAAGATTTATCATCATCAAACTATTCTTGAATTAACCCATAACCACTAGGGTGGGTCATCTGTATAAAATTTGATCGAATTTGGATAAAATTCGGATTTGTGGGAGAACACTTATGTTTGGGCCTCCCTTAGCTCAGTCGGTAAAGGCGTAGCTACAAAGCAAGACCATGCTGGAGGTGGCTGGGTTCGATTCCCGGTCTGGTATAGGCTGCTCACAAATTTCATAGATAGTACGCAACAACTTTCGTTCGAAAACAACAAGTTGGTCCTCCACGAGTATAGTCCAGGTCTCGTAGCCGTATAGGACCACCGCACCGGTCTAATCACCGTCTTGTAGGTATTTATCTTCGTGCGGCATTCGACCGGAACGTCCTCCGGAGTCCAAAGTACGCACGATTCCCTGCCATAATGCGTCTTTGAATTTCTCTACTGGTATCATTTTTAGCGATCACCAGTGGGCACGTTGTATTCGCGGCATTTTCTACAGAACCTACCGAATCACAAAAATTTGGTCTTCCGTGTGTCCTTTACTTCGAAAAACCGAGTTTTGTCCATTCCACGCTTGTCTGTATCACTCCACATTAAATTTCATGCGGTGTTGCAGCATTCTCGCCCGTAGACCAAATCACATCTCTCAGATATTCTCTCATGCTGGAAGGTGGCTCCGAAAATATTCCAATGACCATCAGGTGATTGGAGATCTATGTTTTCGAGGCTTCTGGTTGATGAAGATTTGTTCTGAAAATCTTCAACTATGCAACAATTCAAATCGAATTTTCAACTACGTAATTATACACCCAGTATGGTCCCTCACAACTCAGGATGGCATGGTATGGTCACCTCAGGATGCCTTCGTCATCTTACCTTTCTATATCACTTTGTTTATCTCCACCAAGCACAAATTGGCTCAAATTGGTTAAAATGCATCAATGGATGTTGCATTTACCCACGATAATTGAACCCTTGGACAATCGAGTCTGACCTGTATTACACTGAAAACCAGTTAACAAATTAGGCCAAAAATTCTTGTTCTATGATTTTTGTCTATTCAGCCAGCCCATAAGAAAAAGGATGTAGTGGTTCTCAGAACTTCGTAAAAATTAATATTTTTGTTCCTCATCGCAAAATATTAAAACCGATTTCTTTTATTGTGTCATTAGGGTAACCATTTTCATGATAATGTGGTCCAAAAAATATTTAATTTTTTTCTAAACCCATTATTTCAAAAATGCATAAACTTTAGAACAACTGTTTCAAGGATCAAAATATCAAGCTACATTTTTTTATTAGGAAAAATAAGAAAATATTAAAAGTGGGATTTTGTATTGAAAAACAGTGATTTAATAAGTTTTTTTATGGTCTTCATGGTTTGTAGACAGAGGACGTAATAAGCTTTTATATTTTTGCTTGGAAATTTGGGATTTAAGCCAGTTGTTATTTTTTTCTTCTTCGAGTCATATTTTATTGAAGTTATCAATTTTTGGGTTTTCGCTCAATACTCCTAAAGGGTGTCTCACATCAAATTGCATCACGGAAAAAAACAGTGTAGAGGATTACCCATTGGGTATTTCCTCTTGAAAATGTGGGTAGAAGTAGTTTAGAATGTATTGCTTACACTGTATTTTTATCACTGTCAGTTTTTCGAAAGTTGGAAAAGGCATCACCCGAAAAGCAACGTCGAGAATTGATTTTGCGCAAGCACCTGGAAAATCCTCAACTCTCTCATCGGGATACCGGAAAACAACTCGGAATCGTGCAGTCAACGGTGAGTCGTGTGATTAAACGTTACTATGAAACTCTGAGCATCAAACGGAAGGATAAATGTGGTCAGAATGGATGTTCTATTAGTTATCAGGATCACAAGCGTGTCGTGAAAGCGTTTAACCGGAATCCCAATGATTTGTCAGGTATGTGGCCAAAAAGTTCAATCTGTCCAAGTCTTTCGTTCAGAGAGCAAAGGACCGGGAGGGACTGCATACGTACAAAGTGCAGAAGGCTCCAAATCGTGACGAACGGCAAAATACGGTGGGAAAGTCCAGGGCCCGGAAATTGTACACCCAGATGCTGACGAAGCACCATTGTCTCATCATGGATGATGAGACTTACGTCAAGGCGGATCTCCGGCAGCTTCCGGGGCTCCTGTTTTTCGCCACCCAGCACAAGTTTGATGTTCCGGAGGAAGTAAGGAAGCAGAAACTTTCAAAGTTTGCCAAGAAAAACATGATTTGGTAAGCAATCTGCTCTTGTGACAAACGGAGTGCACCGTTCGTAACTACCGGGACTGTAAACGGGAAGATCTACCTCAAGGAGTGTCTACAGAAGCGTCTGCGTGTTGAAGCAACACGCGACGATCTTCTGGCCGGATCTAGCTTCGTGACACTATTCAAATGTTGTCCTGGAGTGGTACGAAGCCAACGGTGTCACTTTCCCCCCCCCCCCCCCCCAACGTACCGGAACTAAGGCCTATCGAAAAATACTGGGCTATTATGAAGCATCCCAAGGAGGTATCTGAGGAAGACATGAAGAAAAAGTGGGCTTCCGTACAGAAGAAGCTGAAGCCAGATGTTGTTCAGAACCTAATGAGTGGAGTTAAGCGTAAGGTGTGACCGTACGGTTATGGTATTGAAGTTGAATGAAATAAATATGCCAAAAGCTTGCTAATGGGTTACATTTTATTTTCTGAAAGTTTGAAAAGGTTCGGTCAACTAGGTAATTTTCTTCAGCGTTTTTTTTTTTTTCGTTATGCTATTTGATGTGGAATATCCTTTATGTGACCAGACTAACAAGCGTCGTGACCATGTTACAGTCGCTTTAAATCGATGGAGATGCATGGTAGTCTACTTGCAAACTTCTTCAGTGTCTTCAGTAGCATCAAATCCAAAGTGGCTGAACATGTATTTACTGACACATATCAATTGACAAAGGAGAACATAATAATTGTACGACATATTACAAACCCATGGAAGCATGACGTGGCTGTAAGTTCAGAAATTCCAAATAAAGACAAGCAAATTTATTGAATAAGGACAAAATAAATGGATATTCCTGGTTTTTAAGACTATTACCTGTTTCACGGAGTCAACCATTCCAAACGGCAAATTAGGTGCCTCAATATACAAAACACGCGTATCTGTACTATGTACTACTGACTTTAAAATACGTACCATCCCTACAAGCACCATACCTGAAACCACAACACACATATATGCACACTACCAATACACGTTTATAAGGAATAGAAGCAATGCTTTTTCGTTAAGTCTATGACTAGACACTGAAGAAGTTTACAAGAAGTAAACGAAATACGTACCTGTTATAGTTCAAAGGGATAGAGAAAGTGAATTAGTGAAAGTGAAAGTGAAACAAAAGTAGTAGAATTAAAAGGAAAAATCAACGGGAAAGGTATATTATAATTAAATTCAACACAACGGACTGTTCATTAACTACGGAAATAATTAAGGCCATCGCCAGTGGCAATTATCCACGGCTCATATAAATTTTAAAAATTGTGTATGAACAAATGTCTGCGCAGAGGAAGGGGGAAGGTCAATAATCCTAAAAAACTGTCTACATGGTTAATGAACAGTCCCTAACCGTTGTACGATTTATGTGTAAATAACAAAATATAGTTAATACATTTATCAGTAATATTAGATACACGATTCATCAGTTAAATCAGATGACACGATGCCTCTCGGAAGAAATTAAATCACGAATTTTAATTTTGACCACGATCAGAAGAACTTTGTCCATCATAACAACACAACGTAGGGTCTGGACGACCCTGGAAGCAATGAAGTGAATGCTTGTCCATTGCAAAAAATAACGGAAAATTTCTTGCAAATCGGAGTGTTTTGCTATTTTGCTTGGAACTGCTCAGTGCTCGGTGGCCTACTGGCGTCCGTTCTTGCCTATTGAGTTGAAAATCGTGGGTTGAATCCCAAATTCCATTATTTTACCGATTATTGTTATTTTTAGAAAGATCATTGCCGATCACTGCTCATAATACTCGGTTTAAAAAAATGCTTGAATGCTACTAAAAAAATGAAATGCTTAATTAATGTTCGAAAACATAGTTGACTCCTTCCAGGGACGTAATTTTTACGAATAGCTTGATGATGGAGGGCTTAAGCGATCGTCAGTTGCAGTGGTTAGCTGTCATCTCGGTGGCCTAAATTGAACCGCTTTAGCTTACTGGACGGAAGATCGTAGATTCAATTATCAAATAACTCATTTTTTTTGTGATGGTCGTCATCATTTTCGTTGAGATCGCTGCCCAAGTAACAATTTAACAGTCTTTTGGCTTTCACTCTGATTTATTGTGGTTTTATAACGGCAATAAGCAATCTTTTGAGTTTAAGTACAGCATTTAACAGTGCAACAAATGTTTGATTAGAAGTTCAGCTCTATGCTGTTTTAAAACCCTTTAAAGTCTGACGAGAAAATCAGAAAGTGTCTTGTTTTAAAAATGAATTTAATGCAGCACTCCATCCCTTTATAAAACTGTTCAGTAAATCTATTGGTATTTGTTTTATTGATGTCACGACAAAATTCTCCATAAAGGTGTTTTATCATTTTAATAGGAATATTGTCAATAGCAGCCTTCTCCATTAATAACGTTGCTATGATGATTCGAATAGCATCAGTGCCAAACTGGGACTGCGGAAAACTGTTGACAGGAAACTCATCCGGAAGATGGGAAACTTTTTGGAAACGATTGAGCTTCCACCTGTTCCACACTTCCTGATTGACTGCTTCCAATGGATGATAATCGCCCTTATCGAGGATGCCACGCAACTTGTTGATCCAACGCTATAGTGGAGGCTCGATGTAATGATCGAACAACAAAACTATCGAAAGATAAACAAATTCTGACGTTTAACTTTTTTCCAGGCTACTTTGCCACCATTAATGCCGTCATAAAACCAAACGGAATGGGAGCAAGCAAAATGGCTTCAGATCAAAACAATTCAGTCTGCAAATTATCTTCATAAATGCCGCATTTCATGAAAGCAATGCAGTTTTTTCACAAATGGCTTATGGAAAATTATTATTTATGCTTTCGCCATATTGTTATTGTTCCATTTGCTTTTTGATATTCTTCATTTTTCAAGATGTTTTTCCTTTAAAATAACTTTATTCTCATCAACTCATCAATGAGCAGTGATAGAGATTACGAAAATCATCAAATTGTATCGTCTGGGAGCAATGGCTAACGTAATAAACAACTATATTCTGTTTCCTAAATTAAAAATAATAAGTCAAATCAACGTTTTCCGTAGGCGGACTTATTTTTTTCGATTTTCCGAAGCACTTTTCCCATTAGATTTAATCTGTCACCTAAATTTGACCACAATATGAGTTTCGATAACTTGAGTTATTCTTTCACTTTAATGATAAGGAAATTTATGAAGATTTCTGACCGATTCATTTTTGAACAATGAATTTGGCAAGATCGAACGATATTTATGTACTACTTTTTATCATGATTGATGCTTTATTTTTAGTGCGCTTAGCAAGCGTCAAAGGCAAATGGCACAAGTATTGGTGCTAAATGGCTTTTATTGTACTTTTGATAAGGATTTCAAATGGTTCTCAATGCATTCGTCATATAACCTTTTTGCAGCAAGTCATTCTTGAAATGTCTCGATAATGCACTCTTTAGAACCTTCTTCAGGGTGGGCCAACTAGACAGATTCTAGTCTTAATGAGGTTTTGGTGGATGTAATAAAGGCAAAGCTATCTTGATCAGGGTTTTATGAATGTTGTTGTTGGTCGGATTAATCGGTAGCAGCTGTAAATCGATCCGATATAGAAACCAGTACATGTAAAATTTGTTATTTCTAAGTGTGTATTTATTGAATAGAGCTCAAATTAAAACATTAAAGTACCTAGCATGATTTCTGATGTCTCCAAATCAAACGAAGAACGTTCAGTATACAGTCAAATAAATTAATGAAGATTGAAAGATAAAAAAAATGTCCTCTCAACTTTTGATTCAATTCAATCAATTTACAAATGGCTTTTTTAATAGAAGTTAACATTTCCCCTAATTCTCTTTTTTTGTTAGCCATCTAGATGGGAACATACAGCTCAAACTTCCGCTTGCTTGTTTTTTGCCACTAAAGCAGGATTGAATCGCGCTTGAAGCGAAAATAATTTGCAATTGAAATGAAGCTACAACAAAAAAAAACTGCATCGTCCGTGTGGCCACTGGCCAGTTCTATCACTAGTCACACCATGAATTAGGAAATGAAATGAACAAACGACAGATCGCTACCTACAGGATGGACCTAGGGAGAATCACATCGGGCAAGGCATACCCGTAGTGGTGAATTGGTAAAATATGCAAATGTACGTGCTAATAACTATGTTTTCAGGTTTTCATTCCGAGAAAATTGAAACATTCCATTCTCAAAATTGTCTATTACAATCGTGATTTGAATTTATGTTCGGTGGAAACCACACTGCATCTCGCATTCACTATGACACCCCAACAGCGTCCGACCAAGCGGGCTCGGTCATCGATACAATCGCCAACTAGTCGGAATTAAGAGCGATAATTGAAACAATACCACCAGCTGCTAGCGACCCGTCCTGTACTCTGCGTTTCACCCTCTTCTCAATTACGAGTGAAAAACCGAATCGTCCGCAAAATACCTTTTTCTCGGTAGGACTCCAATTTTATGTATTTTTCCAACTGCCAACTCGGACCGGTATGCACGTCCGTCGCTTTTCTGCAGCCAGAAGCGAAAAGAGGACCGCATCCGCTATTGCTGCCCGTACCTCCAAGTCAGTGCTCCTGATAGGTCCGGATATAGGATGGAGAGCAACAGCCATCCTCCTTAACAACGACGACGATGGACGAACGGCAGTAGTAGTAGCCGTAATGGCTTGGCAGCATAGGGTGAGCCTATTTCCCGTGACTGCGGGAAACTTTTTCCGATCCCATTGCACTGTTGGAGGTAGCCAGAGCATCTAGCAGCCCCAAAGGCAAGTGCCAACTTGAATTGAATGAATTCCGGCTTTTCCTTGGGTTTACTAATAGCGGAAGGGTGTGGTCCATAGAAGGCAGGTAATGGCCCGCACCAGGAACAATAATGAGCAACTTACTCATTTTCTTCAATTGCATAATTATGTACGTACAAACAAACAATTACTGCCAATGGGGATTTTCTCCTTCTTCTTTTCTCCCTGGATGAGGTTGATGTGTTCCATTTTCACCAAGGGTGCTGAACGGGGAGTGACGTGCAGCAGTCCATGGATCTTTATTAGTGGTGTGAAGAGCTGAAACAATGTTAATTGATGGTGAATATGCGGTTCTTTGGCAGGGCAGAAAAAGCGCAACTCTGGGTATCGGTTATCGCGGAAAGGTTCTTGAGTTTAATACGCGATTTCCCAGATGAGAAGACTCCTTTCAAGCACACCGCAATTCTCGTATTGGAATTCCACTGCTCTTGTTGTTGCCATGCCCTCATTTCCAAACCCTCACTCTTGCTGTGTTATGAGCCGGAAAGATGATGTATAAAACATTGTTAGGGATAATTACATATTTATTTCCACATCAGATTTTCCCCCGGGGGCCTTCACCTTCGTCGGTTTGTGCTATGCATGCTTAGTTGCGGGCGTGTAAACGAAACTCTTACGTTCTGTGTCTAACCCAAAAACCACTGCTGGTATGCCAGCAGCGGGCAAAGTCTCTCAAGTTGTTTCAACATTCTAACCGTAAGCAGCAGCTCCCAGGAATTGCGTCAGTTCGGCCGTCGCCCCAGTGGATAGGGACACAAACTACACCAGCTACTTAAGTTGATGTGAACCACTTTAGGCGCACTTTAGTTTGTTCCACCTTGACGCGCGTTTCGCTCTGCCGCTTTCCGGGAATGCTCGCTTCCTGGCCCGTACTCTAGTTCTTCGTCGTCGTCGTCGTCGTCGTCGTCGTCGTCGTCGTCGGGGTACTTGAGCGTGAAAGAGTCTCTTCTTTTCCATGTTAGGGATGTGAGCGGAATTAGAATCTCAAAGTTTTAGCCATTCCACCTCCAGCCACGACGACGATACACGCGAAAGCTTACATACACTTACGACCGATTCAAGTAGTCCCCGCGCTACCTTCGTTGGAGTATAATCAAAATGGTGTTAAGGATAACAGCACAACTCCTTTTCTTTTTTTTCTGGGGAAGGTGGAATGGAGAACGGAAACTTTCTTCCATCGGAATCAGGTTTTCCCACACATACACACACATACTTGAACCGTGTGTTACCAGGTTGGGACTTTTTCTCGGTGAAAGTTAATCCCTAAAGTGGGAAGCCACAGAAGAAAGACCGGAAATTAACTGATTATCAATGCATGAAGCTTGAGGATTAGCTGTATTCCGGTGCACATGCGATATCACGTTCTTTTACTGGTAAAAGCCGTTGCTGCACACACGGTTAAGATAGAGAGGCATTTTTGACCGATGACATCCTATGATGAGTGAAAAAAATGCTATGGATTAGGTCGTGTGACAGAGTTATAACAGGAAGAGCATGATTTGGGGCAATTACTTTAGCTGATAGGGTTGGAGGAGCTTCGTTAGTTGGGGTTTTACTAACGTGATAAGCTGTATGACTTCATTATTGGCGTCGTGTTAGGTAAGCATGCCTATTTTAAGTCACAACAGTTAAATTAGAAGCATTTAATTAACTGAGTGTGACTGATAAAGACGATGGTTGACATCTTTAAACTGTTGATTTACCTTAATATTAAAATTTTACATCTAGATAAAAGTCACGGATTAAATTTGAAAAACAACTTCATTTCCCGATGATCGTAAACATGCTTGAAAAAGGGTCTCAGAACAACAAAACATCGTAGACGATGAACAAGCTGTTGAGCCTCCAACGCTGGCTGGGGTTAAAAAAGCAATACATTAACTGAAAAAACAATAAAGCTGCCGGAAAGGACGAGCTTCCGACTGAATGTCTCAAAGACGGAAGTGAGCAGCTGCATCAAGCAATCCATTCTGATTCTGATGAACATAGGGAAGGAGGAAAAGGAAACCTGCTGGTTGGTTAGGTTTTTATTAGGGAGATTTTTTAGCCTTTAGCTAGTTGATCTCAGAAAAAATTGGTTATGTGGTCTCATTTGCCCTAATGGTGTGTGCCTTCTGAATAGAGGTTCTGTGAGCTCATGTGATCCTCTAAGGCTTCTAGTATATCCTGGAATTCCCAAACTTTCTAAGGATTGCTGCAGATTAAGAAAATCAATTGAGACCGAAGAGTTTTTTGAAGGTGCTCAGTGTATCGAATGGGTACCAAAAAATCCTTGAATTGTTAGAGTCAGTGCAGTTCATGATCGCAACTCAACAAGTTTTCAAAGTGTGAACTGTTCTAAAAATTCTGATGAGCTCAGAGAGTTGCTATAGATCCACAAGTTCCTAGGTTTCTGAGAGCTCTGCATGTACTGTAGATGTCTAGTTTTGGTTAATGTACATGTTGCCATGAATAATGTGTTGCTTGGGTATCAGCGCAAGTCAACAGGACTCTTGGAAGAAATCCGAAGCAGTTTCCGGTGGCTGTCACAAGAAATTTCCGGAGTTAGATTTTGATGGAAGCCAGTAGCACTTCTGGCAAACAATATGAAAAAAAAGCTCAAGGAGAAGTTGCAGAAATCTTCTGGTGGAATTTAGTTAAGAATCATTCCAATAAAATTAAAATTAGTTTCCGCGGAAAGATGGAAATAATTTTCGATACCGAACCATTGAGTATGTGTGCTAAAAATGATCCAATACTAATGAAATAATTTTTAAGTTTTCATTCAATGAAATATTTGACATTGTTATTTTTTTTAGATTACTGTACGTTTGTAATTTTTAATCTCAGCCTAAATCTAAATTGAAATATTAAAAGCTTAAATTAATGCATATGATCTCTATCATGGAAAATTATTTTAAATTAGTATTCAGATTTTTAAACATCTTTTCATTTTTCAAGACATTAAAAAATGCTGACCGACTAAATAATGCCAGCCGTTCAGCATTAAGAAAAAAACTAATTCCATTCGGAGATTGTTTTTATTTCATGTTGCTTAGAACTTTTTATTTTGGTCTTGTTGTATTTGGGCTTAAGAAACTAGTTATTCATTACATCTTGACCATACATCTACAAACTCTAAAGTGTTTGGGCTTGCCACTTGGTTGATTGTTATTATTGACCAAGAGTTCTATTTGCTAATCATCGGAGGATTGAACGTTCGTGGGTCGTAGTGCTATTTTGTGATGTTAACAGTCCAGCCTAAAGGTGACCGTTTTTGATTATTGATCAGAAAATTTTGAAATCTAGCCCACGGGTATTGTCACAATAGAAGCGTTTGGTAGAAGATATTGCAGAAAATTGCCACTGTTAGGACTTGATCATAAAATTGAAGTGTGAACATTTTGGAGACGCCTGTTTTTGGGATAAGTGGTTTGTTGTGATTTAAAGGGCTCGGTGACCTAGTGGTGAACCGTTTTTGCAAACTGAGCAGAAGTTCGTAGGTTCTATCACAGGCTCTTTTATTACAATGATAATCGCATATTATGTCTTATTTCTATAAATTATAATAGAATAAAGGAGTGTACCCCATTAGGCATAAATACGTTAGGCATACGGACGTTAGGCATACGGACGTTAGACATAATGGACGTTAGGCATAAAGTCATTAGGCATAATGGACGTTAGGCATAATATACGTTAGGCATAATGGACGCTAAGCATAAAATACCTTGCTGCTGTGCAACTCTAGAAACCTGCTTAACCTGTAAACCTGTAAACAATGCTTAAATTAGGCATAGCGTTGAATAAAAAATGATACAAGTTAAATAAACATAGTTTATTTAATAAGCACAGTTTGGAATCCATTATTTATCATATCATAAGTGACGTATGTACATATTTACTTAGATCCATGATTAGTAGCGATAGTGGTTAAGTAATCTTACAATGAAAACTCAGCATCGCATCTAGAAATAAAAAAATCACACATTTGTTGTAATATATTCTTACACACATATTACAAAAGTCAAAGAAGAAAAGGTTTTCCTCAAAGAACAGCTCATGAAATAAAGAATGGTGAATTCTGTGATTTTTCATTCAATAACAAAAAAACATCCAAGGTTGAATAAAATATGATGCCAAAGAACAGCTCATGAAATGAAGAATGGTTAATTCTGTGGTTTTTCATTCAATAACAAAAAAACATACCTGCTGCTTCCAGGATTTCCTGCCATACTTTTCGATACAACGATTCTGTTTTTGTTGTCATCAGAGTGAAAACTTGCGGAACCGTCTGCTGATGTGAGGGAGCGATACTTCCATGAACAGTGACGAGTTGCCGAAACAAACAAGGAACTGTGGCAAACGTACCATCTGTAACCCAATACTTTGCCTGTCCAAGACGTCGTTCATGAGTTCCAAAAATTATGGCTCTTTCATTATTGTCACCGAAGTCAGCAATCAATAGACGGTCTCCATTATCATCCTTCTGGAATTCATCCGGTAGATTATGCCTAACGTCCATTATGCCTAACGTCCTTTATGCCCAACGTCCATTATGCCTATCGTACATTATGCCTAACGTCCGTATGCCTAACGACCGTATGCCTAACGTCGTGCACCCAGAATAAAGGACTAGACAAAGCAGTATCTGCCTGACCACTTTTTTGTTTTTGCATGGTGTTATAGACGGAGTGAAATAAAATCAAAGCTTTGATCAAAACACCCTACACCATGTTGTACATATATCATACAGAGATAACAGAGAGCGCACATGTGCAAATAGTCTCTGTCCACCGATCACCGATCGTGGATCAAATACCCAGAGCAATGCAAATCCCACTCCCTATGTAAATACTGTAAATAGATCATAAGTCCGTCATAACTTACCTACTTACTTACTTACTTACTTCACGATCCTGCGTACCTCCAGGGCAATTACTAGTTTTGGCCTTGACCTGTGCCCAAGTCAAATTTCGATCAACCCTCTTAATTTCACTGTTTAGGCTCCACCATCACGAGCCTCTGGGTCTGTCTCTGCTGCGATGTCCTGCTGGATTCCAGTCCAGTGCTTGCTTGCAGATTTCGTTTCCGCTCAGTCGTAGTTTGTGGCCGACCCACCTCCAGCCCCGTTTACCAATTTCTGTCTCTATCGGCTTTTGATGGCACAAACGATGAAGCTTGGAATTTGAGATCCAATTGTGGGGCCACCAGACACGAATTATGTACCGCAGGCATCGGTTGATAAACACCTGCAGCTTCTGAGTGTTCTCCGCTGATACACACCATGTTTCACTGGCGTATAACAGCACAGACTTCACGTTCGAGTTAAAAATTCGGATTTTGGTGTGTCGACTGATCTGATTCGCTCTCCATACATTTCGCAAACTGACAAAAGCAGCCCTCGCCTTCTTAATTCGTTCACCTATATCGCTCTTGGTGCCGCCGTCTGACGTTATCTGACTGCCAAGCTTTTGGAAGCTTTCGACTTTCTCCACTGCCTGCCTAGCTACCGTGAAATTGAAACGGTTTTCCGTGTTGGCATCCAACGATTTGGATGTAGGATGCAAGCAGCTCGCCGTTCTCGCTCATATTTCTGAGACCATGGCGTCCCATAATGCGCTCATAGTCCGAGTTGTCGGAGCCGATCGTCGCATTGAAGTCGACAAAGTCACTCGGTTTGCAAAGCACCTTAGGTATCTGCTAAGTTCTTGTTCCTACGGCCTAGAATGCACTCGATTTAATCTTTAAAAAGAGCGTCCTAGAGAAAAGGTGTCGTAGGTAAAGTTGTACATTTCATAATACTGATTAACATAAAACTGATTTTAACATTTTGATTTTTTAGTACTCCTCTGGTATTTTGTTTTATTGCTTATTATCAATTTTCAATTGGAAATTCATCATATGTATGGATCATTCAAGGTTCTCCATTGTTCACACATATATTATCTAATGCTATTTTTGAATTTTCTTATGCATCTTTCCAATTTAAGTGGTTGCTTATTTTCGCAGTTTTACCAGTGAAAACATATTTTCCATTGCTATTTTCCACTTGTCTATCTAGTTTATTGCTCCTGACCAAGCTTATTGATTTATAATTATGAGCATTATATTTTTGCCATACACCGAACGTGGATTTTTCTAGTTATTAAATATGCCTACCATCCATTATGTCTTACATCTGTAATACTTAAGGTCGTCTGTCTATCATACGTATGCCTATGATGCTTATGCCTAATGTCCTGTCACCATTATAAAATGTACGTTCATCTTATGTCAAGCTCAAGCTCAATTTTCCTGTTTATTTACACACTCTGGATATGACACGATTGACGGAATCCATTTTGACGTAGGACTATGTCTGTGATTTCTGTATGGAGGTACATTTTGTGAAAACCAAAAATGGAACATGTAACGAAATTATGAAAGATTTTGAACGCTAATAACTCAACTGCCCCTGAACCAATTTCAATAATTTTACCACCAATCGATCAGAAATAGTTCTACGCATCGATAACAATGACTGTTGATTTTCAACAAGAAACTATTGAAAAGTGGTAAATGTAAAGCAATGTCCAAAAGTGTCGAAATAACTAACAAGTCCACCAATTACGTACATGCATATGCTGCTTTCCCAACACAGCCATCAGAGAATCGTTTCTAGACGAAACATATCTATGTAGCATTGCTGCTTCCCCACCACACTGTCATCAGAGAGTCGTTAGTAGACGAAACAAGTCGAAGTGGCATTCGCCTCTGATCTTCGGGTGTGTGCGTGCAATTGCGTAACATTTTGCACACTCATCGCCATATTCAGAACCACACGCCCCCAACGACCACACAAAATGCTCTCCAGAGTTGCAACCTTGTAACCAAACTTGGAAGCAGGGGTGCAAGTGATTTTGATCTATTTTCTTCATTGACTTTCTGTTTCGTTAATAACTCAACGGCAAACACATTCATTGATACGATTGTTGTTTTGGATGATAGAAGAGGCATAGCAGAAATAGAGCGAAAGAGGTTAGTGAATTGAATTTCACCCCTCTGCTTCTAAGCCCTTTAATTAAGTAGTCGTCATAGCAATAAAAACTAGCATTGCACCGCTTTTGGTTCATTTGCTGGTTACAATACTGCTGTTCGACATTTTCGAAGGACCACTAAAAAACATGAAATTCCAAATATTCGATTAACGATTAATCGTTACGATTTTTCCAGCTATTCGATAACATATTTAAAGAATTTTCAATAATTCGAGCGCGTAACCGACATCCCTCTTATTTCTTATCGTTGGATTTTGCACAGTAGAGAAAATAAATAAAAATACTAATGTTGCGTGAAAATGCATCGACTCACCCCTCACCAAGAACATCGCAGCGTTGGGAAACAGTAGGAAACTATGCGTTTAATTGTTTGTCCCGCTAGAAGAATCGGTGCCCGTATCTTCGAAGCTTCTATTTTCAATAACTAATTTATCTGAGCAGACATAGAGAAGAACCATGACGTGAAAAAGGGTCATAAATTTGCCGAAAAAAGTGTTAATCGTCTTTCTGCTAAAGGCTAAGATTTACCAACTTGTTGAGAGAAGGAGTTTAACGAGAATAACTAAAAAGGGGAGGAACTTTAGCTGTGTGGACACTGATATTCTGCAGCCTTCAAACCTGTCACAGACACTAGTTCAACCCCTGTCCAGCAGCAGACGGGCCGAGACTCTTGCGAGTGCCCAATCATTGAACCGAAGAATATGGGATTTTCCGGTCAGATTTGCTGATCCAGCTGCCTACACGTCATCATCATCTTCCAAAGGCTTTAAGCCTGTACTACTATCGGCCCTTTTCAGGGCCACCAAGATTTTTCAAAAGAGTGAAATTTCTGAACAGGTCCCAACTAAAATTCATATCAAAAGGCTCTTTTCAGGACAATCATAGTCATACTAACGAGTATAAACAGAGAGAACCCCGCTCAAATTCCTATTCCTACTCAAAACACAAGCTCCTGCTGCACTTAACAAATAACATTTATTATATAAAACCACATCACCATTGCGTATTACATTATAAAGGACAGCCCTATGTAGTTTTTTCATACAATTTGCTTTACCACTTTGCATTAAAACGGGCCCACATCTGGAGATCTACCCAATGTACAATGTTGAAAATAAATCCAAATGTATGCTGTAGTGAAGCAAGCATCACGTTTAATTTTCAGATCTGTACGACTTCAGGAAGGTGAGATTAGTGCCAATGAAAACGCGAAGTGGATGGGTTCGGTGAACCTACTCCTTAGGGATAGCCTGGAATTAACCGAAGATAGTAAAGATTCGTTTTTGATTGATGGAAAATTTTCACATCTGTAACGAAATGATTACCCAATTAATACCCAAGAAAATGACATTCTTCGTTAACACGGTAATGCAAGGCAACGAGGCAACAGATTGAACTTCATTTAATATTAATTACATTGCTAGGCTGATCAAATGAAAACTTGTTCGATTTCTGCAAGTTAATTAAAGCCTAATGTTCCGACAGGAAGCGTGTATGTGAATGTCGAATTTCGAATGAAGCCATCCCAAAGCAGAACAGCGATATCACTTATGGAAAGAATGTTATTGTTATTGGGTCTCGTCATTAAGATTACGTAGCATAGCAGAATACTGCGTGGTAGCTATATCAGTAACATTAAATTCAATGTTGTTATTCCAAATTAACCCGGGGCACGTTTCCAAACCACCTTTGGTCCTTTTTCCCTCAAATCAATCTCATTCATACCAACAGTTATTCGGAACAGTTCCCCCCGAAAAAGGTTAACTCGGTTCAAACCCTTAGCATCAGATTTGAGCCTTACGCCGATCTCAGAGTCTGAGCTTCGTTCCAGTAATTAGATCCCCGTCTGGCCCGCACCAGCTTCCATTGCTCACCCAAGCAGCTTTCCATTTAAAATAACCCCAACGAGGCAATATCGCCGCCAAAGCAGAAAGAACACGGAGAAAATTGAATATTTAATATCGATGCATTAGCATTTTCAATTGAATGAATTTTAAAACTAACAGCATCGAACAACCCTTCCCGTCGTCTGCGCCACCAGCCTCTCGTCCCAGTCCAGACGTATTACCATATCACCGACCGACCGACACGGGTGGCAAGATTCAATCGTTTTCACTTTAATTTAAAAGACATTTATCCCACCAGCAACATCCCGCCGCACTTTCCCGCAGAAGTTTCACCGTACCTCTGCGCACCTGCAACAGTTCGTGATGAAGCTTTTAGAATAATTGCATCTTCGCTTGCATGCAGACTCTCATGGGACGCGGAGATTGGAGACCAAAGGACCCGAAAAGTAATATGAATTTTCGTGCAAATGAAACTTTAATGCTGCACTTTCATGTTTTCCTTTCGTTCTCCGGATCAAACTTGATGGAAGCGTCCTAGGTAGACCTTGGTCTGGTGCTTGGAATGCGATGAGGGAATTTGGCGATGACGACGAATTCATGTCGTACTGCTCTGGCATCTCAAGGGGCGTGCTTCTTTGGATGGTGATTTTGAGCGCATGAAGGGCTTGCCAGTGAAGGTGAAACGCGCGAGGGATCTAAACCAAATGATTGCTACAGTCGACATTCTTCGTTGAATATTTGGTAATGTTTTATTCATCGTTGTCGATTTTTGTCGGAATTAGGTAGGGAAGCTGGCGGTTCGTAATTGGCGCTGCGGAAGAAATGTGAAATGTGATGGTTATTGTTTCGTTTTCAGTTGATTCTTAAAATGAGTAAAAGTCAGTTTTTGGTATAACTTTAACATTAGTTGAAGAAAATAATATATTAAATATGATAAACATGTGGTAAATAGAAAATAACTGGTTAAAAGATCCACGAATGTAAGTTATGCTGACGCTAATCCAAACACTTAAATATATCTAAAATTAAAGATGTAAGCTCATCAACCTGGCCCACGTTCCAGGAATACAGTCTAGTGGGAAAAAATTAATAACTTCGAAACGAAGCATTCCCGTTGCTTGGTGTTTTGATTATTATGAGTACCATACCAACCCTCCAGACTTAGGCGTAGACGGTGGCTCATGCAAATTTTTATGAAATTTGAATACAATCTTGACATTCACAATACCTCGTCTCTAAACTGCCAGCATTGTTCATGAAAATAATCTATATGAAGTGAGCAAAGTGATGTGTTCTTTCGCAAAGCTTTGTAATACTTAAGATTTTCAAATAATTATTACAACGAATCAAAATGTGACTCATGACTCGCATGTCAGCTTATTGCGTGCTTCCAACTTAGTATTCTAGGTGCTCTTGCACAGATAGTAAAGGGTGTCCACGATGAAATTGCCACACTATGAAATTGCTCTAACTTTTTAACCGTTGGGTAGAATTTAATGAAAATTTGGGTGGATTTAGTTCATAGTGCATTATTTACATCCTGCAAGTTTTAAAGTCCTATGATCGGAAATGGAGTCGAAAGAACAGCTCGTGAGTGATAAAATCTTGCGCATTCATCACGAGAACAAGGATCTCTCGCATCGTTCCATCGCTAAAACGTTGGGAATCGCGAATTCCACGGTGTCGCGAGTGATTAAGCGGTTCGAGGAATGGTTGACCACCGATCGGAAGCCCAGAAGTGAAGGAAAAAGTATTCCGTACAACACCAAAAATCACAACCGCGTAGTTGGGGCCTTCAACCGAAACCCGAACGCCTCCGTTAGGGATGTGGCTAAGAAGCTGCACCTAAGCCGAAGTTTTGTCCAGAAGGCCAAAACTAAGGCTGGGCTTCGAACGTTCAAGGTACAAAAGGCCCCTAATCGCGACGAGAAACAGAACAAGTCCGCCAAAACCCGTGCCAGGAAGTTGTACCTCAACATGCTGACGAAAGTTGAATGCTGCATCATGGACGATGAAACATATGTGAAGGCCGACTTCAAACAGATCCCCGGCAGCCTGTTTTTCACGGCCAAGGATAAGTTCAGCGTTCCGGAGCATGTCCGCACTCAGAAGATGACCAAATTTGCGAAGAAATTCCTGGTTTGGCAAGCCATCTGCACGTGCGGGAAGCGGAGTGCACCTTTCGTGACCCAGGACACGATGAATGGACAGGTGTACATAAAAGAGTGCCTCCAGAAGCGGCTGCTTCCTCTCCTGAAGGCCCACAACGTCCCAACAATCTTCTGGCCGGATTTGGCCTCATGCCACTACTCCAAGGACGTGCTGAAGTGGTATGCGGACAATAAGGTCAATTTCGTGCCGAAAATGTTCAACCCTCCCAACACTCCGGAGCTCCGCCCCATCGAGAAGTACTGGGCGATTATGAAGCAGCACCTTTTTAAACGACCTAAGGTAGTGAAGACAGTCGAGGAACTGAAGAAAGTATGGGTTTACATGCAAAAAACGGTTGATTCACAGGTTGTGCAGAATCTTATGGCCGGGGTTAAGGCCAAGGTGCGGGCATTTGCGTATGGACTGTAAATAAAATACGAGTAAAATGGTAAAATGAAGTTTAATAGTTATTTCTCAATCCCTGAAAATTTGATGGCAATCGGATGAAAACTCGAATTTTGCGAATCAATTTTGTGTGTGGCAATTTCATCGTGGACACCCTTTAATTGAGAGCTTTCGGTGTATGTACCATTTTTGCATTAGAATAATTGTGTGGCAAGAACAATCATACTCCAGTTGGGTAATTTTATAAATCCCCAAAATTTGCCTTGCTCTGTGGTATAGAAAATTAATCATATGTTCAATTAATCTTCTTTGATAGACGCAGATATTTTCGTGTTAGTAATATTACTGTCCCTTTCCGAACAGGGACAAGGAATGCGAACATGGGTAAGGTATTTTCAAAATTACTGTCCTACATCACAAACAGATTCAGAGAATCGGGGAATAAAGCGAGAGTGCTACCAAATTAAAAGACAAAAAAAAGCCGGGCGACATACCCGGAAAGCTGGAAACGAGATGAAAACGGCTGAACAAAAGGACCACGGTAGAGGCATTATTATTTTTCCCTTCAGTATTCACGTCAGCTCGAATCCAACCGACCGACCGACCAACCGGCAGACCAACAACGACGACGGTGCTGCACATGTCTGAGCTTTGCGGCCCGACCTGCTTTCACAGGTAATTGCTTATGGCTGGTAAATGGAAATGGGCTCTGGTACCGTTCTGATTCATATTTCGGACACTTAACAATTAGGTATTTACACTTATATGATATAAACATTTAAAATCTGTCATGGTTGTTCCTTTAGACAGGCCGCGGTCAACAACTATTTTTTAAAGGTATCGCTCCTGAATGATAACATTGCTGGTGAAACTATCAACGCGTTTCCAAAAGTCTTAAAAAAATAGTGCCTGTAATATGAATCACAAATTTTTATTTTAAACGGAACTAAACAACGGCGCGGTTGTGCACTGGTTAGCGTGATTACCTCTCACCCCAGCAGGCCTGGGTTCAATCCCAGTCGGCGCCGCCGACATAACATCTCCCAAGGAACAAATTTAGTTTTATAAAGGTTCTGTATACCATGATTTAGACTTTTAGAATGCTATAAAACCTCTATAAAACTAGGAATGTTACTTGGGCTCTGATCCCACCTTCCTTCGGAAGGGAAGTAAAGCCGTTGGTCCCCGGTTCATGAGTTGATGAATCGAAAGGTAGGGTCCAGCTGTGGGAGCTGCCTCCCTGGCATTGCACAGTGGTCTAAAAGTTCCAAAACGTGCGTTTTTTAGTTTATGCGAAAACGGTCCATTTAAGCGATATAGTGTCTTGGGAGAAGTTTGTGCAAGCCCTTCTTTTGAGCTTAGCCATTTCCTGAGATTAATCTGCCTAGCAGGGGATGAAAAACTTACTTTTTTTGTTTGTAGAGATAGCATAGAGATAGTCTTGAACAAACTTTTAGACAATATTAAAACAAACATTTTTGATCAAGACTCCAACCATGTAGCTCTTATGTTTACAGAGATATGTCATTTTTTTTTGTAAGAGCCTTCAGAAAATCATATTTTTTGCAAATAACTTTTAAGGGAGTAATTTTTTGACATTAGTATGTTCTACATATGTGTTTGTTTTTTAAATACGCCATTTTGTCTTGGAAAGCAAGTCCCTATCTTCAATATTTCTTAAGATATTCAAAGTTTTGATCCAATATAAGGACTATTTCCAAGCTCAATAGCTCAAAGTTGGGCAAAATTGGGCAAACCAGGTTGATTACATTTGAAGGTATACTTAAAATGCTGCCCAATGCATACCAAATCATCGGTCTTCTTTAGTATTCTCTGCTGATCTGCTTAATACCAAACGATAGGATCATGACGTCCCGTATAATTGTGATTTCTACCTATATCTCAATAAAGTTATATTTCATCAACCGTTTCATACAATATCAAAGGAAAAAAATATTCATCGCTACCCATTTCCTCGTCACTTTCAGAATTGTCGCTTACTTCTGTTTCACCATCGGATCATGCATCGGTTTATGGAACTAGAAGAGTTTGAGCATCTTCGGACAAAGGCAGTTTTGCTTGTTTTGGAAGGGGTCTTATTGTTGAAATTAACGGGTCAGATGATTCAAGGACCAATGTTCGTTCAGTTAACCGGTTACTAGAACAAATACCGAGAATCAAATTCCGGGAAGAACAAGGACCACTGTTCGTCCAATCAATCGGTCACTACTGCCGACACTGTGAATCACCTACCGGAGGGGGGGGGGGAACAGAGACCAATCGTAGTTCACTCATTTATTAACACTAAAATAGACACCGGGACTCACCTTCCACGAGAAACAAGAACCACTGTTTATTCAGTTAACCAATCACTATAATAGACACTACGAATCACCTTCTTTTCCAGTCAACTGGTCACTACAATTTAGAATTTGGAATCAAAACTTTTACCACACGCGTCTTTGCAACGCCTACTCTTTTTTGCATGCCTACTTCGATTTAACCGATTTTGAATTTTCTTCCTTCACCACCAAGAGTAAGTGACGTATGAAGGAGCCTCTATGTACAAATGCAAGAAAAGGATTATCTGTACACGGTTTACTATAGTTTGGTAATTAGCAGTTCAGCAGAGAATACTAAAGAAGACTGATGATTTGGTATGCATTGGGCAGCTGAAGGCTCTTACCAAAAAAAATGACATATCTCTGTAAACATAAGAGACAGAGGGTTGAAATCTACAGCAAAAATGTTTTTTTTTTTATATTCTCTAAAACTTTGCCCAAGACACCATTTTGCTATCTCGACAAAAAAAAAAGCAAATTTTTCATCTCCCTACTAGGCAGATTAATCATGAAATGGCTAAGCTCAAAAGAAGGGGCTTTTTAAGTGAACAAACTTCTTCCAAAACACTATATGGCTTAAATGAACCGTTGTCGCATAAACTAAAAAAACACGTTTTGGCTCTTTTAGACCACTGTGCATTGTAGCATTGAAGCTCAGCACGGAAAACAAGATCGACGGAAAACAAATCTTGAAAAAAAAAACGGCATTAAACTTGAATTAAAATATAACGTAGGTATATCAAACGAATTAAATGAGATTATAGAGTGATTGCTACCGTACTTAGTTTAAAAAGCATATAGAAAATATAGTTTTTTAAAATTTCAATCTCCTCCAAGACAAGTGTCCGAAGATTGAATCTTCGTAGTCCTAGTCAAATAATACTTGTTTTCGGAAAATTTTGATATTTACTTTAAGCTGTCATCTCAGATAGCTCAATTTAAAGATACTTCAGCTGTGTATGGAAGCAATGAAACAATAAAGTAAATGTTCGTTTTCTGCTGCACATCCCTCAAGTGTCCGAAATATGAATCCGAACGGTATGTAGGTTCTCTCGGTGCCTGGATGTAATGTGGGTTGAAATATTTTTTGCCGCCGCTGTTGGTTTGCAAAAAATAACCTGAAACAGGATGTAGGATTAAAAAATCGTCGAGCCATAAATGGGGCACAATCATGACGACGACTGGAAGCAGCAGCGTGGCAGCATGGAAGTCAGGGGAGATTGGCAGCTGAACGGAGCACGATTGGAACATTTGAGGTGAAATAAATTTCCCTCAGGTGGCCCATTTTGCAGGAGTACTGCAAGCACGTGGGCGGTACACATTTATTTCGGGATTATTGCTGCAATTGGTAGTAATCGCTGATTGGGCCGCGGAGATAAGTCAACCGGAAGTTACGGGGTCACTTTGCCATCGATAACAGTTCAATGAATGACTCAATTAGTATGTGTTTCATTTTGTGCTTTTAATGGTTAGCAATCTGTTTTGCTGCCTTCTCGCAACGATAAGGTAAAAAATCTCAATTAAAACCGTCCACCCGGAGAGATATTGCCCATTGCATGTCACACGGAAAGACAAGAACATTGCCTGACATGCCTCCTTCATGTTCGGTGCTGAAGTACCACTATCCATAAATGGCACATCCGTGACGAGCCATGTGACACAGAGACTTCCGGAACGACGAGAAGCAGAGGAAACAACTCGAAACAACAACAAAAAGTAAATTCCTACACACATCCCCTATTTGTGCTAGAAGAGGGCTATCAAGCAAGCCCATGTGTGGGAATTCGTTCAGTTCCGTCGTCGTCATCCTCGTCGTTGCAATAATACTAAAAAAGCCACAACTGGAACAACACGATGCAGAAAATTGTGTCATCGGAATAATTTGCCTCATGTCCCCTCTCAAAGTATGCTCGCTGCTGTTGGTGGTTCATCTGCTAGCAGTGTAGACTAAACAAGGCACTACCAGCAGTAGTGCCTAGCATTCCATAAAATCCGTCAAGTTGGTAAGGTTGCTTGGTCGATAGCTAAAGTTGGTTGGAAAAAAGAGGGTTTACTTGCTTTAGCTACTTGTTTCAAGCATATACAAATGTCACTTCCGTTATTATTGGAATACACAAAGAATTTATTGAACTCATATACGCATTACGTGGAGTTTCACACCTTCAGTAAAATATAATCTTATCATTCTAACAGCAACGATGTCACTATTTTTATAACAGTGATAAAAAGATGTTAATCCAAAAGATGAAAAGTGAAGTTTGATGTCAAATAGATTGGGATCCAATTTTGGATCCAGTCGCCAATTGATTAATTTTCAAATTTATGTTTGGTTTTTTGTTATGCATGTGTACAAAATTAGTATCAGAACTGTTCTGGTTGTACGCTGCGTAGCTCGTGAGGTGAGGTGACTCGAGCTACTTGTGTCACCCCATTCTGGCTGGTGAATGCAGTGAGAAAAGTCACCTCAACACTTAGAAAAAAATCACCGACTTCGGTAATTCATTTACCGAATTCTCAACAGCTGAACTGTCGGTAATGTTTTCGGTAATCGAGAACATTACCGAAAAATCTGTTAACTGGATCAGCTAAATTAGCTGTCAAATTTATCGAACGAACGGTAACGTTTACCGATGTTCGTTGCTTGATTTGTAGTCGACTTTACCGGAGAACTGTAATTTTGAGGACGATATGCAAATCGGAAATTACCGAGTGATCTGTAATTTTTTAAAAAGGTAACCGACTCAACTGTAATTTGCTTTAATATTGTTTCAATGTGGCGGTCACTGCTACCCATGCAAAAATTTGGCTGCAGTCGTGATCAATGTGCTATATAGTATTGCAAATTGTTCCAAGTTTTTGTCGGAAGGATTCGGCGCTACACTGAAAACAGAGAAGCATTGGATGAAGATTCCAAATGCTGTTTTCAGATCGTCGCCAACGGGAATGGAACTTGAACCGACAGAAAAAAGAACAAGTAACAACATCGGCCATCTGTAATCGGTATTTAGATAACGAGAATTAATTTGCTTACGGAAAATATCTACGATTCGCTCATCTTGCACATAGGTTTTCCAGATTGGATTACAGAGTGGATATATTCGTACTTGCGCGATCGTACTGCATATGTTGCGGTCAACTCGACTCGATCCCGCACTTTCAAAATCACGTCTGGTGTACCCCAAGGAAGCGTTCTGGGACCATTAATATTCAACATTTTTATAAATGACCTGTGTCTGCTGCTTTCCTCGTTTAAGCTTTCATTCGCTGATGACCTAAAAATGTATCGTGTCATATCTTCTCTTCCGGATTGTATTGCCCTACAAGAAGATATTGATACTATACTGGTATGGTGTGGCGATAAGGGCATGCGGGTCAATAACATGAAGTGCAAAGTTATTACCTTCGGTCGCTGCAATAACCCCATTCTTCTCCAATACAGAATGGAAACTGCATCATTGGAACGTGTGTCGTCCATCTGTGACCTTGGCGTTACCATCGATTCGAGGCTCAGATTCAACGAACACGTGAGCATTACCGCTGCCAAAGCTTTTTCTGTGCTGGGATTCATCCGTGCGTCGCCACGCTTCCGAGTTCACCGACATCCACGCTTTAAAAACTCTCTATTGCTCGTTGGTTCGTAGCATTCTGGAGTACGCTGCTCCGATTTGGTCCCCTTATTATGTAGCTCATGTTCTCACGATTGAACGGGTGCACTGAGACAACTTCCTTGGAACGATCCGACCAATCTTCCTCCTTATTCTGACCGATGCAAGCTCATAGGATTGGAACCACTATCTGTCAGACGAGTAACGATGCAGCGGCTATTTATTTTCGATGTTATTGGAGGATCTATCGAATGCCCTGAATTTCTCTCACAGATCCCGCTCAACATTCCTCCTCGACGGTTTCGGAGCTCAGCTTTAATAGCAGTCCTATACCACAGAACAAACTACGGCTACAACAACCCTTCTGATTCGTGTCTTCACTTGTTCAATGTTGTCTGTGACGAATTCGATTTTAACTTGACTAAAAACGTTTTTAGAAATTGGAATAGTAGTAATTTCTAGTTTATAAGTAAAATAGTTAAGTCTGTACGACTAGTCGAAGACGGTGATAAATAAATAAATAAATAATCTTGGTGTTGCATATCAGCCTCCATAATTTCACCTTTTTATTTTTCACAAGCACGAACGTTTTTAACTCAGTAATGGAACGCTTTGATTAAAGAAACTTCAGTTAAATATTTCACCGAAGTCAGTGATGAAGCTGATTAACAGAGCTGTCGGTAAAAAGGTTTACTGTTTTCGTTAAATTAAAATTAAATTACCAAAATCCGGTCAATTCATTTACAGTTTCCAGCAATAAAGCGAAAAATTACCGAAACATATGTAATTTTTAGCATTACCGATCTAAGACGGTAATTTTTTTTACTGAACTCATGGTGTCTGTTTAAGTGTGTCGGATGAACGCCGATGAACTCGTATTCTCACAATTGTTTTTCGGTGACAAGAGTCGTATTGAAATGACAGTAACTCTAGTCAATACGTTTGCAGTTGACGGAAATTTCCTTCGGAAACTTCGCAGAGGTGCCCTGATGTTTGTTGAAATTCCGAGAAGTTCACAGATTTTCCTTCAATCCACAAAAGTTTCACTCAAATGTATAGAATTTGGGCCGAATATTTATTTATTTCGTCAACCAACGAAGACTAGTACATATTCGAATACAGTTTTGTTTTCTTAAATTTATTTATTTCGTCAACTTTGGAAAAGAGGTTAAAAGTATAATTTTTTCTTTAATAAAAATTAAGCAGTATCAGCTTTCCTATTTTTTATGATGCCTTATGGAGTAAAAAATATTGTTTTATATTATGCCGAGACATTGTAAAGTCCATAGTTTCGCAGTATTGATTGTAAGAGGCCATCATGCGGTTTAATGGCCCATATTTTGCATAATTTGTGCGATGATGTTTTATGGCAACTAAATTTCAATTTCGGAGTTGCCGAGTAGGTGCATGGAAATTCAATTTTGATAAAAGTTCTGTGCAGTCAATGCGCGTTTAATGTTTGTATGTTTATAAGCAAATGATGTCCAACCTAATTTACGAAGAGCGTATAATAGAAATTGTTTTTGTACGGATTCTAACCTTTCTTCGTGCGTAATTGAAAAAGGAGACATAAATACAATGCTGCAACATTCCAATATTGACCTCACATAGGCAATATATAGTGTTTTAATTGTGTATGGTACTGAAATTTATAGCAAAAGCACTTGATAAAACCTAGCATGTTATTTGCCCTGTGAATAATTGTGTTGTAATGGTCTATGAAAGTTAGTTCAGAGTCTAAGATAATTAATCATTTTGTCAAGCTTTTGCATTCATGTTCCATCAGATGTCACTGCTGTTGTTTGCGGTGACATCTATCGGAAACTACACACAATCTGTTTTCCTATAATTGTTCACAGAGGACACTACAGTGCAAAACATGTCTGGTACCTCTATATATGCATTTAGATTATTATTCGAAGTCCCTCCTTTTTTACACATTCTGCTCACAAAATAGCTCACCCGATTTTTATGTATGGGGCGGGGCATAAATTATCTTTTGCGCAGAATGTGTAAAAAAGGAGGGATTTCAAATCATAAAGTAAATGCATATATAGAGATACCAGACATGTTTTGTAGTGACAGGTACTGTATTGTATAATCTGTGAAACGGAAATCACAAATCGAGTGTTAAAAAAATACATGGCATGTTGAGAGATTGAGGTCGTGAGAGCAAATTTTCTCTCTCAAATTTGAATTTTTTGGCTCTCTGCGAACTGATAGTAAAGCAGGTAAAACTATATGGAGAAAAATCATTTTTAATTAATTGTAGCTAGTTTAACAATAATTTCCGGGAAAAAACTCAACGACAAGGTCCCAAATGAGAGCCTTGGGGTACGCCTGAAATGACTTGAATTGGACTCGATTTCTTTCCGTAGAATTTAATTATTTGTTGGCGGTTAGTTAAATATGATTCCAGCCATTTTAGGAGCCCTGTAATTTAAAAAGTAGCATTGGTATGTCTATGCGGTCAAATGCTTTGCTAAAGTCTGATGAGAGAGAGAAGGATTAGTATTTTCCATTTAATTCCACTACTTTATTTGCTTATCCTTGACAGATACGCGTATTTCGTCTACAATGTGCAGACTTCTTCAGTGTCTTGTACTAATACTCGACTGAAGAAAAACATCGCATTTACCGAATATATATTAACACAGGTACATTTTCACTTAGAAACTAGGTAAACTTAAATTTAATTTTCTATATGAACAGATACTCCACTGCTTACTCGTTGATGTGTCCTAGACTCCTAGGTAGTGCTAAAGTCTGTTAAGGAGGCTTCTACGTGGTTTCCATTATCCATTGCATTCAATTAATAGCCTATACATTCAAGTAAATTTGTCGAGGTCGAGCGACCCTTGAAAAAGCCGTGTTGCATGTCAGTCATTCTATTTTTGATTTGGAGATTTCTGCGTCAAGCTTACGATCGGTGGACGCATAGAGTCGAGTTACCATCGAGATGTTGTATTTGATTGCAGAAGTGATGACGGCGTTTCAGCCTAGTTGTTGTATTGTACCTGCTTTTCTGTTCGATATGGGCTGATGGTTTCACCCTTCCTGAAGTTGATAAATTTTGGGACCGAGAGGGCTGCAATTGGGTGGTCGGTGGTCAATGGCAGTCCAGCAAATTGTTCTTTCGCTGTGGCCAGTAGTTGTTGTCATTTCCTTGGATGATGTTTTTGGTACTGCTGGTGTGGATTTGTTGTTGTTTTCGTCGTTTTCTGCTGCGTTTGGCTTTTTCAGCAGCTTTTTCCTGCAACCTGCGAGTCCGTTGTTTTGCGTCAAATTTAGACCAGTCCTGCTTCCAGTGCCATTTGTTGCCTAAAAACCGCCATCCAGGAGATAAATGGTCAGTTTTTTGGAGATATTGTATTTTTGTGTACTGGAGGACTTTCAGCTAATTCTTCCTCCAATGTCTTTTGATGAGGTTCTGCAGCATTTATCTGAAGACTAGAAACAGCCCAGATACAAATTTCACTTCCTCAAGAATTTCCAGAAGTTTCGGCTCTAAATGATGATGATGAGGTGATGATTCGGCCCTTTTTATTGAAAGTGCCATGCCATGTCATTTGATAAGCTTGATAGCCGTTTGTCAAGTGATTTTGTAATTTTTTGTGACATCAACGAATTTGATTCGTTGATGCCGGTTATTGTCACACGCGCTTGTGAATCACACGTTTCAAACTTGGAGGCAGGGGTGCAAGTGATTTTGATCGATTCTCTTCATATACTTTCTCTTTGAAAAAAAATACTACAAATTTGGTACGCCTACAAATCAAAAACGGAAAGAGTTAAGATAATAGATGATCGATCAATTAAAAGAACTAAATTTTCTTCACATTTGTTCCGTGCCCTAGCAGTCCTACGTCAAGCTCCCGTTCGTGCCCCTAGGCACAGACCCTTCTACTTTTTAGGTCAGCAGCAATGCGGTGGTTCGCGTCCGTTTGAGAGTGGATTTCTTCCACAAGTTGCTTCTGTTGATGAAGCAGCTTCCTCACGTCGGTTTCCTTCCGTAAAGCAAGCTTTGCAATCGCTTTAACTCAAACACATTGTTGGCCACTTGTTAGCTGAGCAAAGGCCGAACATCAGATAACATGATGGTGTAAACGCTTAATACCTGGTCAAATAGCACTATTTGGTGCATCACTACTGTAGACCATGATTTGGACTTGTAGCATGTTTTAAAACCTCGATAAAACTTGCAATGCTATTTTGATAGAGTAAGCTTGCTAATTTTATGAGAATGAGTTACAAAAAAATGTGATCAAAACGACAGTCCTGGGTCACAAAAACAAATTATTTTTTATTTAAAGATAATCAAACTTATACCTACTATTAAATTTTTTTATCCTGCTTATAAAAAAAAATATCGATCCTATTCTACAGTCTGAAAAATTATCAAATAAATCACATTACAACATAGACGAACCAAAGTTGAAATTTCACTTCTCTTTTAGAGAGTCACAATCCGCGATTTAATCATTTTAATCCACTCATTTACTCGATATTAAACAAATAAATTGTCAACTTTTATGTGAAAGACATACTCTTTACAACCTCTTCTCGTAACTTACAAATGCTAAATATTATCATAACATTTATTGATTTCATAATTCCGAAAAACACTTTTCATAGCGAATCGAGCCTGTCCCATTCAGTTCTGCATTGAATTCACAAGAAACCACCGACATTGACATCTTCAGCATTCTTGAAAAGCAAATTCCGCTCCGAAAAATCCTCTCAACACCATACATTTTCCACCCCGGCATTATCTGCCATCCCCATCAACCAACAATAGTTGGCAATTCCGGCAGGCGTCCCTCGTTTCGGGTTGCTCGTGACATGGGAATGACTCGCATTTTTGACATTCCGGAAACGTTCCTGAACCATTCCCGCACGTATCACCACACACCACTCGCCATACAATCGATTTAATTTCATTTCATGCGCGAAAACCTAATTTCCTCAATCTCGCCTTCGTTTCCCAATCTCGTCAGGTTGGATTTCTCATCTTCTCATCTCATGAAATTTTTCTTTTTCTTCAGCGATGGCCTATCACACTCGGCCAAGCGGTTGCACGAGGCGGGCCGGTTGGAGCTTCTGCGGAACATTACCGATCTGCTGGGTCGCACCTTCCCGTCGCAGTTCGTCTTCCCCGTGGTAGGCCACGATGACGGCAGCCCGAACTTTGGCCAGCTCGGTGAACTTTGGCGCCACTGGTTGCCTTCCGAGGCCCTGCAGACCTTCGAGAAAGGTAAGTAAATACTCTTGAGTGGGAGGCAAACTGACACAGACTGGCAGTCAGACGAACAGACAGACGGATGAAGCAAGTTATTTTGCTAGGACGAAAAGTAAGAGCAACGACGACGACGGACGGACGGACGACGGAGTGAGAGATTAGAGCAAGGTGAATATTTGATTGAGGAAGTTGTTTATGCCCTCTGGGACGATGGATGGTGGTTCCTTCTTCCACCAACCAGCCGACCGTGAGCAAGTACTCGGCACCGACGGAAAAGGAAACATTCAAAGAAAGACCCATTGCTGGTAAGCGAATGGCATCAAGAAAGCAAGAAAGTACAAGTAAACACAATTTGCATAATTGTATTATTGTGCTTTTCTGGCCCGATTCAAGTGGATGATTGTTGCCTGTCCCAGGTGAGCAATCGTTTGGAGGTAGTTGGAGATGAATTTCTTATCGTCCTCTAGCCGGCAGTAACCGAGCTGGGTCGATCGATGGTATTTATGGGAATTTCACCCTCGGGGAAGGAAGAGCGGAATGTGGTGAAAGTAGATTTCCGAGTATAGTGCTCGACACTTTGAGTGGGGAATCGAGACAACAAGAACATTATTGATAGACACGAGAGAGGAGGGAAATCAGTTGCATGTTTGGATACGGTTCAAGCTGATGAATATTTTCTCTTCCCCAGGTGGCTACTACACAATCGAGCAGAAGCGAAGTAATCTGCGGATAATAGCTTTAAACACAAACTTCATGCGCCATGACCCCAAATATTCACAGTCGCACTCGTCGGCCGTGAAACAGCGACCGGACGGGTCGATTCATTATACCGGTGGCATCAGTGGCCACAGCTACGACCGGGATCATCACATGGGCCTCGGCAAACACTACCACCGAGACTACAGCAACGCTGGTGGCCCCGGAGGAGTGATAGTGGGGAGCCCCAACGGCTATCCCGTGTACAGTGATAGGAGAAATAGTTATAGTGGCGGCAGCAGTAGTATAGCGGACGGTAGTAGTAGTAGCAGCAGCAGTAGCGGTGGTCACGTCAGTGCATTATCGGGAGCAAGCAGCCACGAGTCGGAGAAACAGTGGGCGTGGCTCGAGAACGTGCTAACGCAATCTAGTGAACATAAGAAATTTGTAAGTAGTACATATTTGGCGGTGGTAATATGTTTGATCCAAATAACATTTTCTTGAACTACTCTGTGTAAGGCTAATTTATAATTTTGTAGGGTAAGACGGGGCAAGATGACATTACAATAAAAAAAAACTGTACAAACGATGGTCCAAAGATGCAACATTCTTAAAATGATTTAGAAATATTCAATAGCTACCGAGACATTGATGAACGAAAAAAATCCTCTCTTTGTAATAATAATCTGCTATTATCAATATCCTTTTTTTTTTTCGTTTGTTGCAACTTTCAATTGATGTTACAACCTCGTGCTGTTATTTCATATTGACAAAAATATCACAAGAACAAATTCTGCTATAGGTGCAAGTCTTCCTCCGCAGGGGAGCTCATCTTTCCCGGGATGTCTGCAAACGGTGTAGAAAAGTTACTTTGCTAATTCAATTTGTAAATATTCAAATTTGGATACATTGCAAAATATCAACCATACACACACAAAAATTCTGAGTTTTACTTATCGCGTAGAATTTCCCATCGTTTAATTTTGAGCTAGACATGGCATAAAGAGCGTTTACAAGCTTGCATAAAATATTGCTAATTTATGCGATATTACGCTAAAATTTACATGAAATATCGCGCAAATTTACGCGAAATCTAGTGTTAATTTTATGTGCACTATATCTCGCAAAAATTTACATGAAATTTCCAAACGGTGTACGAAACTAAAGAAGACATTGAAGAACTAAAACAGACAATAATGTAATGTATTTATTGCGATTATTAAATATATAAAAAAAAATCTTTTAACCATAGGGTGGCGTTCTTGCCCCGCCCTACCCTATCATCGAATAATTTTCGATATTTTCTGGATGTGCCGATGGTTGAATGGTAAGCGTGACTTATTTCTCACCCCATTGGGTTTGGGTTCAAGCTCTCGCCGACGTCGTTGACATTCTGAAAATACGGATACTTTTTGGAAGTTTTAAATCTTCAAATCACTTCTTAATTTTAGAGAACCTCACAGGTATCAAGAGAACTTAAGATATATAGAGAACATGAGGAATATTGTCGATACTTTTGATAAGTTCTAAGTGCCTCGGAAAAACTAGATCTAGGGCTCTTTGAGAAATTCCAGAGAGGCAGTTTTCGTAAGACTTTTGAAGTAGTTTAAAGATCTATAAGCGTGAGGTAAGAAAAGTTCAGAATAGTTCCATAACATGCTGCGAAAATCTCAGGAAAGTACAGAGACCTTCAGAGAATTCAAGAAAACTTCATAAATATTTCAGAAATAATCAGAAGTCCATATAATTTTAGGGAAGTTTAAAGGTGTTTACAAGAATTACATATATTTAGAGCAGAATCGAGATCATCAATATAATTGAGGGGCTCAGGGAAGCTCCAAGAACATCAAAACAGATTAAAAAATCAAAGGGAAGAGAAGTATCTAGAACTCAGGAAAATTTCGGAGTTTCAGAAAAACTCCGAGAGAATTTCTGACATGCAATAAAGCTTATATTAACATCTGGAAAACGTGAGAGTGTTATAAGACTGTTGTATCACAAAAATTTCAAGAACTTCAATAAACTGCGAAAATTTTGCTAAGTTGATTAGCGAACATCAACGAAGTTCCATTATTTAAATAAAATGTGAGAAGTTTTAGCAAGCACCGACATTTTCAAGAAATTCCAGAGAACTTCTATGAAATTGAGATATTTTTAGAGAGTTTCATGACATTCAGCGAGGTTCCAAGTACTTCGAGAACGATTAGAAAATTTAAAAACAAGCATGAGCATGAGCATGATTGACCACCCACGGTTTCTACTCTGTTATTGCCAGACCAGCTGTAATTACACAGAGCACCAATAAACGATGCTTGGGACTAGCAATCATCCTCAATGTGGGTTTCGTTTGCAGCAGGGTTCGTTTTAGTAAACAATAAGCTAAATTGATGTCCTACCGATCATATCACGTGAAGGAGCTTGGGATTGAATCCACGGTCTTCTGCTCAGTAAGCAAAAAAGTTTGCCACTAGGCAGACGAGCACCTTTTTAATCATCGAGTTGCTGTAATTACCACGTAATCATGTTAACAAATAAAAAGATTGACGAATCTTGAATGTAGATGGGCTTGAGATTAGTCTTATGAGGTTCTGCTGAGTAAGCAAAAATGGATACTCTTAGGCAACCGAGCGATTATACCGTTACTCGTGTTGTTATAACTATTCATTTTTTTTTTACAAAATACACGATAAACAAGCGATCTTACCATACATTTTTAATATGAAATGATCTGGAAATGCGATGTTCTGCATGAACAGAAAAGTAAGCAATCCAGTGCAACTGAAGATCTTTCAAATCCTAAAACTAAAATCTACGAAAGAGTAAGTACGTACGTACGTACCGGAAATGCATAAATTTAACCACACCCAACTGCAACACACGTTCAGAAGTACTTTTGATACACGTACAAGGAATTCCGTGAAATTATGTGAAACTCCGAGAATTTTATGATTGGTCTGAGGAAAAAAAAAGTAGGCCTTCATTAAGTTCCACTTTCACGTGACGTTGAATGTTTCGATTTGCTCTTTACGCATGGTTCAGGCAATCATCACAAGCTATGACCGATGTGACGATTGTTGAAGCCCTGGTTAAACAAGCTATTTAAATGAAATAACTTTCTCGAATTTCACTTGGTATGTAATGAACAACAGAAATACGCGATAGTTTCATTGGATGATGGTTAATTTTGAATACACTAATGGTACTGCCTACGGCGACTATGACGGCGATTACGACTGCTTATACGATGGTGCCTATGAATATGACAACCGCGAATTCGTAGCTTACCATTTTTCTAGGATATAACAACTTTGCCCAGCACCTCCACTTGAGCTTCATGTCTGCTATCTGTTACTGTTTGCAAAAATATCTAACAGCAATTACCTTTGTTGTAATACTTCCTGCATTGCCATGGTCATATGGGAGGAGGTTCGCGTCTAGTGCTTTCTCCAGGAACCGTTCACGGCCACCAGCTACCGCCCGTACAGTTTTGGGCGTATCCAGCGAGGCATCCTTCAGCTCGCTCACAATCTCCGACACTGGCGAGAGACCAGCAGACGAGCACTTTTGCAAGCCGTAAACTCACTGATTCACGGCAACGTTGGCCACCGAATCACCACCAAAACTCACGGCAAACACATTATCAGCACTTTCCCCAGCTAATTTACCAACCGGACCGTGTTCAAACTCGCACACGCCGAAAGCGTAACATCCGAACACGATGAACCGGCCTCCCGGTAGGCAATGAAAATCAAAAGCACACTTACACACCACTGGCTACGAAAAACACACCCGTGCAAAGAAGCGGATCCAATAAACGTCACTCTCGCGAAAGCAGAACCGTCAAGCAAAAAAAGAAAGGAACTCGATGACTTATTTTGTGATACGGAATTTCCACGGAAAATCAACCGGAAATGCACAAATTTCACCACACCCAACTGCGACACACGTTCAGAAGTACCTTTGATACACTTTCGGTATCAATTTTGGTTGAGAAGATCAGAAAATTTCAAAACAATCTCATTAACTCAATGAAATTTGCAGTGGCGTAGAAGAAATTCCGTGAAATTATGTGAAATTCCAAGAATTCTAAGATTGGTCCGGAAACTTCGATAACGTCAGAGAATTATGAATATACCTATATTAAAAAAAATCACCGAAATATAAAAAAAGAGAACTCTAGGTAAGCATACTAAACTGTAGGGATGTCCAGATAAGTTCAGGAAAAAATTGTGATTAAAGGAGAAATTCTGTGTGAGTTTATAAAGATTATAAAACTTAAGGAAAATTGTGTAAATTTTAAGGCAATCCAATTAATTTCAACAAAATTGCGGGTTATTATAAAAAAAATACTGAAAAATTCAAGGAAGCTGAAACGAATATCTCGATTCCTTAAATTAGTATGCATGAGCCTAAAATAAGAGGTAAAATACCATAAAATAATACCCAAAAAATGCTACCACTTAGTTGCTTAGTTTCCAAATATCATGCATTTTACATGCATTTTTTTGGTATTATTCTTTGGTATTTTACCTCTTATGTCATGCTGGCCCATTTCAAATGTTGGTATCAGGTCAGAATTAGGTATTCTTTGGTTAATTTCTCCTGCTCAGGTAGATAACTTCATGGAAATTCAGAAATCTTTTGAGCAGTTTAAATAACATCAGGAAAGGCTGGACTATTGAAGAAGTTATGATGTCGATAATTTAAGGAAAGTTCCATGAACTTCAGAAAAATCTTGAGAACTTCTGTGAAACACATAGTACTAGGGGAAATGGCTCTTATGTTGGCCTATGGATCTAAGATTGGATCCATCGCTAAAAATCTGCAATTTATCAATTGTATCTACATGAACACGTCATTGCGACGGTACATATGGATATTTTTGGTCACTTTTGAAATTTTAGTCGTTTGCTGAATTTATTTTTGGGCCCAACTTTGGGGCATTTAGGCTGACATTCCATTTCCATTCGCCCAATATTAACTTTTACGTTTTCATTAAAATAAAACTGTGGGAGCTTAAACCAGGTCCAGTTATTTCAAAAACATTGAAAATTTACCAGAAGTGCAGAGATGATCTTCAGAAACATTTCGAAAACTTCATAGAAGTCTATGGAGCATAGGAGAACTACAGGAACTTTCATGAACAAAATACGGGAGCTCCTAAAAAAGGGTTTCAGAGAGAGTACAGTTCCATTTGTCTCAGAAAATTAAGGAAAATTCTAAGAAGTACCCAGATTTTCGGAAAACTTTAGAAATGTTAAGAAAATTATCGATAGTTCTTCACATAAGTTAAGTTTGTGAAAGCTTAAACATTTTTATGACAATTCAATTAAATGCAGTGCTGTACAACAAGCTTAATGAGAGCTTCAAAACCTTTAGAGAAGTTTCGAGCACTTCCGGAAAGAACAGAGAACCTTAGAGCAGTTACATTAGCACTAAAAAATTACATAAATATTAAAGAAGTTTCGAAAAACCAAGATCTTTAGACAAGATCCATGATCGTCAGGAAAATTAAGGAATCGAAAAAGTTCAGGAAAGTTTAAAAACTTTATGACGGGGATACTTATTCAGGCTAGTTTCTTAAACTAAAAATTCATTACCTTCATGAAAGTTTTGGAGACTTAGTTATGAAAACCTCAGAATATCCCATTTCATATTCGAGGGAGATTTTTCATGAAAATTCACTTGGCATTTTCTTCCGGGGAATGGAATTATTCTATAAATTCTTTTGGAACGATTCTTTGGCTTCTCTTAAAAAAATCACCAGAAAATAAAACTTCTCGCAATTCCATTTAAATACTCCTCAAAATGTCAGGCCGCCATATTTGATTTTCGTCATCTTGGATTACAAAATATCGGCGGATCGACTCATTCCATAGATATCCATATTGCATGAATCTAGATGCATATGCACTGTCCGGAGGCCACCATGTTGAATATTGGTACCCCATATTGGATTTGTGGAAGCCATCTTGGTTTGAAATACACCATTTTAATTTCATCTTGAATGCTGACATGAATTTCGGAATGTCCCAGACTCTAAAATGTAACATATCTTCTAATCCTATGAATTTCGATAAATTTGATCTTGGTTGATATTGATGCTGGATGATTTTGGGGATCAAAAATCACAGCTGATATTGGTCGAAAATCACGGGTGATTTTCGTGGTGATGATGGCTTGTGATATTGGTGGTCCAGCAGACAATGAAGCGGGCCGGACTTCATGTCTTCAAGGTAAGGAAGGCACCTAACCGAACCGATAAACAACATACGGTGGCCAAATCCCGCACCAGGAAGCTGTACCGCGAGTGGTTGGTGCAGCCGAAATGCATCGTAATGCACGACGAGACGTACATTAAAGTGGACGCCAAGCAGATCCCTGACCTGGATTTTTTCATCGGCAAGTTCCGCCTGGATGTTCCGATTTCGGTAGAAGAAGGTCGGCAAATTTGCCAAGAAGAACTTAGTGGGGCAGGCTATCTGTGAGTGCGGTAAATTTAGCAAGCCGTACATAACGACAGGCACCATCAACGACCAAATACATAAAGAAGAATGCCTCCAGAAGCGTCTGTTGTTCTTCCTTCGGTCCCACGAAGATCTGATGGCATCTGGCATTGTTCCATTACGCGATTACGGTGATGGAGTGGTACGAAGCCAACGATGTTGTTTTTGTGACGAGGGAGACAAATCCGCCAAACTTGCCAGAACTTCGCCCAATAGAAAAATTCTGGGCGATTATGAAAGGCAAGCTCCGGAAAACAGGAAAGGTATTCAAAAACAAGTGTTGTTCAGGATTTGATGGGTAGCGCTAAGCCCAAGGTGCATGCCTGTTGCCTGGGAGAGAAGGTTGAATAAACCAACTTTTCAAAAACATAGCAGATATGTGTTTATTTATTTCCTGAGAGTTTAAAAACTATCCGACTTTAAATGAATTTTCGGTGATCATTTTTGTCTGTGCATTTTTTTTTCAAGTAAGTCTTTATTTTTGGAACACTGAATGTCTTGTATATCGATCCAATCAACACAAAGGCCGAAACCAACGGCTTTACGAAACAGATGCAATCTAAGATGTTTCTCCTCAGCAAGTTCCCATGAGTTCGGTCAGGATTTAGCCCTGAACCCTGAACTAACAATTATGATTTGATGAGGGCTCTGTAGACTAAGATCTCGATAAAACTTGCAATGTTACTTGGGAGACTTACTTGAGAGAGAGGCACACTAATCTGCTTCGATCTCCAAATTTTTCGTAAACCCTGACCTTCCTTATTCGTGCACCTCTGGCAATATTGCTCCCACCCTCTGTTGCTGTATGGCTGCCAATATATTTGAATCTTCGGCTTTCTTCACTGCTTTCACAGCGTTCGTAAAATAGGAAGCGTTTATCCATATTGACATCCAACGATTTGGTCATGTTAAAGTTGATTGTGGGAGCTTACTCTGCATTGCGTTAGCGCCATTGTACTAAATGAGTAACATTTTCAGCCAATCGATGTTGATAAAATGCTCCATCGTGATAGACACTGCCAAAGCAACCCACGGTCCGGTACACGGTCAATTGCAGCTACCAAGATCTCGTCGATTACAATGAGGAACAGTAGTGATGATAGCATAAATATTTGTCTCACACCAGCAACGAAACGGGTCAGCTGCATTCAGGGTGCCCTACTGATTATCATGATTGCGTCGCTTGAAATTCGTATACCTACTCCAATATGATATGAGCGTTACAATATGATCCACACAAGATCTTCCAAAAGAATACTGCCTGCTGTCACAAGCGAGACACGTTGATTATGTTCTGCATAATTTTGCACAGAACATTGGAAACTGCCGTGTTTCGGTGCTGAAAAATCATTTTAAATTACCAATCTCCCAATTAAATTATTAAACTTGTTCCTGTCATTAGAAGCACAGTCAAAAAAATTTAAAAAAAATCCCAAAGGTCCCCGTGAAGAAGAGAACTAACCCTCGCTGCAAGCAAGACCATCGCCACGGTTCAAAGTTGTTTGAAAAGGAAAGACTTGGCACCATCAGCAAACACACCCCTCAAATGAAAAAAAAAATCAGAGGAGAAAATGCAAAGGGAAAAATAAAATTAATTAAAAAAGTCTTACAGGAAAAAGTTCCTCCTTTGGTTTTCTTCGCCAGTCTATTCTATAGCTTCCCCGAACATGTTCGTATCTATGCCTGGGATGGGATGGTGCACAGTACACATTGTATGTGAATGGGTTGTTCCTCTCCTGTAACTTTCTTCCTAGTCATTTGGTAGTATTATCTTGATTCTTGGAAGGCGCTATTGAGCGCAAAATGCAACCCATCAAGCAGGGTTGGAGGCATGGTGTCGGGTACTGTATTTAAAAGAAACAAAAGCCCAAGAAAGGAGTTTTGAAATTCATTAAATCTATATTCTTCCAAGACACCCGTGCCAACGCAGCGTTGAACGGGCTTTATCCACGAATGCAGCAGCAAAAAAAAACAAAAAATGGGTTGGTGCTCTTTCTCTCCGGTTGTTAGCTCAACATATTGGCTCGGCTTGCTTTTTACTGTATCTTCTTTCGCATTTAATTTACTTAATGTTTGATTAAATAAGAGCCAACGAAGCCAAAGTAAAGCTTTGTTTTTGGTGGTGGATTCTTTTTTTTTTTTTCGGCGTGGTTATTAAGCATCTTGGAAGATCAGAGGAAGGCACTGATTCGTGTAATTAAAAATCATAAGCAAACATATAATGCTGCTTATTGAAAATCTTCTGCCTGGCGAGGAAATATTTGAAGAAGCATTCCTGCCTTGATGAGCATGAGCATGATTGACCGCCTGCGGTTACTACTCCGTTATTGCCAGACCAGCAGAGAACCAACCGATGATGCTTGGGACTAACATAAATCCTCAATGTGTAAAAACTGGGGATCTCAAACTTTGTAATAGGCAATACAAGCACCGGCCGCTTCCGAGTGCAGGTCAAGAAAAAGGAATGGGTAGGAATGTGTTGACGTGATATTTGGTTTTGTTTGAACCCGAGAAATTATCTGCATTTCCAAGAGAAATCACTAGCTATCACTATGATCGAGTTACTGTTGTAGCTTTTCAAACCCGGCATCGATGACGACAACGATGGAGAACCCTGCGATGATAAGTTTCACTGAACACACGATGAGAAAACAGTATGACTATGGATCTTATTATTAGTATAGGGCCTTGTGTGTGTATAAGACTTATGGTTTCAGAAAAGTGGGAAATATTGTCAAATATTCGAAATCCCAGAAACATCTAGGGGCCAGAAATGAATGTTTAACATCATTTTAAAATCTAATAGGTCGGCTTCGGTTCATAAAAAGTTGAAAATAATATCAAATACCTATCAATATGGGTATTTTTGGAATCGAAGTGTATCTTCCATTTAATTCCACTTAATTAATTTTGGTATCCATGACAGATACGTATTTCGACTACAATGTGCAGTCTTCATCAGTGTCATTCCCACTAAAGAACTTGTCAAAATCTAACCCACACATTGTAGTTTCATTTTTATACCTGTGATCTTGACTTTTATACCTAGGGGATGAGTACTTAAGTGTATCTGGAAAAATTCTAACAGTTGAATATTGTTTCAAAGAATATGCTGAGATCAATTTATTCCTTTGCATCTGTCGGCCTAATGGCTTTCGGCCTAATGACTCACTTGCCCTAGTGTGCCAACACCTGCATCATAATCATAAGTAAATTATTTTATGGAAATTTCACCTTTGAAATGTTTTGATTAAATTATGCAACACAGAATATAGTATTGTGTGTCTAAGCTTGCTATCAAAACTAATATTTTGATCGCAATCCCTTCCAAACACCAGCATTCCAGTACTATGATGGAATTAACGCCCACTCGTGACAAGCCGACGGATGCTAGGTGGGTTGAGCAAGCAGATCTTGAATTAACAGCTCTCTTCATCGTAAAGCAGTAAATCCTGCCGCCCGTAATTACTGTTATAAATCTCCGCTCAAGATAAAAGATAATCACTCGCGCGCTTTTCCACTCGTTTCGAGCACTCTGGCAAGGAAGCACTCCTCTTCTTTTGCACCACTCAAGTCTGCATGAACGGCATCAGCCGTTGGGAGCAAAGAAATTCAAAATAAATAAAAACACATCTCCAATCCTTATTGAGAGAAAAACAGCACAGAATAAATCCTTGACAAGTTGTGATAATTATGTCTTCGTCTTTTCTACCAGAGCGGAGAAAAACAAGCGGCATAATGATGCCATTAATCGATTTTTAATTTAGGTTTAATTTCGCTCCGAGTTTAAACCCGTTAAATTTGACCGCCCCCTTCGTTGGAAAACACTTAAAAGAAATGAGTTCCGAAATGCTGCCACACTGCCGGAAAGTTCGCAAATAAGTTGAGCTTTTAATTTTCGTAGCCAAAAATCTTGAGGTGACAGCTGGTCCATCCTGGTTGTGTCTCCCCTACTTGGGGCATGACCTCGCTGGTTTTGAATGAGAAAAGTTTCCTCCGTTAAAAAAAATAAGAAACACTCTGATCTTCATCACTTCACTGTAGATACCAGACAGGGAAGGGTGCGGGAAACTTTTCCGTCACTGCGAGTGAAAGCCGACAGTGCCAAAAAGTAAAACAGAAGAGTTGGTGGTGAAGTTTCCCCTGCCACCGCCATGCACTGATTGAACTCTATCAGCCCAACATAACAGCGCCATGGACGTCGCGATGGTTGGACGGACAGTGGAGCGAGTTTGAGCTAATAATGTTCCGTGTCATGGAGAAAGGGTGGGTTGGAACTTTGCGATAATAAGTTTGTTGTTGCTTTGTTTTTCAGTTCCTTGCCTTCAAGGGAAATGTTTGATGCTTGATGTAAATTTCCGGCAGATGAAATTGTGGTTTGAATTCAGTGGTAATCGCGAATTGGAAGCGCACCGATAAACTCAATTAAATAGTTGGTGAAAAACAGTTGAAAACCATAGTTCTTGAAGATTTGTTATTTTGGAGACACGCAGATTTCATCAGAGAGATAAACGAAAATTAATACGTCGTTTCATTGTTGGCTGTTTCTTGTCCGAAAAGCATTTTCTGCAAGGACAAGCAAGCGTCTTACAAACTTAGCTGACGGAGCATTTCCCAGGCAAGAACATCTGACCAAAAGTTTAGGCCATTTTTCATGAACCATTCGGTTCGGAGTCCCCCTGGCAAGGTAATGATAATGCAAATGAAATTTCACACTTTTAGTCCTTGGGGGCATGCTTCACACTTCTGAAAGTGACTGGGATTTTTGGAGAAGGAGACTGTGTGCTAGTGCTAAGATTAGGATGACATGAAATATGATTTGTTGCTTCGAGTGAAATGACAAATTTCGCGTCTGATTTGAATCGTGATAGAAAGTTTGTTAGACACAGCTTTTTACTTGAAGAAAGTTGGACGATGAATGATTTATCATAAGATATGTACAATGTTGCGTCTAGAAGAAAATGTTAAAATAGAGTAAAATAAGACTACTGGGCCGTGGTGAATTTCAAAAATTTCGATGAAACATTATATATAATGAAAAATTGATGTTATTCCTTGAATAAGACAATTTTTATATCGATAAAATAACAATAATTTAAAATCAGTAATGTGTTTTTCCGACTATCAAATCTACATTAACAATAATTGGTGTTTAGGGTGTGTATTGCTTTTAACAGGAAATCCATACATACACTAGAATCTCCTATTCAACAGTGTCTTTTGAATTGATTTTAACTCCTTGTAGCAGACCTTATCTTCTTACATAAGTTCTCAGAGACAAATGGCTCACAAATTAGAGCTGATGAATGATTAATATTCTATATACCTTTAGACAGGTATAGAGGGAAATGGTTAAAAAAGTTTACAAACTATCTCCAAAAGTGAAATATATCTTTCAAACCGTCAATCAACGCGTTATTTCTTAAAATCGAACCATAATCCAATACCAGTGAACCATTGCCGTAGTCTAAAGAGTCCATCCAAGTGCTCTGTCTGCAACGAATCTTCGCACCGGCTATACTACTGCAAAAGGTTCCAGGAAATCCCAGTTGCCGAGCGAATCCGTTTGGTTAATCAGCTGGGTCTTTGCAAGAACTGTTTGTGTGCATCCTACGGTAAAGCGTCTTGTACCGCTGGGGATTGTCGCAAGTGCAAGCAACGTCATCACACTCTGCTCCACGAAGGACCGTCGTTGGACTCCGTTCCGGCGAAGGGTAGTCAGCTCTCGTTCGGAGTTATCAATCAACTTTCCTACGGTGATTGCTTCACGTCGGTATTCCTCGCAACTGCAGTAGTCAATCTCGTCGATTCCGGTGGGCAGCAACACAGCGCCCGCGCATTGTTAGATTCCGCGTCACAAGCCAACTTCATCACCGCCAAGCTGTCAAAGAGGCTGGGACTGAAACCGCACCGAATCAACCTGCCGCTCAAAGGAATTTCTGGGTTGACAACGAAGATCACCGAGGCCATCGAAGTCGACATGCAATCGAGAACTTCGGATTATGAGGTCCGTATAGACTGTGCAGTGCTGCCAAAAATATCTGATCCGATTCCACACCAATTCGCCGACATTTCCGACTGGGAACTTCATCCCAGCAAGCCGCTGGCAGACGGTCGATTCAACATTCCCGGTGAAGTGGATCTACTACTTGGGGCCAGCGAGTTTTACAACCTTCTGCATTCCGATCGCATGTCGCTGGGACCTGCCAAGCCAGTGCTACAAGAAACGGCTTTAGGCTGGGTGGTAGCTGGTTTATACGAGTCAAAAAACTCCGCATTACAAGCTCCACTGTGCTTCGTGTCGCATGTTATCGCAGTAACCTAATTTGCCAACGTATAATTTTAGGTCTCTGGGCGGTAAAGGTTAACTTTTTATGTTCACCTTGCAACGACGGTACACTGACTTGAATACAACTCTTTAGACTACGGCAATGGTTCACTGGTACTGGATTATGGTTCGATGTTATGAAATAACGCGTTGATTGACGGTTTGAAAGATATATTTCACTTTTGGAGATAATTTGGGTTGCAGACGGATTCCAGCACCTTCTGGCGGTGTTCGTACTCTTCCTTGTCGGCCAGCTGGTTGGCATCGAGCCACTTGATGGTGTCGTTGCACTTGTCCATGATGAGAGTCTTGTCGCTGTCGGTGATCTTGTCCTTCAGCTTGTCGTCCTCCATGGTAGCCTTCATGTTGAAGCAGTATGACTCCAGAGCGTTCTTTGCGAAGATGGTTTCCTTCTGCTTTTCGTCCTCGTTGCGGTACTTCTCGGCTTCGTTGACCATACGCTCGATGTCCTCCTTGCTGAGACGGCCCTTGTCGTTGGTGATGGTGATCTTGTTTTCCTTGTTGGTAGACTTCTCGAGGGCCGTAACGTTCAGGATACCGTTGGCATCGATGTCGAAGGTGACCTCAATCTGAGGGACACCGCGGGGAGCTGGTGGGATTCCGGACAGTTCGAACTTGCCGAGCAGGTTGTTGTCCTTGGTCATGGCACGTTCACCTTCGAAGACCTGGATCAGTACACCGGGTTGGTTGTCCGAGTAGGTGGTGAAGGTTTGGGTTTGCTTGGTGGGGATGGTGGTATTGCGCTTGATCAGAACGCTCATGACACCTCCGGCAGTTTCGATACCAAGCGACAGTGGAGTAACGGGGTTAGTGAAATTGATTGGTTTGTCATTGCAAGGTGGACTACTGATTTATCATTTGGTGAAATTGTCATATAAATAGCTGAATTAAAACCGCTTGAAAAAAAAGTCCGTGGTCATATTACCCCACAGGCACGTACATTCAGTTTCCCTCCTCAATTTTACGCACTCTAGATTTTAAGCAACCCCGATTTTACGAACATATGGCTCGATTTGCGCTTATTTTAATTTATTTATTTATTCGTCGTCAATCAAATGTAGACCAGTTTAATTTACAAAAACACTTAACATCTATTTTAATTTTCAATCTCTGACTAACCTCGAAGAGAAACGTTTTTTAAGAGCATTTTTGTTCATTGTCAAATCAATTGTTTCATAATGTTTATTATAACAAGACATCATTCTATTTAAAGGCGCGTTCCTGACATAGTTTGTTCTTTGGTTGTGAATATAAAACATATTTCTGTTTCTTAAGGAACAAGTGGGAGCATAAAAATTTAGATTTTCTAAAATATCTGTGGCATTCAGAGATTGTATTTATATGTATTAAGAAAATGTAAGATTTCGTTGAGGGTAACATTATTAACTACAATATCTCTCATTGGCTCGGGAAGGTATAAGAAATACTGGAAATCCCGGTCTTGGTCATCATGACTTGTATAAATATCCTGAAAAAAACTCAGCAAATAAGTTACTGATCTTGCTAGTCGTTTTTCCTGTTTTGTTGTCTAGGTAAATTTTCTAAGGATAATTATTAAATTTAAATTTTAAATTGTTTTTGATAATCTCATAGTTTGCATGACTAAAGTCAAAATAGGTTTCCAACAAATCGCCATCCAACATTGTGGTGTTATCGTGTATAAATACGGAGAATTCTATTGCAGTTTGAAATATTTCATTTTCCATAGAGGTGCAGGAGCCTTAATCACGCAGAAATCATCGGTCATATTCGTAAATAATAAATCTAAATAACAATTGTTATGATTTCTGACATGATTGACTTGATGAAGTCCAATATCTGCGCTTTTGTCAAATAAAGAAAGGAGCGTTTCGTTGTCTCCAACAATCGGTATCAAAACAGATTCATTTTCGTCGTCAACAATAAAATTTGCTGCTCGTTGATTAAAGTCACCGTAAATATGAACATTTGCTTCACATTTAGAAATAATAGTATCAGCAATACTAAAAAACAATTCATACGATTCTTTTTTGGCACTTTCAGGAGGAAAATACACTGTCGCAAAGATGTGAATTTGATCCCCAATAAAACATTTTACCCAAACATGATCAAACTCTTTACACTTGTTTGATTTAATCTTTTCCGATTCATAGTCGGCACACACTGCGATTAATACACCTCCATCAGACTTTTTGTTGGATAACGTTTTGTTACGATCATCCCTAAACATATTAAAGCGATCTCCGAAAACTTCTCTACTATTTAAGCGGGCATCCCAACTTGTTTCGGTGCCTAAAATGATAGGATAACTAGAAGCGGCTACCTGTTTACACATTTCATTGACCTTTATCGCGCTCTTCATCCTGTTAAAATTTTGGCAATAAATTATAAAATCTTTGCTACCGCACTTTCTCTTGCTATTATTGACTTCAGGCAAGTCTGTCGTTTTTACTGTAGAAAATCTATCGGTCGACAAATTTAAATTATTAAAACTAATTACCACCCTCTCACGTGGAGAACTCGTCAATTCCTGGCGTTCCTCGGGATCCACGATAATGTTATCTTCCTCCAAGTGGTGCGTCAATTCCGCAGAAAACCCGAATGCTTGCAAGAACACGCCTCGCACAATGCAGCTGAACGTCCTGGAGTCAACCTGTTGGGCGGGTGCGCTTGCGCTGATCGCGGGAAAACATCACTCACCGGGTAGGGGTTTAATATTTCACCCCTTTGAAATTGGATTGTTGGTTGGTAATTATTCGGTGGCCTTGAAAACCGATCTTTCGCTGCAGCAAGAAGGTGTCTATCATGAGGAAGACGGTTGTTTTCATTCTGTCTGGTGATGATCTGTTCTGTAGTTGATGATATTGTGCTGATTTGTGGTATTATTGTGATTTTGATGATTTTGATTACGACTGTGACTATGATTGAAATGTGCGTCTGCTTTTCGTTGCTTCTTCCGATTTTTAGCCTTACCAGCCTTTTCTTTGCTGATTCAAGCGATGCAACTTCCGAGCATCATAATCCGCCCAGCCCGCTTTCCATATTCGTTTGTTACCCAGAAGTCGCCATCCTGAGTCATCGGCATAATTTGAGTTTTTGATTTCGATTTCCAGACTGGGGCACGAGCTAGCTGACGGAGTCAAAGATGCGTTATGAAAATGTGTTACATTAGCAGAAATGGACTTCAATTCATCAAGAATATCCAACTGTAGCATTGGATTGTTGTGCATTGGCGCACTAGAATTCATGTCCATCGTGAGACTTGAGAGTTGCTTGATTTCTTCATTCAAACATTTCAAGTCATCAGACATATCCGACGTCATTGTTTGCAATGACGTAGATATAGTCTCTTTAGACGCTTCCATCGCTATATCAAATAGCGATGTTATGTGGTTCTTTATGGCCATTAGGGTGCCAGAAGATCCAGTGCTTCTAGTGCCCATTAGTTCTTTTTTTATTTCACTGAGCGATCGAGGCGATCAATGGCTTCAAGTACAACTTCAATATTGTTTTGCTGAGTTGAACGATCTGGGTATTATTGTTATTGCTGTCGGCCAATAGTGTATGTTGCTCCGTCAGCGATTTTATGTCAAGGCAGCACATATGACTGCGGATCAATTTTTTATCCCTTTTTCCAATAGAACCGCGCAGGACAGTTACTCCCAAGCAGGTTGCATGAAACGTTCGCGGACATCCGACGCAGGTACACATTACCGTATCACCGGTAGAATCGGGCGAGCAAATTTCACAGCTCATATTCAATACAAACAGTACACAAACGAAAAAAGCAAAGCGTCGACAAAAAATATATTTTAAACGCTTAAACGTACGTGGCCGGGAACGAATTAAAAACGCGTCTACACTGACTGACGACGAAAATTCCAACTGTCCGGAGCGTCCTCCGGAGTCCAAAGCAGGCACGATTCCCTGCCATAATGCGTCTTTGAATTTCTCTGCTGGTGTCATTTTCGGCGGTCACCAGTGAGCCCAAATACACGAACTCATCGACCACCTCGATTTCGTCACCGTCAATCTGAACTCGGGGTGGGAGGCTTACATTGTCTTCCCTAGAACCTCTTCCTTTCATGTATTTTGTCTTTGATGCGTTGATGGCAAGTCCAATCCGCCTAGCTTCAGCCTTCGGTCTGATGTACGTTTCCGCCATCATCTCAAAGTTCCATGCCATAATGTTGATGTCATCGGTGAAGCCAAGAAGCTGGATGGACTTCCTGAAGATTATGCCACTCGTGTCCATCCTAGTTCTTCTGATCACACCTTCTAACGCGATGTTGAATAGAAGACACGAAAGTCCATCACCTTGCCGTAACCCTTCGAGATTCAGAGGTACTCGAGAGTTTCCCCGATACTCGAACAACGCACATCACTCGATCCATCGTCGCCTTGACCAATCGCGTCAGTTTATCCGGAAATCCGTACTCGTGCATAATCTGCCATAGCTGATCTCGATCTATTGTGTCGTATGCGGATTTGAAATCGATGAACAAATGATGTGTGGGCACGTTGTATTCGCGGCATTTCTGCAGAACCTGCCGAATCGCGAAAATTTGGTCCGTGGTAGCGCTGGCACCCATGACTCCCGCCTGGTACTGCCCCACGAACTTTCTTGCAAATAGTGACAGGCGATGGCATAGAATTTGGGAGAATACCTTGTAGGCGGCGCTCAGCAGTGTGATCGCGCGGTAGTTGCAGCAATCCAACTTGTCGCCCTTTTTGTAGATTGGGAATACGACACCTTCCATCCCCTCCTCCGGTAATATCTCCTTCTTCCAAATCTTGGAAATTACCCAGTGTAAAGCTCTAGCCAGTGCTTCACCACGGTATTTTAATAGCTCACTTGGTATTTGATCTACACCAGTTGCTTTGTCTTCCGCGCGTGCTACAAGGTCTGTTGCCGTGCCACCTTCGTTTTCTGCTTCTTCACCGTTGAGGTGCTCGTCATAGTACTGCTTCCACCTCTCAATCACCTCACACTCGTTCGTGAGAAGGCTACCGTCCAAGTCCTTGCACATATCGGCTTGCGGCACATAGCCTTTGCGCGAACTATTTAGCTTCTCATAGAACTTCCGTGTGTCGTTTACGCGGTACAGATTTTCCATCGCCTCGCGATCTCGGTCTTCATGCTGACGCTTCTTTCTTCGGAAAACCGTGTTCCGCGCTTGTCTGTATCACTCCACATTAAATATCGTGCGGTGTTGCAGCATTCTCGCCCGTGCTGCATTCTTCTCCTCTACTAACAGTTGGCATTCGCCGTCAAACCAGTCATTTTTTCGGTCCGGGATTGCAGTACCTAATGCCGCTGCAGCAGTACTACCTATAGCGGAACGGATGTCCCTCCAACCATCTTCAAGAGAAGCTGCGCCAAGCTGCTATTCCGTGGGTAGTGCAACTTCCAGCTGCTGCACGTAGTCCTGAGCAACTCCGGCGTCCCGTAGTTGCTCAATGTTGGGTCGCGGAGTTCGACTTCGATGGGTGTCGAGATGCACCGTCGAGAGTTTTGAGCGCATGCATACTGCAACTAGGTAGTGGTTTGAATCTATGTTCGCACTGCGGTGCGTGCGGACGTTGATAATGTCGGAGAAGAACTTCCCGTCGATTAGAACGTGATCGATTTGGTTTTCTGTGTGTTGGTCAGGTGATCTCCAGGTGGCTTTGTGGATATCCTTGTGGGTACTTCGAACTACCATTCCTCGAGAGACTGCAAAGTTCACACATCGTTGGCCGTTGTCGTTCGATACGGCATGCAGGCTGTTTGGCCCGATTGCCGGTCTATACATTGTCTCCAATCCTACCTGTGCGTTCATGTCGCCGATGACGATTTTGACGTCCCGTTGCGAATAGCCGTCGTACATGCCGTCGTTCCAGCTGCGCATAGAACGCTTCTTTCTCGTCGTCGGGGGGCTCCCTTCGTGTGGGCAGTGCACGTTGATGATGCTGTAGTTGAAGAAACGGCTCTTAATCCTCAACTTGCACATCCTCGCGTTGATCGGCTGCCAACCAATCACGCGTTGGCGCATCTTACCAAACCAGGTTCTAACATAAAAAAAAAAACAATTTTTCACCATTAAAATAAAGCTAAACGAGCTCCCCATAGAGACGTGTGGTCGTTGACAAAAATTCAGTTCTAACGACAAGATATTTTTTTGCCATACTAAGTTGATTATCAAACCTAATTATGAAATGGTTCACAAACTAATTCAATAAAGAGATATTAACTCAAGCTATTGCAAAATTTAATTCGTAAAGAGTGTATCCCAAAGAGAACTATGGATTAAGAATCTAACGTCTACATTATTTGACTTGGATTTAGGGAATATTTTACGAGCTCAATTTCCAGGTCCAACGATGGCTGACTTGCGATGGCGTCAACGCAGTGGGGTATCTCGGTGTGGTTCACAATCGCTGTATTCTTTTTTTTAACCCTTATCCAACTCAACATTTATTTCATTTCGTCAAGCCAGTGTAGACTACATACAATGATTATTACAATTTTTACTTACATACTATGCATTAATTCTATTCTGTTTTAGCTTAGTTTTTATTTGCTGCTTGGACATAGTGATGTCAATAGTTCCGCAATGCAAATTATATAGGCGCATCATTCCATTGATTGGACTATTTTTTGCATAGTTTGTTCTGTACGATTTTTCAGAAAATAAATTCCGTGTTCTAAGATAAGGTGTGTAAAAGTTTAATTGTGCGAGAATTTCTGCCGAATCAATGCGCATTGAAATAATGTCGTTGATAAAGAAAAGTATTGCAAATTGGTGGCGCTCCTTAAGTGTTTGTATATTGATGAGCATGCAGCGCGCTTCATAAGATGGTAATGGAAATGCAGTCAAATTCAATTTAGGTAAGGCATATAAAAGGAATTGTTTTTGGAAAGATTCTATGCGTTCTTCGTGTATGGAAATGTATGGATTCAATACTAGGTGGCAGTATTCTAGCCACATAGCAAATACGACTGGTACATTTGCGCCCAGAAATCGGAGTTGGTGGTTAGCTGATTTCCACCTAGCGACGACCGAGTGTTCAAGTGGTCCGAACGGGATCCAGACCAAACACCCAAGTTAAATGGGATGATCTCCTTATAGTCCGACCGACTTTGCTTAATACTATTTTTAACTACAAAACCACTACTGAAAATACCATCAATCCTAAATAAATCGTTTCTGAAGAGGTGAGTCTTTTCCTACCCCAATGCTGGTTGTCAAGGTGATCCACTCATCACGCCGTCCGCTGCAAGAAAGTTTTTCTGCTCAACGGTAGAGAGAGAGAGTTCCACCTTTTACTGTTCACTTCCTACTGCTGCTGCTGGTACCTGCTCGCCACGCCGTCCGAAGAGAAAATGAACGGAGGGATGAGCAACCGATTGGTACTCTATTATGACGTCTGGGTTTGGGGAGAACGTTTATTTCATGAAAATAGTAATAAAATTATAACTTTTTATTTGAACATGTTTCAACAGTTTTTTTTTTAAATTGAACATTGGAAAAGTACTTATTTTAGCAAATTTGTAGAGTTATTTCCTATCGATTGGTTTATTTGGATTTTAATTTCATCCGTAAATGACAAAGTTAAAAGCGTTCAAAACCTAACACCTTTTCGTAATGATATTCCGTGATTTTCTATTTACTTCCTTAACTTCCTGTAAGACGCAGTCTTCGTCAAAAAATCGTGTATAATTCCTGTTTACGTGGAGCTAATATGCAAACAGAGCTATTCCAGCCAAAATAAAGCCAAAACTATAAGCTTTTAATTAGCCAAAATCGAGCTATTCTATTATGGTTTTACACAAGTCAAGTGATTATTCTTACTCAAGACAAATCTTTCCAAAAAGATTATGTGTTTTCACATATGTATTATTCAAAATATCATGACTCGAAAACCGTTGATTCTAACGAAATTGTTTCTGAGAATAATTTTTAGACAACCAATAGAGATTAGCAAAAACGAACACGGGAAATATATTTTGTAAATATTAATAAAAAAAATACGTTTTCAAGAGTGGAATTCCTTCCAATGAGGCAGCTTCCACACCTGGACCCTACTTATCGACTCATCATCTCATGAACCGGGGACCAACGGCTTTACTTCCCTTCCGAAGCAAGGCATGATCAGAGATGTTATGCCTCAGAACATCCCGGTGGCGCCGACTAGGATTGAACCCAGGCCTGCTGGGGTGAGATGAAATCACGCTTACCACTACACCACCGGCACCGCTTAAAATAATATATTTAAAATAATTTCTTTTTTTTATGTGCTTATCGAGACTTTTAGTCTGAGCTACCATTTCTACATCCAAACTAAATCGATCAAATTTCCCTACGGTGCTGCCAGCCGTTTGCATTGTGAGCATTCTATACCATGATCATTGGCGTTAATTTGAGTGGCAATATTGGACAAGAACTCAACTGCAAGCCTTTAATCATACTTCTAGCTGACCTACTGCCCCCAGATGATCTAAGAAAACCTGCTTGAAATCTGTGACGGCGTCGCATAATGGACATCCGTCAGTGTCATTAAAGTTTTCAGCACTGTATCCTGTTCTAGGAAGAGAGTCGGGATGAAGACAAGGGTATTGTCACTAGGAAAATGGTGATTGACAAGATATCATACCGAGTTAGGGCTGAAAATCAAGCTGGCCCGTGTCACATGTCTGTCGGATCGAATTTCTTAACCTATCTATCGGTCTGCATTTAGAACATTTCGTTCGAATGGTTGCGTCTGTTATGCGTGTATGCAGATCTCTAGATTTGCGGTGACCCGTTTCAAAATTCAATAGCTTGCCAGCCAGGACAGCAGACTGAGTTTATCGTTGGAATACACAAGTGGGATGGTCGTCACCGTTATCCCATAATGCGGTCAATAAAGGGTGGCGGCTCTCTCCATGCAGATACCAGAATCGAGATTGCTGAATTATTTTGATTTTGTTAACCGGGGCAATGATCTGTGAATTATGATTCATTACGGTTCGGTCGGTGGGCGACTATGCTCCAAGCTATGACCAGGCAGTACCTTCCCAGAGTGACCGTCTTTATTTATTATTTACCCCTCTCTATCTCTCAATTTCTCTTAATAATGGATCGAGATTGGTAGCCAATGCCACTGAACGAAATCGAGTGCAAACAAGTCTGGAAAGTTTATGGAATTGGATGAAACCAGATTTGAACACAGATATGAATTTCGGTTGATTGGCATGATTTAATTTGTTTTTCGTAGAAGATGATGGTCCTGAGCGATGAACGAAGCGAAATTGAATTGCTGTTATATGTTCACAAAACAAAAATTCAAATCTATCTAATCATGCTGGGGGAGGAAAATCAATTTTACGAAAATTGCACACCACTGCAGAAAAATAATGTATCCAACCAAAGTTTCCACGGTCACGTTCTGCCATCGCCGCAGCCGTCGTCGTCGTTTTTTTCCCATGGCTTGTGACAAGTTGCATTCCACTGCTGATGAAAAAGGAGGCAAAAAAATTCAATTAAAATTCACATCTGTTTACTAGCCATTACCGGGAAAGCTCCCACCGTCGTCATGGTTGTCGTCGTCGTGGTCGTGGTCGGGGAACAAGAACAAGCCCCCAGGACCAACCTGTACTGAATGCGGGTTGTGGATGAAAAAGCACTTTCATCACGTTCTTTTGAACCGCTCATTTTATGGTCTGGGATGCGACTCTTTGCCTTCCATCGTCGTGGGAACCTCAACTTCCTTCCCGTTTTCCGACCATCTCTCGCACCCAACACTCGGCAACAAATTCTGATTGCAAAAGATGGCTTCCCCCTACGCACGCCATCTAGATCGCTCATTTCAAATGCCGGCCAAAAGACGAAAGTCCGAATCACCCTCCAGCTACGGGGCTAGTAGTGTGACATGGCAAGAAAAACAGTGGAAACTTAGTAAGTGAGTGAAAGCCCTTTTCCTCATTTACACGATACGATGGGCATTACGGTTTTAATGAGTTTAACTTTTCCTAGAAATTCTTCTTAGCAAGGAAATGGTGATGGTGTTCATAAAAAATGGTGAATGCGTCTCCAAAGCAAGGTCGTGCCATCAACTAACCCCAGTCGAGCACTGGGCAGGGACAACCGAGAAACATAATGGAAAGGCATTTTCCCACTTCATACTTTGTTAGACGAACGACTGGATGGTATTTAGTCAGGTGCCTGAGTCTGTGGTGGTAATGAAACAGCAATGTTATGCAACAATCTCAAAAGCGGAGGAGAGATAGTGCGTAAGCGGAAGTCAACTCCAGCTATTTTCTTTTATGTCCCCGGCAATGGCGGCGCGGGTGTGTTAACACACTGAGGAAACTGACGCTGATGGCCAATGAGAGGTGAAAAGGGTGTGCTCTCGGTGGCGTAATTTCGTTTATGACAGCCCCTTGGTAAGATTACACGCTTCTTACTTTTTTATCTTTTTGACTTGAGGTTTGCGTGGAGATCTTAATAGCTGGTTCAGAGGGCCACATTAATAGTGAAGGTGACAAATTGTATGACCTCTGAACGGTGTGTGGAAATGACTGATAGCAAATTTGGTTCGTGTTTAAATGGTGTACATTTAAATGCTTTTATGAGAAAAAAAAAACAGACTGACTTTCCGTAATATTCAGATGTTCAGAAGAGGAAAAGAGATGATCTATGGAACTTACTAGAGTGATGCGATTAATAAAGTTCTTCCCATTGAATGTAGGTGATCTAAGATTCATGTCCAGTCAGGTAGTGTCCAGTTTATTGACAGTTCTAGATAGAGCTAGAATTAGGGCGTAACAGCTTTTGTAAACAATTAATTCTTTCGATGATTTCTAGAAAGTTAAGGCTCGCCAACGCAAATCAACAATACCATCTGGCAGAGGAAGACTTCTCCTACATGGCGGTTGTGCTAGTTTTCGTGGGCGAACTTGAGTTCCTAGAAGTCATCGATAGAAGTCATTGTTTACAAAGGTTGTTACGCCCTAATTTCAGCCCTATCTAGAGTTGTCACTAAATGCTGTTTAAAGGTTGAACACGAAAAATTGTTTCAGTCTTTCTTCATCTTTTACACGAGCCTTGTTCCCACTTGTTTGGCTGCCAAATTACATTTTCGCTTGTAATCCTTCAGTTCAATTGCAGTGTTCTTCAGTGTGTGCTTCATAATAGACCAGTATTCCTCGATTGGCCTTAGTTCCGGATTCATCTCCTTGGGAACCACTGTGACACCATTTTCGCTGTACCACTGTTTGATGGAATTTGAGTAGTGACAGCTTGCAAATTTTGGCCAGAATCCACCTCATGCTGCTCCAGAAAAGGTAGTCTCTTCTGTAAGCATCCACCTGGTAAATTTGTAGGTTCATACTTTGAGAATTAACGAAAGTTTCGATTTTCAGCCCCCTAACTGCAGATTGCTAGCCAGACTAGAAACTTTTTAGTGAATTCAGACTTCTGTTTTATTTTAAATTGTTCCGGGGCACTTTTCGTTCAAACGAGATATCAAATTCCTGCCCAGGAATTTGATCGAAAACTGCCAAAAGTGGATAGGCCGGGATTTTTTGTTTCGAGCGTACAGTTGTCATGCTTGTCTTGATTCACTATTTATACCCTTTAAAGAGTGAGATCAAACTCCAAAAATGCCCCACTTTTTTAGTCAACAACGGATACCTTGTTAAAAAAATTAAGCACTGACACCAATATTTACCATGCATCAGAACCCAAGTCTTATCCACTTCAAACTAGGGAACAACGAATAGAAGATTAGGATTCACACTAACCCTGTTTTCAAGGTAAAGTTTTGCCACTATCAACAAGGCATGAATAGTAACAATGAGTTTTTTTATAACTGAAAAATATTGTTCCCCTGGTTTTAAAGTATTGGGGACTAGGGTTCTCTGGAAGATCTTACACCATGATTTTATGGCTTACTGATAAATTGACCATTTCTTAGAAACGCAAACGGTTGACCTTCAGCAATTAAAATTCACAAACAGCTCTATTCACAGGTAAAAATGTGCACGGAATCGATTGCACTAGGTCCCAAAGACTGCATATGATGGGAAATGCTCCCGAAATTCCCATAATCTGTCGTAAAACTATGAAAAAATCTCGCACAATTTATTTGTAACCCACGGAATTTAGATCTGAAAACACTGTCAGGTTAAGTAACATCTAAGACATCATATCAAGAAGACTAGCAAATTTTTCAGAATCCAAGCGACGGATACAATAGTGCTACGCTTGAGTGAAAGTGGAAGCAACGCATAGGAGACAAGCTATCAAGAAGAATGGCATTTCTGCCAGCATTTAAGGGACAAATACTGGATAAAAATTCGCAATGCCTTTGTTTTTAGATAAGATATAAAATGAAACAAAATGTGGTCCAGACAGTGTCTTCATATCGTATATTAAATTCCAGTTTTTTTTTATAAAGCTATGAAAGTACATTTTATGTGGTCCATGTATGCCTTAGTTATGCCCAAATGAAGTATATTCCATATCTTAAGTTGTGAACTTTCAATAACAGTGCAATTCAAAATGGAATGCTAAGACGTCCATAAATGATACAAGGAAGAGGTCAAGGAATGTGTGCCCTTGATAAAAGAACATGCGCATCCCCAAATGTCGATGATGACGATGGTTGCGCTACGAACCTCTACAAAGGATTGAGCTTGATAATTTTTCTATATGATAATTTGATGAATACATTTAAACTAGGTTTGCAAAAAGACGAACTATTGTGCAGACAATTCCTTCGAAGGTTTTAAATTGCTTCAACAGTGACATAAGTGAGAAAAGCCATAAGAATTAACAACGAATATTCGTTAGCATTCCCAGTGATTAAGAAAACCCAATCATTCAGCATATTACAGCATCCAGTATAAGGACACCTAACAGTCATAATAACAAACCTGAAAAACGCCTGTCACGGCATGATCAAGCTTGCTTCTCGAAACCGGAACAGTCGTGATGTATCACAGCATAGACACGCATTTTGCAGGTTCGATATTAAGCAATTAAACATCTTCCATTTTTTTAGCTATCCATTGTACCCAATCAACACACTTCCATATCGAAAAGTTGCGGCAGCTTCGCATAGAAGTTGCTACAACCGTTTTGTGACAAGTGTGCTGCTAGGGTACTGTATCATCTGCAAAATTATATCGAAAAATCGATAAATGCAATTCACAGTTTTAATATACATAATAAATATATGAATCCTCAATACACTTTCCTGAATAATAACAAAGTTGTTCCACGTAAGACTAGGAATAGAATCTTATAAAACCAACCTTTGAGTTCCGCATGATGGTGCAAAACGGTTGGGTTGTAGACTCTCTAGAGCTGCCTCCATAATATCCGTAGAAAACACAGAAGAACTTGTTTCTTGGCTGGAGCTAATTACGGAAGTGGGTTCTTGCGTACAATGTTATTGAAATGCTTCTGTAAATTTCATAGCCAGAATATTTGATTTTTTTTCTCATGAAACCATGGTGGAGAAAGGTTTTGACGCTGATTGTTTACAATTTTGACAAGATGAAATTGAGGACTTATCACTGGTTGAAAATTGATGTTTCATAGCCAGCTTGTTTTATAGCAGCTGCTTATTAATCAACATTTGGATTGATTATTAGGTTTAATGAGAGGAATTCAAATTGGCTTTATCAGACACAATAAAACAATCATAAAACCTTAGTAATTTCCATTTCATTCCACTACCTTATTTGTATATCCATGACAGATACGCGTACTTCGTCTACAATGCGCAGACTTCTTCAGTGTCATTGATCCTTGTTGAGTAAAGTTGAATTCCGTTGTTTGTTGATCTTGAGGCTCTCTGCAACATACAGTTTCCATGATGTAGATACGGTTTGTAAAATCGTGATGTCGTCCGTCGATAGTTGGTGGTCCTCTGTGAAGATGTGTTCTGCAACCTTTGATTTGAAATCATATGTTAGGCCTTTTTCCTCTTGCTTTTTGGCCTTATTAACCTCCGCTATATGTTCTTTAAATCTAGTGGCCAAAGTTCTCTAGGCTTGTCCAAGGTATACTTTGTTACAATGATTACAGCTTATTTTATACACACCTGCTTTACCTAAAACATTAACTGGGCCTTTAGTGGATCCTAAAAATGATTTCAACTGGTTATGTCTACTGGTAAAAAAACCAAATCTAATCCGAATTGTTTTAACTGTGGTCTTAGCTTACAAGTAATATCTTGATCAAATGGAACGGACACTCGTTTCAAGGGTTCAGGTTCTGCGGTGAGTGTTATAAATAATCTCCTTTGGAGAATACTTGCTTTTTTATCAATGATTGCCTGGATTGTGGTCTTCTTGTATCCGTTGAGTCTCGCTGTTTCAAGATGTACTGTAATTCTAACCTTTCCTGTATCGCTGAGTGGAAGAGTCTGCATCCGATGAATCCTGTGGTGGAAGACGGCCATTTTCTGTTGGAACAAATGGTTAGAAGTATAGGGGATAACTCTTTTGGTGCTTGTTAGCTTCCTGTAAATTTCGTATTCAAGCAAAGATGATGGTGAAGATTCTCTGATGACTAGAATATCGATAAATACGAGTTTCCCGTCTTTTTCTACCTCGTGAGTGAATTTTATATCCTTGTGAATTCTGTTGATCTCATCTAAAATTTGTGAAAGGGTTTCCATTTTAACTAAGCTGAAGATATCATCAACAAACCTCCACCAACGGATAGGTAATAGTCCTTTCTCCTTCAGAATTGTCTCCAAGTTGGCCATGAAAAGTTCACACAGGAAGGGGGATAGGGGGTTTCCCATTTGGGCTCTTTTCATCTGCTTGTAGAAGTTACCTCGGAAAGAGAAGTAGTTATCTTCCATACAAAGGCGGGTCAGCTTAAGGTACGTCCGAACCTTGTTTCTTCATGCTGCATCCTCTCGTTGTGTTAATAGCCAGTCCTCCAAATGGTTGATCGCTTCCTTGACCGGTACGCTGGGAAAAAGAGCTGTGACCTCGAAAGATACCATAATCTCGTACTCGTTGATTTCTCCTGAAGATTGTAGTTGCTTGGTGAACTCCTGGGTATTACTAACTACTTTATTCTGGAACTGATACGGCATACTGTGGAACTCGGTGACAAGCCACTTCACTAGTTTGTGGGTGGGGAGAACCAACTGCAGGCACGATCTCTCACATTTCATTCCCCGGTTTGTGGGCTTTGGGGAGACCTTTGATCCTGGGTAGAATGGGATTGGATTCCCGTAAACGACCTGCTCCATCTCCTAATATTGATTTTCACTCCTATACGCGTTTCACTATATTATGTAAGGGGTCTACTCGAAGCTATCTATACGGTGTTGTTAATCTTCGTTGTAATCTGTGAACACATGAAGACAATGTTCCTAACAATTATTTTCAAAAGTATGGTTTTTAGCAGTCAAAAATCGAACAATGATTAACATGTCACTATGATCGATAAATTTCATGGCCTTTGATAAATGCTGCACAGTAAAAATGGGAAATGTGCAATAATTGGGTGGTGTGCAACAATTGGTAAATTTCCCTAATTTTGTGAAATAATGAAATTTTGGTTTTTTTATAAGTCCTAAAAATGTCATAACTACTAGTTAAAAAACAATTTTTAGTAGCAATAAGATGGCGACTCTATTGTTCTGACACGCTCTGTATATTTTCATAGAAAAAATGCCATGAATTTCAGTGATAAAACCAAGGAATTTTAGATGCAATTCAAGGAAGATTTAGAAAGAGCTCTAAGAGGGTTAAGACTTCAATTCCACGTGAATTGTGTGAGTTCAGAGTAGAATTTTTAAGCAGCTCTGTAAAAAATTCCAAAAAACATTGTGAAGAGGATTCCAGGATCCGTGAAGAATACCAAAAAATTCCAGTGGAATTCTTAGAATAATGTTATGAGAGGATAAAGAAATTACGAATGAACACTCTAGAGCATGTTAAGGAAATTTCTTTTCAAATATTCAGAAGATTTTAGGGCAAGATAATCCTGCACAAAATCTCAAGACAGCTCTGAGGTGAATTTCTTGGGAATAGGAATTCTTAAGAAAATTCAAATGAATTTTAAATAGAATTATGCAAAAAGCTTCAGTGAATTCAAAGAAAACTGATTTAAAACTCGATAGAAATCTAAGGACAAATTTCATGACTTTTCGATTAATCTGCAGGTTTATTCTGCAGATTTATCAAAATTTAATAATTTTATCTATGAACTGTTATAATTAAATTTTCAAGACACTTCCAGGGAAAATTTCGAACTTATTCTAGAAGAATCCTAAACTCTGTGAAAGGTTATTATTCTAAAAGAAAAGACTTGAAATAGTCCAATAAAATCCTGTAAAGAGTTTTGAGTAGCTATCAGACAGACATATTTTAAAGAATTCGAACGCAGAACCAAATTCAACCCAAGAAAAATGTTGCTTCCTTAGCAATGACCCATTCAACCTAGTGATACCTTCGGTTTTCGCTTTTATGCTTAATTTTAATTTCAATTGAACAACCGGGAACATTACCAAAATTCGGAAAAAAATATCGGGAATTGTTTTATCGGCATTCACTGGTCATAATCTTGAGTAAAATTTAAAACAATCTAGCAAAAACACAACATTGGCAGTTAAGGTCCAGCTCAGGTATATACTGAATTTTATCAAACACTTCTTCCATATACATTATATGGGTTAAATGAAATGGTCAGGATCTAAGAAAAAGTTTTTTGAGTGGCGCCGGTGATGAAGTGGTAAACATGATTGTCTCTCACTCCAGCAGGCCTGGGTTCAATCCCAGTCGGCGCTGCCGTGATGTTCTGAGGCATAAAAAATCTGATCAAGGGAAGTAAAGCCGTTGGTCTGTGGTCTATGAGTTGATAGGTCAATAGGTAGGGTCCAGATGTGCGAGATTCCATCCTGGTGTCGGTAGCATTGGTACTCAGCACGGAAAACAAGATCGACGGAAAACAAACCAGGAAAAAAAAAGAAAAATTTATTTTTGCAACTTCGTACCACTGTACATTGTAAAAGTTATACACCAGTTACGATCATTTGCAAGTATCAAAAACATGTGCTACTTAAGTTTTCATCGATTTCTGGCTTACAAACACTTCTGTTAATAGTCAATGTAGAACATGTCATTAGGTAGACACAATTTCTATCCTTTTTGAATCATCATATTGAATCACAGTTCAATGATCTTAAAGAATTCTATAATTCACTAGTAGAAAAAAGTTACAATTAGTGTTTCCTAGTCCAAAATCACTTTTCCCATTTTCGGGGAACATTTTTGACTTCTTTGAGAACAGCTATGTTTACAGTAGCAATGTGAATAATAGATTTTCACTAAAAATAGACCACACCACTTGGGAAATATACTGACTTGATTTACTTGAGGAAATCTGATGAAGTAGAAACTTCCGGATGAAACTCCGGGGAAAGATGTAGGAAAGTTTCTGGAAAAATCGTAAGATATTTCCAGGAGAAGATAGAAGGGCTACTGTGGAAGTTGGAAGAAACTTCCTGAAAAGGTTTTAAAATACTTGTAGTGAAATATGGAAAAAAATTTCGGTACAAGTTAGAAGAAACGAGAATAATATTTCCGAAGAAGCTTTAAGATACTTCTTAGTTGAGTAATTAGAATTTTTTTCAGAAGATGCCAAAAGAATCTTGCGCGCGAAATCATCCAAGAGAAAACAATATATTAATTTTTTGTGAAAACAATTGAATGCTTCATCGATCGATCGACCAATTAATAACAAATAATAACTTTCGCAAATTATACTACATAAATACCTATTTGGATACTGCATCCAAATATTTCATAATTTCAGAATATTTTCGATAATTGGGATCAGCAGTTTCCCAATCGCAGGTAGTCTAAAATTTAAACAATATTTACAATCAATTACTGTTTAAAAAATAATTCGTTCATTTTGTCGCAACATCTTTCTTCCGAGTGTATTTAAGATGCTGAAATATGGCCAAAAACCAAATGGAAACTGATTGGAGGTCAAATCCATAACACATTGTTAAAACTGTTTTGTTTGAATCGATTTTAATAAGTAACTAATAATTAAGTAAATGACTGTTTCGAAAATCCCAACCTTAGCATATTTGCATAATGTAGCATACAAATACCTAACCATTAATGTGGGCAACTGTTAATCCTACACACTACAAAAAAGACATGTAAATTTCAGTGTCCTGAGACCGACACATGCAAGCCGCCTTTTTGACATAAGAATCAGTTGAAAAGGACGAGAAGCGCACTTTTTGTCGAGTTGCATATGTTTCAGTTTCAGGACACTTAATTGTACATACCATGTTTGTTTACGTTCCATGATTTACGACAAAGCTGAATTACGACTCGTGTAAAAATAATAATTTCTAAATGTGTAGTCTTTGAAGGACCTTTAAATTTCAAACTACTTTCTAAAAAATCGAAATTTTTTCCTCATATCAACCTCAACTTAAACTATCCCACCAACATTCACACACGTACACATGATTCACGACCTCGAGTCTGTCAATCAACGTGTAGTCTTCCATATCCAAAACCTCTTTCAAAAATTGAAATCTAATTTTAGCTCCCATATTCGACCATTCGACAGACCGACACTTACTATTAATCCGGAGGGGCCTCATCTGGTTTCATCCTTTGGGATCAGTGATACTGGGCCAATATTTGCACGTAGCTAGGCTGACAGAGACAAGATCCCATCCTTCAAGCTCAATTCTGTCCTCAAACAAGACGATGGCTCCCTGTTTATCTGAAAACGAGTTGTAAGACACTGTGTGTGTATGCGATACATACATATGTAAATATTGTAATCCCCCACACACCGGACTAATTCGAAATCGGAATCGATGTTGTCTATGTACCTACTCCGAGCCACTGCGGTGGAACATGATTCTGGTGGTTGTGTATCTATTTCATATTCCATTATTCATTGGGAGATGTATATGTTTCTTGCGGGGGTGCAAAATTCGGTCAATTCTACTTTATGGCATTTTCCTGTCTCGGATTTGAAAGCTTCGGAGTCGGTCTGCTAGTTCGAAATTGGGGAGGGAGGATGAAAGTGGTCTTGTCAGACAGCAAATTGAGTTGATTAATTCATGAAATCTAGATATGATTAAGCTGGAACGCGTTCAATATAGGTCGTCTCAAACTGCATCAAGAGTGGCAGCTAGCTGCGGTCGGTGGTCGATGTGACTTGTCGTGAGGTTCCGAAGACGAATGAAAATAGATAAAGTTCAGCTTGTAATTTGGCATCTCTTGAATAATTCATTGATGAAGGTCTGTCGTTGGCTTGTGTGCATTAGTGGCGATGCAGTTGAAAATTAATTTGAACCGCTTTGCTAAAAACAGAATCAATCATCCTTGTGGAGCAGAGCAAAATTCAACAGCTTGCGGAAAAGCTCATTTTGAATGGATATTCAATCGAACGGGCAAGTGAACCCATTTCAGCTGTGTTTTCCAATAAAATTTATCCCTTTGGTCAATACCATCCCTCGAACAACTGGTGGAGCAGAAATCTCATCTGCTCTTAAATTCAATCAAGAATACTTTATCCAAACCTTCTCCACTTGCTTCAAGCGAGAAGGGGTTCCGTTTCTATACGGCAAACCCGTCCCAAGTTCATCGCATCCATTAGTCATTTCTTGTTTGATCAACCGAATCGATCCTTCTCCCTCTTCATTCACATTTTAGTACACGTGTGTTGGCGTTGTTAGGGTGATCCAATGTTTGTTTTTCGGAGATTCATCGTACTTTTTCCCTCGATGATATATTATGATCTCATGATCAACTTCGCCGATGAGCGAAATGTTTCTACTACGGGCAGATCTGGAAGATTCACAAATGCCCATTTATAAATGAAAAATCTGTTGGCATAAGACTCAAGGAGTCACCCTAGAATGCATCTATTCGATCTGCGAAAGTGCTAGAAAGCCTCTTATTTTTAGTGAGCCAGGGATCAATTTCGACTAAGCGAATGAACGAACGGGAAAGGGGAGAAAGATGAGTATTTTAAAAGCCTACATGCTTGCCCGTCCACCCACCTTACCCTTGTTGGAATATGATGAATGTTGGCCATTGGTAGTGCCGTGTCGACTGGCCAGAAGAAAAGCCTTTTGGATTTTATTTCATTTTTATTGATACCTATATTCGTTTCATTTTTTTTTCTGGGTATGAGCTCACAACAATAACAGACCGAAAGGTCGAAAGGGATCTCGGGGGAGTCTGGAGAGTTTTTCGCTTCGATACGAACCGGAGGAAGCTGAGGCCGTTGGGGGTAGTTTAGGTGTTATGTTAGTTTCAATTTCTTCGGAAATCCATGAAATCCGAATAAAGAACTGCTTCTGTGCTATGTCCCCTCTCCGTGTTTTGATACCCAGATGAACAGTGATAATGCTTTTATGGGATTGCTTTATGTGTATGACTGAAATTGATTTTTATTCTTCGGATCTTTAATTTTATGACTCTTGATTGAATTGACTTCGCTTACTTGGATCAAAAAACAACGAACATCTGATACATCCATTTAAGTGCTCTTTCTGATCGATTTCGTGATATTTTTTCTTCTTTGGGACAGGTATATATTGTAGGACATATACCACCTGGTTCGGACGAGCGGCACATTGGCCACATGCCGTACGGACACACGAGTTTCACCGAGAAAAACAACCTGCGCTACCTGCGGCTGGTGAAGAAGTACTCCAGTATCATTCAGGGACAGTTTTTCGGTCATCTGCACTCCGATTCATTCCGGGTGGTCTACAGTGATAGCGGTAAGTTAGTTGGAAACCTGCCTGGAAATAGATACTTGAGCATCATTATCCTCTCTGCCAGGAAAACCAATCTCGTGGATGATGATCGCGCCCTCGATCACACCTCGGAAGATGTCCGAATCAAACAACCCTGCGATGAGGTTATACAAATTTGACACCGACACGGGTCAGGTAAGATTGCGCTCAGACCAGTAAAATGTTTAGTTTACGTTTATGAAATTGAATTATTCATTCGTTCAAAAGGTTCTGGACTACACTCAGTACTATCTGGACCTGGAGCAGGCAAACAAGCTGGGCGAAGCGGCGTGGCAGCCGGAGTACAACCTGACGACGTACTACTACGGTCTGGGGGAGGTTTCATCTGTGGCGCTGCATAATCTGGCAGATCGGTTCACCAACGCGGACGATACACAGTTTATGAAGTGAGTACATATTTCGATGTCCGATATCCTACATTAATAGACGATCCCTTCACTATCAAGTATGAGATGTGCATTCGAATCTGCATCACCTTTGTTCATTCGCAAAACAAAAACCTTCTTCAAATAACTAAAATATAACTTACTTATCGTGGGGACCACCCTATTTTCATCTGCAATTGTGCAATTACCGAAACAAAAAAAGGAAGACAAAAATCGATAGTTTCAGTAGAATGGTGGCTTTGGGATCGTTTAAATATTACATTTACATTTATCTCATATTATACTATCAATCAACTCTATAATGCAAAGCAGGCTTGGATTAATCCAACGATTTTCTGCTCTGCAAGAAAAAATTCTTGCCACTAGAGTACCGTTCCCCTTTACATCTCAACAAACCACAGTGACCCGAAAACAATAATTTCTCGCCGTTTTTGTCAGTGTTCATTTTCTAAGTTTTAATCAACAAAGATAACAAAACTGCTACTAAATAGCAAGATATAAATAATATCAGACTCAATTCTTTTCAACCCCCATGAAACCCCACATAATCGAGTGGACAATCACATAACTTCTGTAGGAACTTTATCATTCCAACACCCACATCACTTCTCAAAATGGTGAACAGATTGTCAACTTTTACAAATCTCAGTACTAAAACATCAATCAAAAGAACGTCAAAGACAAAGCTGCAGGAAAACCGGTAGCTACTCCACTACAAATACATACTGTAAACTCCTCCCGGTATATCCGGAGAAAAAAAAACTTTCAATCAAAGTGCTTGTTACTTCATACCGTGCCGATTCAAATTTCGGACACTTAAACTCGAATTTCGGACACTTTTAAAAGTTGATTATCTCGGTCGAATATGATCCACATGTCTTGTAAATTTTAAATTTTTTTGACTAGTGCCCTCCACGATCATCTAACATTATTCCTTTGTTTCTAACTGGATGTAATATTTAATTAAAAATGAAAGTGTCCGAAATTTGAATCGTCCGAAATTTGAATCGTCCGAAATTTGAATCGTCCGAAATTTGAATCGGAACGGTACGTGAAGTTTTCAATTTTGCCTGTGGATTTGAGGAAATAATTCAAGGCCTCTCACTCATCAAGTGAGTTAGGCAAAGGAGTGCGTATTTGATTTTGCCTGTGGATTTGAGGAAATAATTCAAGGCCTCTCTTTCAACAAGTGAGTTAGGCAAAGGAGTGCGTATTTGATTTGTATTGTCGGCCCATCAATGACCCTTCGCTCAATTTTAACTTCTGTTCAATTTTCACACTGCCGTACTTTAACGAAACTATCAATCTATCCTCAGAACTTTCTTACTTACTTACTTAAGGGTCCTGTGCACCACCAGTGGTGCAAAAGGCCAACGTGAAAGACTTCCATCCTGAGCGGCTTCTCGCTTTTGCCTTGACCTGGGCCCATCGATGACATCGATGATGGAGCTCGGCATTCGAGATCCAGTTGTGAGGCCACCAGGCACGAATTATATACCGCAGGCATCGGTTGATGAAGACCTGCAGCTTTTGAGTGTTCTCCGCTGATACACACCACGTCTCGCTGGCGTATAACAACACAGATTTCACGTTCGAGTTGAAAATTCGGATTTTGGTGCATTGACTTATCGGGTTGGATCTCCATACGTTTCGTAAACTCGCAAAGGCAGCCCTAGCCTTCTTGATTCGTGCACCTATGTTGCTCTTGGTCCCACCGTCAGTCGCTATTTGGCTGCCAAGATATTGGAAACTTTCGACCTTCTCCACTGCTTGCCCCGCTACCGTAAAGTTGGAAGGGTTGCCCGTGTTGATATCCAACGATTTGGTCTTGATGACGTTGATGGTGAGGCCCGCCGCAGAGGAGCGTTCGGCTAGGTCATTGAGCTTACTCTGCATATCAGAGCACCGTTGTGCTAGTAGAGCAACTTCTTCTTCTTATTTTCTTCTTCTTCGCATTTAAAGCTTATTGCATATCGCATATTAGCTTATTGCGTGCTCTCAACTTAGTGTTCTAGATGCACTTCCACAGTTATTAATTGAGAGCTTTTGATGCCTGTACCATTTTTGCATTGGTATAATTGTGTGGCAAGTCCAATCATACTTCTATGCCCAGGGAAGTCGAGAAATTTTCCAACCCGAAAAATTCCTAGACCGGACCGGGAATTGAACCCAGCCACCTCCAGCATGGTCTTGCTTTGTAGCTGCGCCTTTACCGACTGAGCTAAGGGAGGCCCCATATAGTAGAGCAACATCATCAGCCAAATCGAAGGCGTTGAGATGCTCCATGGTGATAGGCTGCCAAAGCAGCCCACGGTTCGGTACACGGTCAATTGCACGTCGATTACGATGAGAAACAGTAGAGGTGATAGTATACATCCTTGTCTCACACCATCGACTACCCGGATAGGGTCGGACAAGGATCCGTTATGCAGAACTCTGCACGTGAAAGCCTCATACTGCGATTCGATGAGGTTGACGATCTTATCAGGCACTCCCTTGCGTCTCAGGGCGCCCCACAGATTCTTGTGATTGAGACGGTCGAAAGCTTTTCCGTAGTCAATGAATACCAAATAAAGGGACTCTTGGAATTCATTGACCTGCTCCAGGATGATGCGGAGCGTGACAATATGGTCCACACAAGATCTTTCGGCACGGAATCCTGCCTGCTGCCGTCGGAGAGTCGCGTCGATCTTCTCCTGTATCCGATTCAGGATAACTTTGCACAGAACTTTGAGAACAATACACAGTAACATGATGCCTCGCCAATTGTCGCACACAGTCAGATCCCCCTTCTTTGGGATCTTCACTAAGATTCCCTGCATCCAGTCGGCCGGAAAAGTCGTGGTGTCTCAGATATTACAGAATAGTCGATGCAACATTTGTGCGGATAGCATGGGGTCAGCTTTGAGCATCTCTGCTGATATGCGATCGACCCCTGGAGCCTTGTTGGATTTCATGCTTCGGATAGATGCTTCAATCCCCTGCAGTAATGGGGTCTCGGAATTGACGCGAATGATGCGCCGCACCCTAGGTGGATCATGCCGAGATGTTGATGGCTGGTTGGCCGTCGAAACTTGAAGAAGTTGTTCGAAGTGCTCAAACCAGCGTTTCAGCTGGTCAGTTGGGTCGGTAAGCAATTGTCCAGTCGTGTCCTTCACTGGCATCCTCGGATTCATCCTTGCTCCACTCAGGCGTCGTGAGATATCGTAGAGGAGGCATATATCGCCAGTGTTTGCGGCTTTCTCCCCTTCGTCGGCCAGGGAGTTCACCCACGCTCGCTTGTCCCGTCTGCAAGAGCGCTTGACTTCCTTCTCTAGAGCCGAGTACCGTTGACGGGCTTCGTTCTTGGCTCCTCTGGTTCTCGCCCGCTCTATCGCGGCTTTTGCTTCTCTACGCTGCTCAATCTTCCGCCAGGTTTCATCTGTGATCCACTCCTTCCTCTGGGTGCGCAGCTCACCCAAGTTGTTCTCTCTTGTTTCTATAAAGGCATTCTCTAAGGCCGTCCATTGTTCTTCTACGCTGCCACCTTCTGGAAAGTCCGCAGCTCGAGTCTCAAGATCTTCAACAACGGCGTGTGTCTCTCCTCTCATCGCTGGATCCACGCCATGCGTATGCGGATTTCACCGATTAGAAGGTGATGGTCAGACGCGATGTCGGCGCTGCGTTTATTCCGGACATCAAGAAGGCTCCGTCTCCATTTTCGGCTCATGCAGATGTGGTCGATCTGATTTTTGGTATGTCCATCACGGGAAACCCACGTGACTTTGTGCACCAATGGGGGGAAAGCGAGCCCCCGATCACCATGTCGTTATTGCCACAAAATTCTGCAAACAGCTCACCGTTCTCGCTCATTTCGCCGAGACCATGGCGTCCCATGACACGCTCATAGTCCGTGTTGTCGGAGCCGATCTTCGCATTGAAGTCGCTAGTGTAGATCTTGATGTCACCCTTTGGAACCTTATCCACGACGGCATTCTGACTGTAAAAATTCTCCTTGACCTGTAGCTCGGCAGCATCGGTTGGCGCCCTGGATTATGGTAAGGTTACGAACCCGTGTTCTAAGTCTGGCAACGATTATCCTTTCATTAACAGGCTCCCACTTGATGAGCGCAGCACTTGGCTGGACGCTAAGTAGGAGACCAACTCCATGCGTTTTCACCTCGAATACCAGAGTATAGTAGTACCTGTCCTGACGGCAGTTTGTGTTCTCCAAAGTATGGCCAACGAACTTCACTCAGTCCCAGGATTTCTAGCTGCCAATTTACCCTGCGGGGCTAACGTCAATACATTCCATGATCCAATTCGTGTTCGTTGTTTTGCGCTAAAAGTTGTTGCCGTTAAATCAGTTCGATGTCTTTCTCTGTTGGTTTCTGTAATAATTGTAAAGGTTTCAGAGACAGTAGGTGGTTGACCTAAAGTCTCCTATCCGCCGTGATAGGGCTGCCATCTTAGGTGTAGCTTTTGGGGAAGAGCATTTCTTATTCAGCCGCTGGATGCCAGTCAGACGCTGTTTGAGCCGCACCTCCATGGTGAACAGACGCTCGGGTTCGCGAAGCATTTCCTCTATCACCGTGCTATGGCTACCGCACCAGTGTTCGCGTCACACCTCCTCACTCTGCTATTGTCGGATTGACAACATTGCCCAGGCTACGCCAACCAGCTGTTTCCATGTTTCAGCTGGCAGTCTTTTGTGATTATATGACTCGCGGAGGCGTGAGGTAGAAACTTGTGAGAACCGGAGCTAGGTATATCGCTCCTTCCAGATTGTCACTTACCATTTTGTAGCCAGAACTTTCTCTAGCTAATAAATTATCGCACTTATGCTCGGTAAAAAAAAAATGGCCCTCTCCAACACTTCCCGTAGAATTCTCATCTGAATGATTTTCAAAAATTCCAACCTTTCCAAAACTATCAAGTCTAAAACAGCAGTACAACAAACGAAGATTCGATTTTGGGCATATTCTTTTGAATATTTTTTTCTCAGAAAACAATTGTGAAGTAACAGCATAAATAAAATGTTTCAAAATTATATCAACCTTTAAAGTGTTGATTCTGAAACTTCAGAAAAGTTTGCACCTCAAACAAGCCTCCATTCACTAACTACCTGGCATATTATAAAAGCGCAGCAGTTCCATTTCAAATGACGATTTTTTTTTTTCGATCAACCTACTACGATTTGAAACTTTGCAAAGTTGTTTGTTATTGTTCAACATGCCATTTTACATATTTGGTTTTTTGGGGCATTTTGGGCTTTTGCAAAAATGATACACATCAATAGAAAAACATATATCTCGCGATCGATTTGTTTGATCGAGAAGGTGTCTTCGGCGAAGTTGCGGACACCTACATTTATCGAATATCTTTGAAACAGTATTAATATTAAAACACATTAAATTTACAACAAAAAAGATCATTGTGCTTAAATTGCCCAAGGTTGTTAGTTTCAAGTAGAAATACTCAGAGGGAGAGATGGGCGGATAGAATGTTTTGAGCCAAATGAACTGTCAAAATCTGAGTCAATCAAACATTCCAATTCGAATTTTTCCGAGGATTTCTTATTCTTACTAGAATAAATTTGAGAGTATTGCAATCGAACAGAAATTCAATCACCTTTATGTTTTGTGTGCTTCTCAAATTCAACTAGTTTTGGAATTAAAAACAATATTCTAACTCTATCGATTAATTGACCTTCGTTGGTCAATGAATGGCACCAAGAAATGTGCAAAATATTGCGATTCAATCGATTATTATTTTGCACGTAAATCGAATCAAAAATAAAAGTCATTTGAAATGCTAGGTTCTAGCAAGGGTTACAAGATAATTTAGGAACAAATCCCTGCTGCCGAATTGTATTTTGTTTTCTCCGCCTATCTCTCCCTCTGAGTATTTTCTAGAATATGTAAGATTATGAGGCGAGAGTCAAATCGGTCGAACTTTAGCACACATCCGAATAAAAATTCTCAGCGAACTAGCCTGCAAAACCTGACGGACAAAAATCACCTCCTAACGATTCGTCACTTTTCTTGGAAGTGAACAGCCAATCATCTCCTCTTTAAGCGTGGCGATCCTCCAAAATTGATAGCAATCATCTCCAAATGTGCGTTCAATTATTCATCAATTACGCTCTCCATCAGTGATATCGTTATTCTTTCGGAAAAAAAAACCACCACAGTTAGTTTACGTGCGTACTTGATGCCTGAGATGCCACTGCCTGAGTTGAAAAAAAAAATATATAGGCTTTCTGGCCCTCCCAGACAACCTATTCACACGCAATCGTCACGCGCCCATTTGATAAATCGCGAAATCCATAGTGCTCCCGGGAACGCTCCATCGCAATCCGTTTTCGCCGAAAGATTACAGCGGTGTGGATTTCAGTCCGCACTGTGTTACTGCTTCCTTGCAAATTCAGCTCGCGTCGTCGTTCCGCAGTCACAGGGACCAAAAGGGAAGTCAATTCAGCTGAAAGGTCAGAAGATAAAACCTTTTACCCGTCTTTCCTGAAGGAGGTTCCGCATGGCAAGAGCGTTGTCAAGTGTGTCGTTCGTATGGTGGAAGAAGGTATGTATAGGTACAATACTGACTGGGCTCACCGCGAAATTTACAGCCTCTTGAGTTATTTGCCCTGTCATTGTGGAGGATTTTCGTGGCGAAAACAGATTTGAATAAATAAACTGCCTCCCATTCGCAGCAGCTCGATTGTGCCTTTGCGTTTGGCCAAATCTGCGGTATCAATCCAACAATGCTCGACCAAGTTGGTATTCCCGACGGGGACATTTCGCTTGTAGTCGGGAAAATAAAAAAAAGCTAACACTTGAAGTGTATGGTATGTGTATGTATTTTCCGAATTGATTCAACGCCACACCATTCAACGGACCAACTGACGAAGAACTCGTGCCTGAAATCGATTCTTATCGAATAGAAAAACTTTTTAGCCAAACGGCAGCCACTTTTACGGATCGATAACTTTCAATACCACTTATAAATATAAATATTGGTTTCGTTCCATTACCCAGTGGCCCACTACTGAGCGTATACACTCACACACATCCGATCAAATGACTAAAAAAAAAACCACCGAAAGGTCTGCGTCGTATTTTTACTGATTTTATCGCCGGACAAAATCAGGAGCGTGCAAAAAAAAATATCTCTCAAACCGAAATTTATCTAACCCAAACTTGGAGCTCCGAGCTTTAATCCATTTCAGAGAAGCAAAATGTGACACACGCAGTTTGCTGGCATTCCCGAGATTGTTCATATTTTTGCTTCCCATCCAATCTCGATCCCCCACAGGCTCTTCGGTAGAATATACGAAAAACTATCAACTTGCAGTGGAGGGAAAACATTACCCACCCTTCCTCCCGCCACCCGCCGTTTGCCGACTTGACTTGGATAAGATGAGCAGGAACATCTTTTCTTCTTTATTTTATCAACCGTCAGCGTGGTGGTGAAAAATTCCTGCCCGACTATGAGTGTAGGTACAGCGTTCCATGCACGAGCGGAAATCCTGCAAACGACATAGCTCTTGAGCAAATGGAAAAGTTTTCTGATTTCACACAAGAAAGATTATTATTAACTCTCTCTCTCTCTCTCTCGTTTGGCTTTTCTTTTGGATGGAGAAAAGTAAAAAGGAAATGCGGAATAAATCCTGCTGCAGTGAGAGTCAAATCTTCTTACACATCTATGTTGGTTCATGTTTGAATTTTAAGTCAAAGTGCGGATCAATTATAAACTTTTACTAGTACATATTATAACTTAACATATTTCTTCAAAGCAATAACCAAAGCAACCATTCCAAAATAGTACCAGACTTAATCAGTTGGCACACTTTCATTACAATAAGTTACAGCAACTTGTTTATGACTGAAATAATTCGTATATAAGTTTCTACAATTGATTTGTTAGGAACGAACACCCCTCGAACAGAAGTAGGGCATGTTATTCCTAAGTGCACCTTCGAATGCGCTACTTACTCACACGCATACCTTGTCCAACCAGATCATGCGATGATACCTCTTTCTTCGAGGTTCTCGATGATATTAACAGTACCATTCATCAACCAGCTGACAATTTCATCGTTGGTAACAAACGTGTGCAAATCGTATGTGGAAATTCCAAAAGCACCTCGTCTCAACAATCGAATCTGAAGTCCACCGACACCGGTGCCACTGCTGAATCGAGACCAGTTACATCTGCTAATCCTCCCAATCAAACAACAAACCTGATGAACTCCACTTCAATTACACCTCAGCAACAAACCACTGGGCAACCTGGACCATTATCCGTATCAACCGGTTTCAATTCACTCAAGGTTGCTCGAAAAGAGCCTCAGCTGAAAATTGACGAACACCAAGTTGCATACTACGTGACACCTTTCGCACCAGATCAAACCGAAGTAGCTATTCGGGATCACATCTGTGATATTACCAACGTCGACCCCTCCATGGTGAAAGTAGTAAAGCTAATTCCCAGGGGTAAGGATTAGCGTGACCTAACATTTGTGTCCTTCAAAGCCACTGTACCAAGGAACGCTCAAACCGTCGTTGAGGATACATGGTACTGGTCAGAAGGAGTCGAAATCCGAACCTTCGAATCTCGTGAAAAAAACTACTCGAGCTCGCGATCATCAGGAAACACTTGATTGACAAGTAACGTGTTATCGCTGCACACACCTGTACCAATACTTACAAGCTGCTCACATCGGACGTCGTCGTACTCAATGTTCCTGTCAATCCAGAACGCACTGCCTGTCACCTTATGGAAGCCCCTAAGCCTATCGACCCAGTCGCGCTTGCTGGTTCCTGTCATCTTAGCCGTTCTGGACCTGCGGTCGAAAATGGTGATGGGGGCTTCCAACCTCCTTTTTCAGGCAAGTATGTGTTCGATAGAATCATTCCATTGCCTGATGACTTTTCGTGTTCCAGCACAGCATTTCGCCTCTCCGATTTCATCAAAGCTTATCATCACACGAATAAACTCTCCAAACCAGAATGCACGGCCTGTTGCCTAATGGAAGCCCCTGATCCACTCGACTCAGTCGCGCTTGCTGGTTGCTGCCATCGTAGACGTTCTGGCCCTGCAGTTGAGCTTGGTGACGGGGTCTTCCAACCTTCCACTTCAGAAGGATTGCAAGAACACTGCATCTTGCCTTCGTCTGACGATATTGGTTGCAGACACGGCGAACCTAGTGAATGTTCTACTCGATGCATCGATGACATCTCTAATGGCCTATCACCGATACCAGAACGCACTGCCTATTGCGTTATGGAAGCCCCTAGCCCTCTTGACCCAGTCGTGCTTGCTGGTTCCAGTCGCCTCAGTCGTTCTGGCCCTGTGGTTGAGAGTGGTGACGGGGTCTTCCAACCTCCTGACACTGGCAAGTATGCGTTTAATTGGACTGTTCCATTGCCTGATGTGCCTGCATGTTCCAGCTCAGCAACTCGCCACTCTGATGATCTCCACCAAAACTTGCGAATCTACTACCAGAACGTGCGTGGACTAAGGACAAAAATTTACGACTTCTACCTGTCTGTTGGCGAAAAAGAATACGATGTCATTGTTTTGACGGAAACGTGGCTTGACGAGTGCATCTTTTCATCGCAGCTATTCGGGAATAATTTTTCTGTCTTTAGAACTGACCGCCAACCACTCAACAGTAAAAAAAATCGAGGAGGTGGAGTTCTCATAGCTGTTTCTACACATCTTAGTAGCTGTTTAGATTCATCAACCATTTGCAAATCACTAGAGCAAATTTGGGTGAGAATTGCATCATCAGCGTCGGAGTTATTTATATTCCACCCGATCGGAAAAACGATCTCAACGATATTCAACTGCACATAGACTCAATTGGTGCGGTCGCCGCTGGTCTAGGAGCTAACGACATGGCTCTTCAGTTTGGCGATTACAATCATTCAGACGTACTTTGGATATCAAATGAAAACGGTTACTCTTCTGTGGACATGGATCGTTCCCGTCTTTCAACCGCCAGCTGCGCATTGGTGGACGGATTCAACTTGCATGGATTATCGCAGCTCAACCAGATTGCAAATTCAAAAGGCCGCATCCTCGATCTAATACTTGCAAATGACATCGCTTTGCCTAATTGTACGGTTTCAGAAGCCATCGAACCACTGACTTCTATTGATATTCATCATCCAGCCATAGAGGTTGCATTATCCCATACGGTCCCAGTTTCATACGAAGCGGTGCATGATAACACCAGTTTCAATTTCCGAAAGGCTGATTTTGCTGCGATGAATCAAGCTCTACTTGCTATCGATTGGAGTTACCTTAATTCATTCCAGAACTTGGATGATGCTGTGGATTTTTTCACGAACGCTGTAAGCAGTATTATCGCTGAACATGTACCTCTTGCTGGAGCTGCACAGAAACCACCCTGGTCAACCAATCGCTTGCGAATGCTTAAACGCCACCGTTCTTCGGCCCTTCGAAAATATTGCAGCAGTCGTTCGTTTCACTTAAAACTACAGTTCAATCCTGCAAGCCGAGCATACAGGAACCACAACCGTTTCTTGTACGCTCGGTACAGAATTCGGATGCAGCGCAACCTTCGTACCAACCCGAAGCAATTTTGGTCGTTTGTCAAATCTAAACGTAACGAAGAGGGTCTTCCTTCGTCAATGTATCTAGGAAATCTCTCTGCTGACTCAACTGCTGAAAAATGTGAACTCTTTGCATCCCAATTCAAAGTGTCCTTCAATAATTTCGCTGCGCAGGTTGCTGATCAAAGTATCAAAAATTAGGCTAAGATCTAGATTTCTGGTGAATAGACATAATTTTAGTAAAATATAAATATAAGTTTTACATTTAAGTTACTTTAGGTACAACTCCTCGTCACATTAGATCAAGACTGCAACTCACTTCTATAGCCTATTGTTGGACAAGGTATGCGTGTGAGTAAGTAGCGTCCAGCGTCGCCAGAAGCTGTCCAGCGTGTGTTGAATCATGTTCCAGCTACTTCGTATTGCAGATCTTTCATCCACGGGCTGTTTAACTGGCTGTCGTACTCCATCGGAGCTAAGGAGGAGGAAATGATTCGGGCTCAAGGATTCGTGTTCAGCGGTCTCTAGTGGGATGAAGGTCAACGGTCGGGAATTGACCATATGCTCTGCCTCGATGAGCATGGTTACAAATGACTCTTCGTCAAGTATGCGTTCGGTAGGAAGTGCTCCCAGAGCAGTCTTCACTGAGCGAACCATCCTCTCCCATCATCCCCCCATGTGCGGTGCCGCTGGTGGATTGAATCTCCATTGTGTGTTGGTGTCGGTAAAGGTGCTACTTAGCTGCTGATTGATCGTTCGTATTTCCTCAGTTAGTTCTTTGTTTGCTCCCACAAAGTTAGTCCCGTTTTCCGTGTAAATTTCACGTGGAGCACCTCTACCGTCGAATCGCTTTCTTGCACGAATCCGTCGATAAGGTGGCAGCTATCTCCAGATGTACTGCTCTGATAGTCAAGCACGTGAAGAGAACCGCCCACCGCTTCACTGGTCGACGCAATATTCTGATCGTGTATGGCCCGAACCATGCTAAATGGACGGCAGAATGGCATTAATCTAGCTTTTGGAAGAGATCCCATTCTAGGTGCAACCGGGACGGCTTTGTACACACGGCACCATGCACATTGTTTCCTCACCAGACGTACCTGCACCCTCAACTTCGGTATGGGTTTCTGGCATCGTGATCAATAAAGTCAGCTGCTTGTATGCGACCGTCAACTCGGAGCACGTTGAACTCGTCAATCGCTGGAGTGAGTTTAGCAAATGAGCTGGTTCGATTCAGGAGACGACATTTTGCAGGAATGGACTGAAGATTGTGCTTCAACACTGCAACTTCATCTGGAAATCCGTCAGACTGTGCCATCCGCCACAAACACCGTTCAGCTTTCTGCAGCTCGTCCCGTGTCAATTCATTCAGCTGCAATGGAGTTTTCTTATACAACCGCATCCGATTGACACTTCGTATTAGCCGCTCCCATCGCGAGAATCGTTCGACTTTCACCATCGGTTCAATGACAAGATGCTCGCAAACAAAGGCAGGATGAAGTTCTACGGTTGTCGGTTCAATTCCGTCGCGGCAATCCCTCGGCCACTCTTACTCGTTGTCGTATAGGAACTCAGGTCCATGGAACCACCGGCTGTCAGGCTCGAAGGATGGTCCCTTCCCCCACTTTGTGGCTTCATCGGCCACGATGAGGTTCGTTTGTATCCACCCTTATTCTTCTACCGACGATAAGCTGAGAATCTCGTTGATCCGAAACGCAACGAATTGCCGATAGCGGCGTGCGTCTGACTTAATCCAGGCGTTGACTGTCGATGAATCACTCCAAAAACAGGTACGTTGAATCTTTAACGAATGCTTCTCCTCAATCGTCTTTCTCAGACGAGCTCCAAGTACCGCCGCCAACAGCTGCAAGCGCGGTATAGATAAAGATTGAAGTGGTGCAACCTTCGTTTTTGAGGATACCAAGGAACATATAACATGACCGTTGTCAACAACTCGGAAGTAGGCAACTGCTGCGTAGGCTTGCTCACTAGCATCGACGAAAATGTGGAGCTCCAGGGATCTGTAGCAATTGGAACTATGACCTGGGAAATAGCAACGATTGACTTTGATAGTGTTCAACTTCCAGAGTACAGGTAGTCACTGTTTCCAACGACAGTAAATCTCCCAGGGAACTTTATCACCCCACTCTATCTTGGATCTCCAGACATCCTGTGCAAGAACCTTTCCATGAATAACAAAGGCTGCCACGATGCCTAGAGGGTCATAGATGCTCATCGTTACTCTAAGCATGTCCCATTTAGTGGGACGACTTCTCCTGCTACTAGTTTCTGTAGTTCGTCCCGGAAGCACAGAGAAAACGAAAATACATCCTCATCTGGAAACCAAACCATTCCCAGGACCCTTTCATTCCCTGTCTCTTTGTCTACTGCGAAACACTTAACGGAACTGGGATTCACTTCGCGGATTTTGTCGAGCACAGCCATTCTATTGGATTGCCAATTCCTTATTTGAAACCCAGCCTTTGAATGGATTTCCGCTACCTCCAACGCCAATTTGATTGCTTCCTCTTCCGTATCCAGACTGTCAAGATAGTCGTCCACGTAGTGACGGTGTTTAATCGCGGCTGCCGCCCTTGGGTGTTCGACTTCGTTTTCCGTAGCGTTTAAGTTCATTACGAACAGAGATTGGGCTGGGGAACACGACGCACCAAAGATTTTTTTTTTTTTTTTTGTTTATTAATTTATTTGATAAGGCTCAACCGAATTAACTTTACAGAGCCGAGGATTCTTGGTCACTATACAATACATCTTAAAACTATAGTCAAAAGGTACAACACAATAAACACTTTATCTTCCGCTATCCAAAAAGCCTCCTCCATCAGAACTGGCGCCGCTTCCACTGGTTTCATTGTATAGCAAATTGTTGTACGCCAACGAGGGTCAGAGCGCGTCCATTGCAGCAATGGACGCAAAACGTGGTCAGCACTCACACACTCATCACGAAACGGTTGCTTTCCAAAGTCGACGACGCATCGACCGAAAGAACTGCTGATGAAAAACAATGAGGAGGACCACACAATGGTTGCTGCCGAGAAAACAGACGATCGCGTAGCACACATCGAGAGTGGCCTGCTTTTGTCGACAGCCGAGTGAACACTGACGCACCAAAGATCGCAACATTCATTACCATGACTTCGATCGGCATATCTGGGAAGTTTCTCCACAGGTACAACAAAGCACAACGGTCTTCCTCCCGAATTAGGAGCTGGTGAAACATTTCCTTGATGTCTCCTGAAATGGCCACCTCACGTTCGCGGTATCGGAACAGCACACCAAGTAGAGATGTCAAAAGATCTGGGCCCTTTAACAACATTGTGTTCAGCGAAATGCCCTCTACCTTCGCTGCAGCGTCCCAGATTACCCTTACTTTTCCCGGTTTTCTAGGATGTAGCACTACACCAAGAGGCAAGTACCAGGTTCGACGTGGATCAAATTGACGCAGCTCTTCAGCAGTCACTTTATGAGCGTATACCTTCTCCTGATAGTCCAATAATTGTTGACGAACGTTGTTATACAGCTGCGGATCCTTTGACAACCTCTTATCTAAACACTTCAACCGCTTTTCTGCTAGAGGTCGGCTGTTGGGAAACGCATGCTTCCACAAAAGTCCTGTCATGAATCGTCCGCTGGTTGTGCGTTTAGTCGTTTCTTCCAGGATCTTACGGGCCCGCTGTTCATCATCTCCTTCGATTTGCGGTACCAAGGCAACTCCAAGGCTTTCAAGGGAGAAGAAACTTCGTACATAGTCGTGTAAATTCTGATCAGCAGATTTCGCACAGATGTGCATTTGGCGATGCTGCAGAACGGCCTCGGATCCGCGTTGGCAGCCATAGATAGCCCATCCAATACGGGTTTTCGTTGTGATTGGCTCGTTTACTCGACCCTCACGAAGCTTGAGCGTTGCCAGCAAGTGCGTGTTGTTCAGCCCAATTAAAACACCTGGAACTGCGGCGTCGAAACTTTGCACAGATAAACCCTCCAAATGTTTGAAACGCGCAGACATCTCGTCGAAATTTAATGACTGTTCGAGTAGGCAAAGATCCTCCACGGTGTACGCTTCGCCGAGCTTGTATCGTGTGCTAGGGTAAGTCACTTCTTCTCATGCATTTAAAACATTTCATCAATGCAACAGTATTTAACCTTTTTTTTTAATTCATTTATTTATCAAGGCTCAAATGCCGAACAGTTTTTGATATACTTCACTTCTCTTGGGCGCATCACCTTAAATCCGTTATTCAACATCCCCGTAGAATTTATTTGACATCTGTCTTAGTTTATCTAGCGAGCAACGAATTTCAGAGTTGGTTGGAAATGCTATCTAAAATTAAGCTTTAGTGTGAAAATTTATTAGCTAGAATATGATCTTTAGAAGAGATACATAAGTAAATGTTGGATGTAGGTCATTGTCTTCATTGCTTTTGAGGCGTAATACGGAAATGGGTCCCGTATGACAAAGTGGAGCACTCCCTATTAGAACTATTCAACATAGTCACCAATCACCAAAATTCGAAAATTCATACAGTTTTATACAAAAAAATATTTCTCATTTTATCCGAAGCGCATAGTGATGTGATTCATTCTATACTGAGCGTATAAATCTACAGGAATTCATACGAATGTCGTATGGGTTTTTGTCATAAGATATTCTTTAAAATTTCTATTCTTGTATAAAAGCTAGTAATTAGACAATGTAATAAACATTTTTCTAATAGAAAAGAAAAGAAGCAATGAGGGTTCGAACGAACGATCACGAACCTAACACACTAGTCCAATGATACTTGATAAATACATGATGGCGACTAAAAGCATATACGAACAATTTATTCTATGACAAATACATATAAGTTTTGTTTACTTTACAGATGTTTGTCTTTTTTATGAGAGCTGGTTGGAAAAACTATCTAACATGAAGCTTTAGTGTGATACTTTATTAGCTAGAAAAAGGTCTGAGGAGGGTAGGTAGATGGTTCTGCTAGAATTAGAAATTGAAAAAGAGCGCAGGGCCATTAATGCCACAGCACTAGTCAAACACACACTTCTTTACCTAGCTCTATTTTTTTTTTTTTACTTTAAATGATCTATATTTCTTGAATTTGTGTGGTTTACATGTATAACTTATTAAGTGACACGGATGCGTCTTTTCAACTTTAGTTCCTTTGAAATTTCAATTATTATTAATTACAGTTCCTAGTCCTATCAGGCCTGTTTTAAGAATGACCACCTTGGTGCGATTGGTTTGTTTTAAATTTGAAAAAGGAAACTACTTATAACTACTATTTACAACTATAACTAACCTACAACTACTATATACACCTAATCTACTATATACAAATTGCTTATCAAAGCATCCCAAGTAACAATTCAGCAACCGTTTGGCATCTACTCTGATTTATGATGGTTTTATAACGGCAATGAACAATCCATTTAGTTTAAATATAGCATTTTAAAGTGTAAAACATTCCTGCTTTGTAATTTAGCTTTTTGCTGTTTTAAAAACCTTTGTTAGTCTGGCAAGAAAGTCAAAAACTTGTTTTAAAAATAAATTTAAAACTGTTATCAATCCCTCTTTAAAACTGTTCTGTAATTCAAGCATAAACGTCATTAGCAGTTGTTTATTAATGTCTTGATGAAATACTTTATAAACGTGTTCTATCATTATAAATGCAACCATTAGGTTTTTATATTAGAGCAAAAAGCATTTATTGTTGCTTTTTAGGCTTTTTAAAGTGCATCATTAACTCCCCAATTTGTTTACAAATTGAGCTTGAAAGATGGTTCCTCATAGTTAATAAATGCCAATTTTATGACAAGGAAATCTCGAAGGATAGACAAAGTAGGAGGAAAAGTTCAAGTCGATTTCAGCAAAATTTACTTCTTTAAAAGAACCAGCACACCATCAACGACTGACCATCTTGCGGAGAAGAGTAAAGTGAGCGTGGCCCTCGAATTCATAAAACAATGTCGAAAGTTTAAAAACATACCAGCCTTCTCCAGATCTTGCGATGACAATCGAAATAACAAGCGACAGCAAACCACTGAAACTGTTAGTTAGCGGAGATTAGCTGGTTTCCGATCCATAGCAGCGATTTTATTCGGCAAAAGAATCAACTCTTCGAAAATTTCATTCAAGCGTAAATCCCTGCATCGTTGGATGGTGCACTTCTGTAACCATCCGGAAGAAGGGGATCTTTTTCGGGAACGATTGCGCTTCCAGCTGTTCGAAATGCGAAATGTTGTAAAACAGTATCGCAAACTATCTGAGTAGCTGCTCCCAATCCATCGGGAGAAATTTGCCTGGAAGAATCCTGGATCTCACAGCGCAACTATCGAAAGATAAACAAACTTTGACGTTTAACTTTTTGCAGGCAACTTTGCCTCCATAAATGCTGCCATAAATCTGAACGGGTTAGGATCAAGCAAAATGGCTTTAGATAAATTCAATTCAGCCTGCAAGTTTTCTTCATAAAAGCCATTTTAAAACCTTATTAATTTATTAAAGAATTCTTGAAAGCAAAACAACTTTTTCACATATGTCCCATGAAAATCAACTTTTATGCCACCGCCATGTTATAATTAGTTTGCTTGGTTTTGTACAATCTTCGATTTACAATCAATATTTCCTTAGTATAACTATATTTTGGAAAATTTAGCAATGAGCAAACATTTAAATGCGAAAATAAAAAAAAAATCTCGGCCAAGCTCGATCTGAAGAAAATTTTAGACTTAATTTTTTCGATGTTTTCACGTAATTTCACATTAAATTTAATATGGCACTTAAAACTAGGCCACTTAATGAGAAATATTGTAATAAATTTGGATATTCAACAAGATTTTTATACCATCAGTTTCTATTTTACTAATTTTGATAAGATCGGATTCATAAATCCTTTTCTATCTTGATTGATGGTTTCCTAGTGGATTCAGCATGCGGCTAGTGGAAATGGTTTGTAAAGGGTTTTTATTGTTGCTAAATAACTTTTATTGTAGCTTTCAAATGGTTCTCAATGCGTTCGTCATACAACCTTTTGCAGTAAATCAATCTTGAAGAGCTTCGAGAATACACCCTTCAGAACCTTCTCCAGGGTGGGCCAACTAGACATATTCTAGTCTAAATGAGGTTTTGGCGGATGCATTAATGACAGAATAGCCTTGACCAGGGTTTTATGAATGTTGTTTTATAGTTGCTTTGTAGTATTTCATAAAACTTAAAATGTTACTTGGGATGTTCTGATAAATTACATTTTTGTGCAAATTTAGTTGTTGGCACTGCTATGATCCATCTGCAGTCCCCTTGAACTCGTAATGGACGGACGAGCAAAGATGCTGGTAGCCCTACCACCGCTTGTCATCGCTGCAGCCGTCAACGTAACTGTCAACGGTTGAAGATTTAATGAATAGAAAAAAGATCAACAGTAATTTGCAACTTATAAATTGATTGAATTGTATTCTTTAAAATTATTGTATTTCTTACTTAAAACTAGTGAAATTCTACTTAAACACTAAATGTAATTATGAGACCTATAATTTACCTGCGAAACGTAAGCTAATAATAAAAATTTACAGCTTAAAGCTAGTTAAACTACGCTAAAAAGAGATGCCTTGATTCCTAACCCTAGTTGTCCCGGCAACATTAATCTTAATTTCGATAAATTCTGGAATCTATTTTGGCAATGCCTGCCTCTTCATGTAAATTTGTTATTCTAGTGTCAAAAGGACGATCAAGAACCATCCTCAGCACTCTATTCTGAGCGACCTGGATTTTGTTCCTGTGAGTCTGTGCACATGATTCCCACACCGGAGCTGCGTAGAGGATCGCAGGTGCTATTATTTGTTTGTAGACAGCCAGTTTGTTTACCCTTGAGAGGTGGAATCTGCGGCAGACTACAGTTTTCTCTACATGCGAACGGAAGAGGAGTTTTTCATCGAACAACATCCCGAGATAGGTTACTTCGGCGGACCACTCAACCCTTGTGCCATCCATGATTACAGTACAAGATGGAGCCGGTTTCAGTTTGGGCGATTGCCGATGGAGGAACATGATCGCTGTGGTTTGGCTGCTTGTTGGTACGATAAGAACGATAGGATCCTCCGGATGGTACTTTTGCTGGAATTGTATTTTGTGGTAATGTCACCATCAGATAGTCCTGCGTTTGCAATAATTGATTTCAATACCTTCGAATGCAGTTGCCGATCGTAAGTTTCAGACGCTTACTGTGATCCTTCCGCACAATAGTTTCCACTCACGGAAACGTTTGAGGACAAGGTAGATTTAGGCAAATTCAACGATTTCACAATTTTTTAACCTAACCACGTTGCATTATCAACGTGGGTGTCCAAAATTAATTTCCTGCTTTCGACTTCCATCTGTCACAACTTTTTTAAATCATAATGAATCGTAACAAAACTTTTACCACTGAAAGAGGAAAGCTTCCCAAACAATCTGCTGTCACATTTGAGAATCGACCGCTAGGACCGCTGTAAAAAAATAAGCAGTGCGTCCAGATTTTAAGTGAATCGAGCTTTAGTATCAGTGACTGCACTCAAAAGATTTTCAAATCTAAATAGATTAAAAGTAACACTAAATCGTAACTCTCCTGCCCGACGCATAGGTCGGTATAAAGGGAGAGAATACGAACTTAGTATAAAAATGATTTATTCATTGAATGGTGTAAAGTTGCGGTATTCATAGAATGCATAAAGCCTGACTAATTAAACGCCTTTATACAGATTTAGTATAGTTTTGAATGAAATTTTAATCGGATCAATGTATAAACATTGCTTACCCATAAAATGTTTAAATTTTAATCTATCTTTGTTTAGTAATATTTTTGAGTGTGCGATGGAGGATGAAGGCAAATGAAATATTTCCCCGATCAGTGTTGTAGCACTGGGTGTTGCATGCTGCTCCCAAACACAAAACACATCAAATATTCAGTGATGTATGTTGGTCAGTTATGGATTTGATATGGATGATCGATTTTCATGAAAGTCATGGTCTCGGAAACAATGGCAAATTCTTTATTTTTTGTAGAGAAATTTGACTTTTTTCACAACATATAAAAATTTAGCGATATATGTTTATTTTGTTTTGGTTTCTGAGCTACAATTTTTCAAAAATATTAAGTCAAGTGAATGGCAGTTCAAGAGCAAAAACAAAAATTTACGATTTTTTAAAAATTGTACAAGCACAAGTTTCATGTCACATTCCACGGGATTTGTAACCATTTCTTAGACGTACGAAGAGTAAAAAGCTCCGCAACATTGGGAAATGCAAAAAAAGGGAGTAGGAGACATTCTATCTATCTTCGAACAACGAATAAGAAGAATTGGATTAGACGTCTGCCGGAGTGGTGCTTTCCTTCTTTCTTCTTCAATTCCAATTGGGTTGGCCTGGATGGTTGGTATGTGGGAGGCTTTACGATGTTGTTTCAATCACGCCTGCCGTTCTGTGGTATTTCGGGACTTGAACCCAAAAAAAACATAGATAGCAGGGAAATATATGCATGCAATGGATTTGCGAGTGGGTTGTTTTCTTATGACTACGCTGAACAAAGCCGCCCTTTACGGTGACTACAATTGGATTATTTTCGGGGAGATGGGGAATGCATGCAAAACCAATAACAATTGTCGGAGGATGTGATCATTGCGTAGATGAAATGATGCGAAGCACGTGAGGCGAATCGATTGAGCTGTTCTGATTGAAAAAAATGGTGAAACATTACAACCCTTTCAACTCAATTTTGAATATAATGAAGTGATTTGACAGGGAAAACTATTTACTAACTTGACGAATTCTTTTCCCTCTCATCCACAGGTACTACCGCGCCAACTCGGTCCGCCACTCGACGCAGTCCTGCGAGGGGGTCTGCCTGCTCAATCACTACTGTGCCATAACGCGGCTCGATTACCGCGATTTTCGCAGCTGTATGGACACGGCAGCCAAGGCGATGGCCTCCAATAACAACTCGGCCAGTGCGCACGGAATCGGGATCGTTCCGCTGATGGCCTTACTGGCATTGCTCATCGGTGGCTGTTGCTATTGTTGTTGTTGTTCTTTCTGTAGCATCACTTCCTCGGTGGCACTAATCCTGTGGAACGTCGGACGATTACTGTTCATCAACTGTGTGGCCGTTTTGATGTGCATCGGAGTGTCCTCCTCCCTGTCTCTCGGTTCGAGTTCGTCGCTTGCGACGAAGGCTGCTGCATTATCCACTCCCCTTCTCCGGAACCAGTGAGATTAAAGTGAATGTAAATGTGCGTAGCTTTCAATTTTATTTTTAACCACACGGCAGAGTGTTTACGAGAGGGAAAACGAGCGAAATGGCATGAAAAAATCGAAATATTTTACGTATTCATTAAATTTATTGATTTTAAGCTGCCACATCCGGTGTGCGCTGCTACTGCTGGTTCACATCATCCCCAATAACAAATTACAACCGGGTCCGGGTACGAAATAACGGCACCGAAGGCGAGCTGTATGCAAGGAAGGAATGCTTTAGACTGGTTTAAAACACTTTTGAAGCTGGGAAATTGTGTTTAACAAATTTCAATTTAACGGTTGACAAGATTTTCAAACACGCTGCTGGAATGTTCAAATTTCTTAACCATTCTGCCAGTCACGATGAATGTAAAAACAACGGTCCTGCGTCCTCAGATAGTAGAGATAAAAAAAAAATCATGCGAAATAAAAGCCGCAAAGCCGGTGGACAATGGAAAATGCGAGCAAATTTATGTCAGTCGCCTTCAGCGCTGCCTGTGGAAAACGATGGCCCGTTTGAATAAGTGGAAAACGTGAAAAAAACCGAATGAAGCAGGGATTACTGCGGCCTTGTTGCTATTAGCGATGGTTTTCGTGCTGATTCTCACGCGTGTCCTTCTGACACAATCTGGACAGATGCCGAACGGGATTTACGGGATTGCCTTCGGGAAGAAGTGAGGCTATGTGAGCTTTTAGTTATTTTTGGACACGTGAATCAGGTCATCAGCACCACCATCATCGATGCGAACCAAAATGCACTCAGTCAGTGATAGTAATTGGATTATCGAACCAAACGGGTGCAATCACAATTTTACTGCTCCGTATCGAACGGGACAAATTGCAAATGAAATATCGTGAATTCTACTGATTACGCTGCTCGTAAATTAGATGAATCCCGGGTTGCTCCCAAGGGGTAGTAGCCTTCCGACGAAATTCATCCGCTCAAAGTTACGGTTGGGAGAATATACAATTTACCTTTTTCTCAAATGAATAGAGCCGCTTGACAACTACCGCCTTTGCATATGTTGCTGCTTCCGAAAAGTTTACTCCTTTTCCTTCTCGGAAGGATGCACCCCATTTTTGCCGACGACGACAATAACTGGGAGCAAACGATGAGTTTCCGCCTACCCGCAACTGGCAACTGCTGTGGGAAGTCAAGTGCTAGGGAAGATCTTTTCATCTGAAAATGTTTGAAGCCCGACTGGGGAACTTTGCTACTTTTTCATTCAGACTGATTTTATCTTATTGAATGAGGAGGTTGTGATAAACAATTCGGAGTACGACGTGCTTTGAGACTAATGATAGCTTGATCGTTTCAAGTTCAGAACAAATAAAACTTGGTGCAAGGTTCTCGACTGTTTGAATGAAAAAAATTTGAATACGAAGTATTGATGTTTTTGAATGATGTTTTTACAAATAAGTATAGATGTAGACAGTTGATCTGACCGAGAATTATAAGTTTGTACTATTGTCATTTTAAACACATTTTAGGTCGGGGGCCACCCCGGCGTAGTGGTTAGCATCCATACCTCTCACACCAAAGTCACGATTTTAAATCTCACCCCGGACAAGTCACGAATGACCCAAAAGTGTTAAAGTGACTATAATAATAATTAAATGGTGTCCGGGATGAGATTTGAACTCGTAATCTTTAGCGTGAGACTACCGAGTCCAAGAAAAAATAAAAATGTTCTACAGGAGCCAGAAGCAAGCCAATCAAAACTGGTTCCACTCAAAACAATGAACAATCTCAGATAAAAAGCAAATTAGTACCATATCAATGTGATGTAAACAGTTGAGGATTGGGAATTCGTCGTCTCTTTTGTTCTTCCGATGATTAAATGGCTGACGTCATACTGTTTTATCCATTTAAACAGCGGCAAAACGAAAGGGACAACGATTTCACATAGCCTCACCTGTTTGCATTTTATTGGTTTCCACCAGTCCTGCAGATTTTTTTTTATTTGCTTTTCATACCTTGTGTCAAATCGTAAGGATCATCCATAAATGACGATGCAATTTTCTTACCAATTTTAGACCTTCCCCTCCCCCTTCGTGGCGTTTTTTCTATTCCTTATGCATGGTCCGTTACAAATATTGAAACCCCCTCTCCATTACTCCTCAGATTCTACGTAACTTATGGATGTGCCCTAACTGTTGTTTTGGTTCTTAATTTCGGATCATCGTTTACGTGCGGAAAGTGAATTTTCAGGTGTATGAGTGAAAAATCATTATCGGCATCAAGAATTCACTGAAAAAGAAACGATTTATCTGCCGCTCATGCTCTCTGAAAAATAAATAAATTGTTGTTGCTTTTCTCGTGAAAACTGCTGTGAGTATTCTCTCGCTTCTCACATTCTCATCAATTTCTCCTAGAAGGTGAAAAATTACGTTTCTCTTCTCAAGTGGGCGAAAATTTCGATCTCTGATGAAAATCAAGCGTGATCTTGGGCGTTGGTAAGATTTGATTTTTTGATATTTTCCCAACACTGCTACAGAGTGTACTAGGGGAAATGACGGCTTCGGCATGACAGACTATTGTCGGCAACCCAAATTGAAACGCTAATTTCACAGGATTTTATTAAGTAAACACTTCACTGAATGCATTCAAACTATTCTTAAGGCTTTCAGCTTAAATTTGATTATATTTTTACCACTAAGAAAAAGCAATCTAGCAGGGTTTTCTTGAAATGAAACTACAAAACGCACTACGCACTACAAAACGCTGCTGATTTCGAGTTGCCGATGAAAGCACAGCTGTTTAACACGCAGCTCAAATAGAAACGCTGCCGAATAAAAAGAGGTTGCCCACAATAGTCGCTCTCACTAGAGAATATTGGAGCAATACTGAGAAAAAGGCTATTGAAAAATGGTCGCTGCTTCGGTTGCCGAGAATACGTAAATTCCCCTACCTCCTTAAGTTATGAGTGATTTATGTTGATATGTGTTCCCTCAAAATCGATTGAATATTGATGGGGTTTTATGACAGTCTCAGTAGGGATTCAGAACAAGCCTAGAAGAGATTTCAGTGTGGCTTCCCAACCATATCAAAGGACCCTTTGTATAATTCAAAGAGGGAATACGGTCTATCCCAGTGGAGATTCCGGACAATCTCAGGGATAATTTCACTCACTTTTGAGTGGGATTCATGGCAGTCCAGGGAGGATTCCAAGCAATCCAGTCAATCCAAGGCGGGATTCTGCACAACCCTAGTATGAAAAACTGAGATGTGGTGGTTCCTGAATCCCTTTGACGATCGCTCGATTACAAACTTAATATATTTAAGTTTCACAATAGAATCATTTGAAGTTGACCAGAACTAACCTATTTTGACCTGGGTTGAACAGCTAAATAACAATGTTCGATTTTTTGCTAAATATGGATCATCACAACCAGGCGATGGAAGTTCAACCCGTTCCCGTACCCCCTTTTCAACTCGTGTCTAATGATGTTTTTTTGCAGGAATATCAGGGATTACAATGGATGTCTCTGGAGAGAGTTGACAATACATAACTCTGACTTTTTCTAGCTAAATATTCTTAGAGATTTTTAACGCTCTTCCGTTATGAATGCTTGTAAATAGAAGTTTGCTAATCACGGTACACCGTAATTTTTAATTATTAATGATGAGTTTCCTCATTTTTGGAATGTACTACCTGTTGTTGTTTATTGAGAATCTTCTTTGACTGATTTTGAGAGATTGTATATAAATTTCAACTTCGTTGGGCTTGAAATCAAACCACCTAACGTTTCCTACCTGCAAAATTTACCAGAATTATAATTTCCCGATTCCTGGGAAACTAGTTTGCCTTTCCGGGGAACAGTTTTGGTTTGTACGAAAACCATACAAAACATTTTTTTTTTTTAATTATATCAGGATTTTCTTGAAGAAAGTATAAGAGCCTATCCAGAGGAGCCAGTAGACACTTCTAGGAGACGTAGGAGGTAACTGCCGGGTTAAAGTCGAAAGCAATTTGCAGGGGAGCTCTGAAAATACTTCCCGTGTAAATTGGATGACGCTTCCAGGAGGCAAAGGACTTTCGGGGAGGTATTATTGAAAAAACTTCGAGGCGAAGTCGGAAGTGTCTTTTGAGGGATGTCAGAAGAAGGAAAGTTGGAGAAACTTTTGGGGAAAATTAATAGAAAGTTTGGCGAATCTTTAGTGTGATGTAAGGAAAGCTTCCTGGAGAAGAATCTTCCAAACGAAACCGGTAGACGCTTCTGAGGCAATCTGTGAGAAATTCCCGGGCAAAGAAGGTAGAGACTTCCAGAAAAAGTTGAAAGAAATTTCTCGGAGTCAGTAGACACTGTGTAAAGTTCGAGTGAAATGGGAAATAATTTCCACTTCCAGCGGTAGCCAGTAGGACTTCTGAGGGTAATCTGAAGACACAATTGGAATGGAAAGTTGATAAAACTTCCATTGGACGATGGAAGAAATTTCCGGGAGAAGGTTGAAGATTCTTCCTGGGCGAGTTTTTAAAAACATTCCGGGAGATGTTGCAAGAAACTTCCATACAAAGTCAGATGAAACTTCCCAGAAAAATTATTAGAATACTTCCGAAGAAACTGGTTTAAATCTTTAATGGGAAGTTGGATGAAACTTTCAGAAATTGTTGGAAAAATCTTCCGAGGTTGATCTTGGCTATGTTAAAATTTAAATAACCCAACTCCTACTAGACATAGGATAAATCTAATCTAATATAATCTAACACCAATTCAGGCAGTTCATGAAAGCATCCTGGAAAATGATAGATATACTTCCATCCTTTTGCTTGTACATTTGGTATATTTTTAACATCAGAGATGCGCAAAAAATATCAAAACGGCCAGGCCTACTGTGCAGCATTTAACGGGCAAGATGATTCAGAAGCATCGGGCCTTTTAAAATCAAAGATTAAAACACGATGCTTCAGAATCCAATAAATTGATAAAACGTGGACATCTCGTACCGTGGTTGGTCGTTGGGAGCACCTAATCTAAAAAAGTTAAGTGATGCTCAATTTTCCTCGAGTGGTTGGGAAATGAGCACTAACTCTTGTCCTAGCCCATATGGTTTATGGTTATAGCACATTACTCGCTTTCTGAAAAGAGAAAAAATGGAATAAAAGGCCGTAGGAGGAAGGAAATGGAGGAAGGAACCCTACACAGTTCGAAAAAGTTGTGTAAATTTATGTCACTATGATGCACATAAATGGAGCGTCACATACCATCCAAATTCACATTACAGATCGTGTAAATTTATGAGTCATTTCATGAAATATTCTAAATATTGTATGCAACCTTCCATCTTTGTAAGCAATATTTCTTGCAAATTGCTTGTTTACGTAAAAAGGAAGTTTACATACTTCAATTTTAGCATGGATGGATATTTACATCACCATTAAAATTCATAATGTTTTGGTGTGTAGTTCTATCTTCCCTTGAAAAAAAGCGGGTCTCTAATCAATCTACAGGAAAAGTTCGCTAAAACTCACAATGGCCCTTATTTCGGGTGTCACTTCACGATGAAAACGAAGTGAAGTGACCAGTTGTCACTCACGGTGAAGTGATTGCCGTGTAAGGGCCAATGACTCGCAAACTTTTCCTTTTGTGTGCTTCATAAAACCTCGAAAAATTTTCCAACGCTGGACACGAACAGGTGAGAACTTGATTTCAGTAGAGAGTAATAGAATGAAAATATATTTAAAAAAAATATAAGAACCTATAAATGAAAATAAAGGGAAGATCTCAGCCAGTTTCATAATTTTGTACTCTTACTGTTCTGCTGCACTACTGTTGAACCAAAGGCACTTCTAAGACATCTCCGGGTTATTTCCAAACTAGTTCAAAAATTCTTCAGGCAAATCATGAGCACATGAACTTTCAAGAACAGAACAACAAACGTCGAAAACCAGAAAAAAGACTAGGATGACTCTCTTGCCGAATGAATCAGTTGGCAAATCTATATTGGAACTTGGCCATACCCACTCGTTCCCAACCTTTGACAATAACGCGCTTGACATTTGATTTCTCATCAAAATACAGCACGAAAGCGGCTCTTCGAAATGATGTCTAAGGCAAAGTTGTAGAAACCGAAACAAGTGAATATATAAAAAGGAACGAACTCACCAAATGAACCATGGTTTGCCCGTGAAGCAAAAACTTGGAAGACTGTTGCATCACCTAATTCTAGCTCAACACATCAAACCATTCCATCGGATCTTCAAAGAATTTCTTGTACAATCCGCCTCCAATCAGAATCTTCGGGCTAGCTTGCCAATAACAGCTGTGACGAAAAGGATTCTGATAAAAAAAAAAAAAAAACACTTTGAATTGCATTTCACCCGATCATTTGTACTTTAGTGCATAGACTAAAGTTCTTTTCTAGAACTATGTTTTCGAGTGGAACATTGTTTCGGGCTAAAACGCGATGAAAAAATCAATCACAGAAAGAATGAAGCCTAAAATTTGACACTCTAACATTTTTCACGTCCTTACAGAAGCAGAGCACACTTCGATCTCCCCAACTCCTACTAGACGTAGAATTAAGGTTCAATTAACTTTGATGCTTTTTAGAAAATTTCAAAAGCAGTTTTTTCCGACGCATTATTTCAGATTGCAAAAAGCTCGCACTATTCGATTCCTTTTGATATTTTACACAAAATGACGCGAGCTTTTTGCAATCTAAAATAATGCGTCGAAAAAAACTGCTTTTGAATTTTTTAAAAATGCATCAAAGTAAATTGAACCTTAAGTGTCTTTTGTTACAAGCAAAGCACAATGAATTATCGGCTCCTTAATGCTAACGGGATTAAGCCTTACAAATAAGTGAACTTGATAAAAATAAATAAATAAATAACTTCCGAAAATTAAAGTTTTATGGTTACTGGATAAAATATTTCCTGAATCCCGGGAATTCCCGGGAAGAGTGTTCAGCTATTTTCCGATTCCCGGGTAACCAGAAATGGCTGGGAAATGGAAACACTAACATCACCACATCACCAAAAACTTCAAAGACATTACACTTTAGCCAACGATCCCTAGTTCTGGACCAGAGTTATTTAACTTAGATCTTATAATGAATGAAAACTTAATCTTAAAATCAAAGCATTCAGTCAGACGGCGAATATTTAAACATAATTTGATGAATAATATTAGACTACTTTGATAATTTTTGAGTTAATATGCGAAACTCAAATTTACTGAGTACAGTTGTCGTGGCGCCATCTATGCGGTTTCTTAACTCATCAGAATATGTTTATGGCTAAGAGGAAGAGAAGACAATAGGGGGACTTTTATGGCCGAATTTACTGTCAAACGCGAACCAGTGCCTGGTCAGTAGGGTGAACGTTTAGAAACGCGAGAATTTTTACAACAGGGAATCTAGTTTCTTGCATTTTGACAGTGGACTACGTCGCTCATAGTAAAATAGTTTTTGCACGGTCGTTTCTGCGAGAGAAGAAGAAAACGTCCCAGACAAAAAGAAGCCAGTTGTCTCCTCTTCCTCTTAGGTTTATGGTAATAGATGGTCCCTATTATAATAAGAAAGTTCGCCGAAAACATCAAGTTACGGAAAAAAAAGTTTCGCTTCGAAGTTATTACACAGTTCGAAAAAGAAGTGTAAATTTCTGATAGATATGTTGCACATAAATTGAGCATACACAAGTTTTCATTATAGATCATAATAAGTTATGAGATTTTTTACCAAATGTTCTAAATATTGTATGCAACCATCCATATTTGTGAGCAACGTTTCTTGTAAGTTGCTAATTTGTGTGAAAAGAAATACAAATTCACACGCATGGATATTTATTTACATAATCGGTAATACTAAAAAAAAATTGTGTGTACACACTTAGACCAATTAATGTAAATTTAGGTGCTCTGAGGCTGACATATACGAGCGTCAATTTTGACACAAAATTTAGTCATATTAGACGTAAAATTCAGCTCAATCAAACGCACTTTCGAACTTTTCAGTCTTGAAGCACTTCATTTTACATAACATGTTTGTTTTCGTCTCATCCTTTATGTCAAAAATGGATTCCGTCACGTGTCAGATTAAGTATTTCTAAGTGTGTAATTTTGTCCCGCTAGATTGCATTATGAACCATAGTACATTGTCGAGAAAAGTGGGTGAGTTACATGCGCAGTAATTCGTTAAAAACGATAAAAAATAGAGCATGCTATGAAATTTTACATGTCATTTTACAAGTTTACAAGCAATTCAAGTAAGTTGGCTTATAGTTTACATGAGAAAAAATAGAATGTCACCACCAGTGCTGAGATTTGTCATTGTCATTGACAGACTTTCGCGCGAATTGTTATTCACATAGACTTGATCCTCAAAAAAATCTTTGTCAAAATCTTATTCACCCCAGCAGGCCTGGGTTCAATCCCATTTGGTGCCACCGGGATGTTCTGAGGCATAACATCTCTAATCAGTCGTTTCTTTCAACTGATTACTATGTCAAAAAGGCCTATATGACATATGTGAACTTAAATTTACACGGCTTTTTCGTAGTGTGTGTGTTATTTTTTTATTATTATTATTTTGTCAAGCTGAGTCAACTGGAATACGGAATTGACCCTCCTGGTATCTGAACGATGACTTGAAAATTCGGCAAAAAGATCTGAAATATTTTTCTAAAGCACAGGATCATAAAATGTTACCAAAATATTGAAAGACCACAAAAACCTCTTTAAATATGACTTTGAACGATAAGCTCATGTGATGTGATGTGCCGCATTGTAGACGTTGGTTCAAGTTAGGATCTGTGGATTATGGTCAATTATCTTCTGTTTGTTATCTTTCACAGGTTACCCGATGATACCTGTGACTTGAAAAAAAAAACTCATCTAGTATGACCAACGCATGGGAATAATTCTGTCATCCCTTTGAACATTTCTACAAACAAAATATCTCAAGTTGAAGTGCTCAAACAGTTTTTCAATAGATGAATTTCATGAGTTGAGAATTATAAGAGTGGGAGGCAGCTAGAATACACATCAAAGTTGTTTTTATTCGAATAGTATGTCGATTGCAAAACAATTGCTATAATTTAAAATTGCTTTGTAAGCGATTCAATTTTACATCATATACGACTCAATCTGTAATAAAAAGTCCAGTTTGGTAAGCCTTAAGAGCTAATCTGATTTTATTTGCACTCTTGTACGATGTAAAAATAATGAATTCAGTGTTGGGAAAATATCAAAAAATCAAATCTCACCAACGCCCAAGATCACGTTTGATTATCGTAGACAAAAATCAACAAGGAAACTACTGCGGTTGATTTTGCAAGCTGTGATATCGCTGCTTGAAATATCAAGCTAACAAAACTCACCAACTGCAAATCTCACCAACTGCAAATCTCACCAAACTGTGGTGAGATTGAGTTTAATGATTTTTGCTTTACACCCGAATGCAACCGAAACTTCCATAACGGCTTACAGCAGTCCCTTTGCGTCTGCCATCGGTGAAGATTAAAAAGAGATAGCAAACCATGCTTTCTCTTTCTAAAAAAAAAACGATGTGCAATGGAATCATTTTTGTGTCGAGTCAACTCTCAGCTTGATTTTTGCACATTGTGAATAGTCTCGCAATATCAAAGGAGCTTGTAAAATCAATATCAAGCAATATCAATTGATTTCTGATTTTGCCAACACTGAATGTATTGTATAAAGGCCAAAAGTTAGCATTATATACGATGAAACTTAAATATCTTGCGATGATATTCATTCTTATAGGCAGGCTTGACGGAACCTCTCTCGCGAGTTTGTAATGAGCCAAGCGTAGCGTTTTTCTGAGGAGTAGAATGCCTGCTGCCAAATCATTCCACTGAGCTTCAGAGCTTGGGAGCAAAATGGGATAAAATGAGAGTGAGGTTTGCTGCCATTCATGTTCATATTTTCTATCACATGCTCTTACTCTCACTCTGAGTGAACTCTGAGCTATTTGCGTCGAACATAAAAATCATCCGGAGTCTCGAAAAGCGCACCTCACGTCAAATCATCCTCTCTCTGAAGTTCACTCTCCCTCTCTCTCGAGGAGTTTCTGTTGACTTCTTTCATATTCCTGCCGCCACTCACTCGAGGTGAGGGCTGGCTAAACTCGCAGGACAAGAGTGTTTTAAAACCTCCAGTGAGTTTGAGATTCAGACCTATCCCTTGTATTTTACGATTATATCCGTGCATTGTTTATATGACTTCTTGTTGTCTGGGTCCACACAAAAATCCAAACAATGAGCGATTTCGGAATGAGCGCTACAGATTATAAAATTTGACACATCCTAGGATACTTTGAAAAACGTTGCAATCAAACTGTCTTATTTTTCGCAAAGCTACAAGCAAATTATAGTTAGCATTTTTCGTTCGTTTTTTAACAGCTCATGCTTCAACATTTTTCGCAATGATTAACTATCCTTTTTAAGCTGTTTTGATCTGATATCATTGTGCATGGTATGGTTTGCATTTCAGTATTGATTGATTAATCAAAATCCCTTCATTCATCGCAATATCCTTCAAAGCGGAAAGTACACAAATTGCATTCAATAAATCAGCGAAAAGAATTTTCCACGTTCGCTCAAAGCATTCCTCCCGGCATATGTATTCCGCTAAATTGAACCGAAATAAATTCCACCATTTACCCTAAAAAAAAAACAAAAATTCGACTCCAACGCAATGAAATTAAACCACACGGCATCGCTTTCAGCTCCGCTCAAAGCCGTCGAGGAAAAAAGCAGCAATAAACCATTTTCAAAGTGCACAAAAAGTGGCACATAAATCTTGCCAATGGCTTTCCCAAAGCAAAGCAAACCGAAGCGTAGCGGAACCCTTCGTTTCACCTTCAAAGGAAATGTACGCGAGCGGTGCTTTCGCAAACCTCTTGAATGCTGACCGTCACGAAGAACCAGCAGTAGCATAGCAGCAGCGCACAGTGAATCAAAATCAGCTGAACATTAAATAGCAACCGGAAAAAGGATGTTGTTTAGCAAACACTCTCGTGTGCAAACTATCAAAGGTTTAAGGAGAATTTATTCCTTTTAATTTTCTGCATAGAACGGATGAAAGTGGAATTTAATGTGATAAAAAAAACTGATTGATCGAAAGAGCCTAATAATTAAATAATATTAACACAAGGCCGTTTGGCAGGCTCGGAGGGTAAGTTTTAAAAGATGCGAACGAGGAACCGATCTTCTTCGGGAGAAGTTGAGGATGCTATGTAAATAATCTTTCTTAACCAAACGCAGACTCCACCAAACCTAACTGATTGAATGGTATCAAAATGAAGACAATGAAAGGGAAGTTAATGAAAACATGTGTACTTTCTTTTGCATGAAAAAACGTTTTCGGTTTGATTTGTTTCGCCTACTCCATAGCTAAAATGTTTCATAAAATGGAAATAAAATTACCTAAATTGTAAAACATAGCCTGTAAATTTTAGCTAAAAAATCAAGAAAAGGGATTACATGTGTATAGAAGGGCGCCTTGATTATAGCTGTTTCGTCGTGTTTATTGCCTGGAGAACGAGAAGCCCTGATAAAAAAATAAGAGCCAGAAGACAGGAATCTAAATAGTGCGGTAGGATTTCGCGTAAACCGAAAAAACTTAAACCAATTTGTTGAGGATTAAAATGCAATCATGTGTTTCATCCCAATAACTAGACTTTTATTGAAGACCAAGTGGAACCTTAGAAAGAACCACTTTTCATAATGCAGAAAACCACGATCTCCGGTCACATTTCATCCTGAACAAATGTCTCACACCTCTAGGACAAAAGAAATTGCTACAAATACAAAAAAAAAACATCAGTGCATCTATACAACTGTGAAAAGTATAAGAATTTAACAGAAAGATAACCAAAAATTGAAACAGAAGAATAAATGTTTTTAAATAAAATGAACACTTCCCGAGTTCACAATTTCTAAAAAAAAACAGCCGAAAATCCATCAACTACCACGCGACTCCATCAGACGCCATAAATTCACAGTTTCCCACAACAGCAATGGCAGCGTGATATTAATCTACTTGGAAAAAATCATCCCTGCCAGTAAACCGTTCCGAGATCACGTCCCAATAATCCCAAATTCATTGTCTTTTATTACTGATTCCGTACGGGCGTAGCTTGGGAAGCATCCACATGTGGCTTATAAATTTGCCGATTCCTTCAGTGTTCCCTCTCTGTATGTTAGACAAACAACGACGCCAACGACGACACGGCGCATCGCTCGACTCCGGAAAATCATTATGAATATTTTGCCCCGGCTGTCTCCGGGCCACAAGTCACCCTCCCAGCTCCGGGACGGGATGAAGTCTTCCTGATTGCCATAATCGTCTATTAGTAGTATGAACGTACCTATCCTACGGAACATACCAAAGCCAGTCAGTCTGCCGGATTTTCCGCGCGTGAGAGGGTGAGAAGACGCATCGTGACTTGGTGGTTTTCTCCTCCCCCCGGCGATGATGGTGTGTTTCTAGGAGGATGACTCGCACTCACGAACTATGTTTGTTCCAACTCTGTGTGGTTCGGTGTCTGGAAAAAGCGTAAAACATGGTAAGGGGCCAAAAACGACTATTCGTTCGCCCGCATGAAGGCACAATTTAGTGTCTTCTTTCGCTGCTGGCTCGGTGACACATCGTTAGAAAACATGCGAGCTTACCGATGGTGTGTGTGTCTGAAACGGGTGTGGCTGTTAGACGAAATAGCTTTTTGGTTGAATGTTTTTCTAGGAGAAATCTGACTACAATGTGAGTGTAATTATATTTATATACCTATTGAAATCTAATTCGTATATCTTAAAAAGTCAAATACAAATCAATCAACCAGTTCATGTGGATCCTCAGAGATTCTCAAAAGTGTTCAAACCAGGCTTCAATAAATTGCATGCTAAGAGCAGCTTGGATTTGTTTTTTTTTTTCCGGATCATGCATCATATTCTAGTAATCCTTGATCGTAATCAAACGATCCTAGTCCTTGTGCTGAAGGATTAAATCATTGATTCAGTCCCAGATGTTCGTTGCTATGCATGCCAAACAATCCTCTTACCTGCACTGCTCATAATCGCAAGTCAGTCCCATCTGTAAAACACTGGACATGAGAAAATGGTGTTCAAAGATTTTACAAGTTTTCTTATTTGACACTTATTTTGGAGGGATAAATTTTAAAATAAACGTACAATGTTATAGAATGCATCTATGTTTACCCAAAAATATTGAGAAAATATCGTGCAATTTTCATTTTATGGCCAAAATCTGAATGGGACTGACTTGCGATTACATTTAACGTCAATGAGAAAAATTACTGCAAGTCAGTCACAATTCCATGACGATTCTGCATTAGAATTGAACAGTAGAAAGATACCATGGTCCCAAAGAACGTTATTAAATATTTCTGGATTTGTTCCGTTGGTTTCAGAGCAATGGCCGGAATCTATTCCGATAAGTATGGGTCTTCATCAAACCAGAGCTTTTTATGAACGTGCCAAACCCACCATGCGATAAATCAATTTACATGAGAATTCAAAAATAAGATCAATAAGAGCCACGATGAGTGACCAGCATTATGTTGGCCACACCCGGACATATTCCAGGTATCTCCGGGGAAGTGGTAAATCCTTCAAAATCCATCCATCAAACGATTCATAAATCACATGATAATTCAAAGCCATATCCATTGGCGGTCAAACTCAGTTTCTTTAGAACTTTATTGGCCACATCCGGACATGTTCCAGATACCCTACAGAAAGTGGACGAAATCTATCTTGAGACAAATCTCATGATGCGATGTGTTGTCTAACATTTCTAACATATTTTGTTTTCTTATGGGACTGACTTGCGGTTACTTTTCGCTGTGGGACTATTTTCTCTTTTTATTGTTTTGCATTTTTCTTGAACAAACCACCTATTTTCAATTAGCACATCTCAAAAAACATATAAAGATGAACTGATGCTAACTCAAAGTTAATAATAATGCAGATGGGACTGACTTGCGATTACCGGCAGTACACTGAATCAAAGTTACCATTCGAAACGACACGCATTATCCCAGCTCACTAGTATGCAACTAGTGAATTCATATCAAAATTAATTTATTCCTGCATGAAAGTTCACTCTTTAAAATTCACTTACTCACTGAGCGCGTAAATTTTCTCATTTTGCGAGGCATGTAATTTGATTCGTTGAATTGAATTTAATCTCCCAGCAGAATTACCTGCCGTTGTAAACATTAATAATAAGAAAATTACTTAAACTAAAAGATTGGAATGAGTTAAATGGATGTAAATCTGGTTGACTCGGAGAGTAATCGGAGATCGGTCTTTTGATAAGATCGTTTTTTCGTATTCCGGAACGAAGGCCTAGAACAATTTTAGCGGCCTATCTGAGGAGTATCAAATTCTATCTCGTTCACTTTAACCCACCCGTGCAGAGCTGTAAAATTTTCTTGTAACAGTTTCGTGGTGTGTTTTGTCGAGGTAGTGAAAACGTGAGAAGTGTCTAAAGAGTTAGTGTAACTAATTGTCAGATCATTTTCCATTCCGATTAGGTGTAGTGACCGCTAAATATTACGCTAGGTTAATGCGGTACTGTGCGTGATAGCACTGTAACAAAAGGTAAAGATTGATGCTAGAAACTTTGCAACAATGCGCTCGACGGCTTTTATTCATTAGCCTTGTCCCATCTCCCTCTTGGCACACCGCGCCTTCTCGAATTTTCACCATCCTGACCCCACGCTTCAGCATTGAAGATCTCAACTTTCGGCCGGAGGTGGTAAGAGAGCTGCGCCGGTTATATCGCGCTCCAGAAGAGCGATTTTCCCACCCAACGGAAAATTATCGCACCAACTTCTTTTGGTGAATTCAATAAAATCTCACCTAATCTGGTGAGATGATTGTTCTACGTGCAGCGAGCGTCGCAGGGGCGACACGCATAGTTGCGACCTATCACAATCACGATCAGTGTTGGCAAAATCATCAATCAAATGATATTTTTCCACTCTCATACGCTCTCAATATCACCCATGATATTGGAACAAAATATCATGCATGATATTGATTTTACAAGCTCCTTTGATATTGCGAGACTATTCACAAGGTGCAAAAATCAAGCTGAGATTCGATTCGACACAAAAATGATTCCGTTGCACCTCGTTTTCTAAGAAAGAGAAAGAATTATTTGCTATCTCTTTTTACTATTCACCGATGGCAGACACGAAGGGACTGCTGCCAGCCGTTATGGAAGTTTTGGTTGCGTTCGGGTGTGCCATGCAAAAATCATGAAACTCAATCTCACCACAGTTTGGTGAGATTTCCAGCTAGTGAGTTTTGTTAGCTTGCAGTTGTTTGTTTGTTGATTTTTGTCTACAAAAATCAAGCATGATCTTGGGCATTGGTGAGATTTAATTTTTTTATATTTTCCCAACACTGATCAAGATCGTCAAACAGCTGATGGTAGTAACGCTTGGTACATTTCTATCAATATGCTTGTCGAAGCACTATCCATGACCATCCATCAAGTTGACGAAAGAAGTAAATATCAACTGGTGAATGTCGTCTTCGGTGGTGATTCATCACCGATCTGGTCATTCCTGACAATCACGACAATCATCTGTGCCCGTTTTGAAGCAGTTGCTGCTTTGCTTACTTATGTGAGTGTGTTGATGAGTGAGCCCAACAGCTTCCGTCTAATTTTACCAGATTTGTTTGTAGCTCATATAGCCGTGCGTGTCAAGACGAACTTGGAATGCGTAGGCATTGTTTTAATTTGTTTCTGTCGTTTCGCTTTTCCTCATCATCGTACTGCAGTAGTCTTCACTGCTTTACATCATAAGCAGCGAGTGTTACGTTTTTCCTGTGAGCAACGATCATTACTGGTGAATGTTGTTTGCCATGGCTCTACCTGTCACTTCGTGACTAAACGTTCTGTCAGCGATAGTCGGTTGATGCGTTGACGAGTGTAGATTGAGTGTCATGATATTTTGTATCACTGGCGACACGACGATGATGAGGAGCAGCCGTCGGTAATAAAGATACCTTGAGTACAAAACTGATCAAATGTCCGCATGCATGCATTAGGATTTATGGGTGAAGTGCAATCTTAAAATAGCCAGAAACTACTGCAAAATCCACACAGTTAGTTAGGAAAAGAGAAAGAGGAATGTAAAAATTAAGGGTACCCGAATAAAATGTTTGTCGAATAAAAATCTCATACCGTTAGTTTTCCGTAAAAAATGTTTTTCAATTCTATTAAATAATTGTGATGATTGGTAGATTAGAATTCCCCGTTCAATGAGTGCACTGGTTTAAAGATGTTCCTCACGTTTCGTTCTTTTGTTGTATGGTTGTACTCCATGTCGGACTGCTTGGGAATATCAGTCCTCCATTTATGTTCTGAAGCGTGTAGACTCTTGTGTTTGGAAAGAGTTGACCCGTGATGAGAAGAGGTCACTACAGTACATTCAGTCTGGTAGAAAGACGGTTTCTGATTAGTTTTCAATCGGTTCGATATCATCGCGCTTCTTTCAACAGGGCTTGTCAAAAGGTTACCCTACTAGCATGCTTGTCACATATCGGTTGTAGAAACTTCTTTACGACTTATTTCAGTCATAAATAAGTTGCTGCAACTTTTATTAACGGAAGTGTGCTACTCGGGTAGTTATCCATCTCACTGTAATCATGAAATTTGCGCATCTCCATAGAATAAACCTCGTGGACAGCAAGAACTGTCGGTGTGGAAACGGTTACCATGACGTCGATCACGCAGTTTGGCAATGTACGGATAAAGACTTACCCAGAGAGCAACTTTTGAAGATCCTCAAGGTCCGAGGAAGACAACCGTTATTATAGACGTGTTGGAAACCCGTGATGTCTGCTATATGCACACAGTTAGAAAAAAGTAGTGAAATATTCCATATACCGTATGCGTGATAATGTTTGCACCATTGAGCAATGTCAAAATTAAAAATATTCTCAAAAATTTCGTTTTCGAGTTTTTTTTTTATTTATTCAAAGGGGGGATGTTTCTCAGAGTCTTAAACTATGTTAATCATCGATCGAGTTTCCACTTGCTGCAATAACGGCCTCCACACGCTTCCGGAATGCACGGCAGGTTCTAATAATGTAGTCTGGATCCATTTCTCTCCAGGTACGGGTCAATGTTTGTCTGAGGCTTGCTGTACTCGGGTGGCGTTTAGAACAGGCCTTGGCCTTCATGACGCGCCATATTGTGTAATCCAGCGGATTAAGATCGGGGCTGGATGGCGGCCACATATCCTTCGCCCAGAACGGAAGATGTTCCTGCAACCACTTCTGAGTGCAGTTCGAGGTGTGGCACGGAGCTCCATCTTGTTGAAATACAAAATTTGGCTTCGGACCGTACTGTTCTTTGATCCACAGAAGAACATACCTACTTAAAATCCCAATGTAGACCTCCATGTTGACCTTGTCGCCTTCTGGAATGAACACCGGGTCCATTTTTTGCCATCGGAAGCCACCAATCCAAACACCATAACGCTAGCAGGATGCTTGGTCAGATACACGTTCTTGTGCTCGTTGGCCACGTCTTTTACCGGAAGATAACTAATATACCGGTCGGTTCTGGAATTTGATACGGGATCGACGTGCCCTCGACTTCAACCCGCAATCTTCCTTTACGATCTTCCGTGCCGTAAAGTTACTGATCCCGTGTTCCTTTGCCATTTTCGTTATTGAACGCACTGGATTCACCCGAATCTTCCTTTTGATAGCAGCGATAGCCCTCGGAACCCGAGCTGACCTCGGACGACCTGTGGCCACCTTCGCGGATAGTTATCCTTTCTTTTCTCGGTCTAAAACCCTTTTAACGATTCCCAAGGACACTTCCACGGCGATTGAAATGTCTTTTTGCGACATTTGCGCGTGGGACAAATCACGAATACGCTGCCACTTCGTCATGGTGCAACTGTCAAACTAAGTAAATTATTTTCTTTTATACACAGCCTACTACGGTATGAGATATAGGTTACGTGCATGCAAAGAAAACCAAGGCATTGTATGCACAGATCAAACGGGAACCTTATTTGTACGATGGTGCAATCATTATCACGCACGAGGGTGACCCCGGCGTAGTGGTTAACATCTCTACCTCTCACGCCAAAGTCACGAGTTCAAATCTCACCCCCGGACAAGTCACGAATGACCCAAGAGTGTTAAATGGACCATAATAATAATAAAAAAAAAACATTATCACGCATACGGTATTGTATGCAACTGCCCATCTTTGTAAGCAACATTTCCCGCAAGCTAGTTTACGTGAAAAGGAAGGTTACATGCATGGATGTTTACATCACCAATAAAATTTAGAAAAAAAATCTGGGAAGTTGATTTACGCATTTCTGCAAATCTATAGCATAGGAATTTAATTCCTTTGTATTTTGACTCTCTCATTAGTTTTGTTTGTCTTGTCTCTCCGTCTCGATGAGTCTTATTGTCGCCCACTGGTCACCATAGCCGGTTGAACTCTAGACGAACCTAGAACCACACTAAGGTTACTAACGGCGACAACGCTCTGATGAGACAACGAAACCCTACTTCCAAGCTCCTCCCCTGATCCTATCCTTCAACAATGTACTCCTTGAACCTCGGGTAAATCGCGAGTATTTGGCCCTACTTCTACTGGACATAGAAATAAGTGAATTTTGTTACAAACGATGAACAATGAATTATCGTCTCCGTGAAGCTAACGCGGTTGAGATTTCTGAACTTATGAACAAATCGCCTTTCCGGAAGCTTACAACGAAGCTTTTTGCAATATTGTTCTTTCTTTCCTTACCTCGCCTCTACTTTTAATAAAATTTAATTCTTCGGGAATGCGAATGATTATTCTGTGCCTCATATGAATCCAAGGGGATGGTCACTCCGCACAGTGTGCGAAAACAAGCTCGGGCACACCTAGATACAGTCTTAAAGTTACTGGCAACAATGAACTTTTTCTGCGCCTGCACAGTGTACATGTGTCAAAATTTGTTATTGTCATGTCAGAAAAAGAAGCTTCCGCTCTTTCCAAGCATACGTGTTTTCGATGTTCTCGTTGCTCCACGCACCGTTCAGGAGGAGGAGGAGGAGAAGGACAGCTTCATAATGAACGGGAATGTTGTGCCTTTGTGATCGATCGCTGTGGTTGCACTTCATGATGGCGTTCACTGCCAGGGTTACGCTCGGGAACTCGATCAATCCGGTGGAGGAACTTTCCGATTTCAGCGGGAACATTCGCACTTGCGACGGGTGACAATCCTTGGTGGTGAATGCAGTCATCGGCAGATCCTCGGACGGCATAATGCTGGGTTTAGACTAGGCAAGTCAAATGATCAACTCAGTTGAATTCAATTAGCTTGAAAAGTTGAGCCTGGTTCAACTTTTTTCAATTCAAGTGGGTTGATCAAGTCAGTTGAATAGCATGGTTTACACGTTCAATTGGCGTTCAAATCAGTTGAACTCAACTGATTTGAACGTGAATTGAACGTGTTAACCATGGGGTATTGAAGAAGTGGAGAATGCGATTTTTGCTGGTCTGGGTCAACGAAAGGAAGCGATTGTTCTTGGAGGCGCTGTAGCCCTGCGCCAAGTAGTTGGAAAATGCAATCTGAATTTTGCTACCATCATTTCCATTCATTCAATGTTGCTCAAGTGCTGGATGGTGCGTTCGGCTGGTTCAACTGCGATGGCGTCTTTCATTCATGACCATGGCGGTATTTGGTCTTCAGGATCTTTATCTTGACAACATTTCCGTACAGGCAGAACAGATTGAACAGGTTATAGGTGTTGGCGGTTTTGTTATCTAGTTCGTAGACCATCATCACTGTGCCCTGTTGCTGTGCCGGTTGAATGAAGTTGGCTGGTCCATTTCAGGTCAGCGTCCTTCATCAGTCCGACGTGTGTTCAGGCCGGTGTTGGTTTCCAGTTTTCCGACGGATGATACTCGGGCGGAGAAAAATTCGGATCAAATCCGTTTCCTCCGCCGGCTCCCAGCTAATAATTGACGTTCGTTGTACGGGGTCGGCCTTCCGCCGAAGAAGGTCTCGTCCGTTGCAAGCATCCTTGGAGATGGCTGCATCCAATGTGTAGTCCCAACTGGAGTCCGTGTCGTTTTTGTAAACATTGGAAAACAAAACAAAAACAAGAGCTGTTAAAATACCGGGTTGCCAAACAAGGCATTATTCACAAGCAAACAAAATTCAGTTAAATGACTTCTTGGCACTGCTGTGGCACACTGAGAAAAATAATGACCACCCCCAGTGTTCGGAAAATCATTCTCAAACCTCATTCATTGAGCCTCCCTGCGAGAATAAACTAGCGTGCGAATGCGGCAAACAAAATTCACGCTTGAGATTCTCATGCATATTCACGCACTCACACTCACAACGCCGAAAAATCATTCCATCATTCAAACTCATAAAAATCACTCAAACGTCAATTGATATCATCCCTATTCATGTTGTGTTAGTTTTCCAACCGCAAATGCACAAACAATAGTAATAACAATGAATAACGCCAAAATATAAAGCAATGAATTTTTGGACCTGAAAACTCATCGGTGATTTTTTCGACGTTGAGTTTTGCAAGGCAAAACTCATAGGCGCATAAACTCATGCATGAGATTTGAGTTTTTGAGTTTTTCCGAACACCCCTGTGAATCAGAACAATTCTTCTTTATAAATGCGCCAAAAATAGTATTTCGATATACTTAGATTGTTGGCCAAGATGGGCACCACCCAGCAGCTTGGCATTTAATTTTACTGGATCTCAGTGAAAAACTTGTCGAAATTCAGCAAAATCCCATGGATACAACGTATATTCATTATAAGACAAGTAGCACAATACACTGAATTGTACTGCACTGAGTACTATAGAGTTCCCTGCAGTTCGATTCATAAGCCCAAGCCAAAAGCCAGTGCACAGACTGTTAAAGATAGATGATGGCCAAGAGGTCTCGCAAACGGTTTGAAGTTGGTTTGGAGTTTTTGGCGAATTACCATGGGAGATTTGTATATTTAACTAATATCGCACTAAGTTTGGTCCAAATGATGTGGAAATTTGATATGTGCTTAATATGACAATTATTGGTCAAACCTCATTCTCCGGAGAAATAATCTTATTCTAGACTTAAAGTTATGAAATTTAATGGAAACACTTCTTAACAAAAAAAAAATCTGAACCTAGAAACTTGCACAACAGCTCATCTCATGGCAAACAAACATTTTTGTCATCAGGGTAGATTCGGAATTATTTTGAGTAGTAAAAAAGTCAAACAGTTATCCAAATAAGTTCAATAACAATGTTTATTTAAGCCCATAGGCTTTTCCAACCGGTAAGCTGCAGACATTCGATCCCTAAAAATTAACCTTAAATAATTATTACAATGAAGTTTATCGGTAATTGATAAACTTCACTAAATTCCAGTCCCATTCTCCACAATGAAGCGACGCAAAAGCAGTGTGCCTGCTGGAACGCGAGTGAAATATTATCTTTATGTTTTAATTAAGTTTTATGTTATTTTGGCGTCGAAGCGAAAGAAAACGAACTGCTTCAAAAGTGGCGAGGACCAACTTTTCGCCTTTTTCCTCAACCCCGCACTCTGGTCCATACACACGCACCCAAATACCATCGGTCGGGTTGCGGATCCCTGTTGCTTCGCCTTGCTGTCCTATCTAATGCGCGAGTTTTTCGGCGTGTGGAACCACCGACGTTTCCTCACCCTCTGTCTTCGGAGCGCGAGCGTGTGTGTATAATGTACATATAATCATCGGTATGTGTTGCATGCCGGGTTGAAAATTCGGTGGTGGAAAACTTTTGCCTAAACAGGAAGGCCCAACGGAAGCGAGTAGGGAGAGGAGATCATGAACATTGAAATTTGTTCTCGCTAAAGACGGAAAAATTGGAAACATGAATGAGCAATAAAAAATTAGCTGATTTCAGCGTTTCTTTTACGAGCACTCAAATTTTTACACTTTGACTGCGGAAGTTTTGCGCTTGGAAAATGGGGTAGAAACTTTGGCTTTCGCATGGCGAGGGTGTGTGTTCCGTGTGTATGACGGTCAAAATGGAAGACAAATAGTCTCGCGGCGGGCATCCAGAAGCAATTAAGACCGAAATTAAAAGTACAAATTTAATGGTCCTCTTCATAATTCATTTATGCTTGGCTCCGAAACATGAGACAAACAACGGCCTATTCTGGTTCAGTCAACGCAGCCTGCAAACAACGAATATAATCGTCCTCCATGGTCTCATAAATGCTCAGCGAATAAACTACGCCACCGCCAATGGTCTTGGTAAAATTTTACTCTGAACCGGTCCCGGAGTTGGAGCAACAGTTTGCAACCGTTCGAGGATAACCTGGATGAAATTCTACTGGTGTGCTACGACAGGTACCCGTACCTACCTTCAGTAATAATAATCATGATTATGGTGGGCTGCAATTCCCAATTATACTCAGTTCGAGCAACTTCATTACTTTCCGCTTGATTACTGACGGTGCCACCCGGGTCCAATGGAAGCTCTGCGGCAGAATCGGGCTTTTGTTATTGCCACTGCTCGGGATCGGTGTTAGTTGTCTATCTGAATAGTGCCCATAGATATAGGAATGATCCGTATTTAACGCCGAAGAAGTCTTCAAGCTAGCTTTTCCGAACGATAAATCCCATTTCAGCCTCCAGTTCAACCCAGGAAGCAAACATCTCATTTTCACCCGCATGCTTCTGCGGGTGGGTGCCATTGAAGACTTTCTCCTCACGACCGAACTGGGGATTTTCACAGCATGCAGTGAAGGAAATAAATTTTTATTATCATTGTAAGTGGATTCCATTCGTCGTTCGCTTCCTGTTTCCTCTGTCTGCTCTGTTCGGATCAAACATAAGTCGAAAACCGGAAAATGGTATTTCACATTTGGTGAGCCTCCAGTCTTATCTTGCATCAGTATCACGATGACGACGGCGACGGATGTGGAATTGAAATTTTCTCAGCTCAACACATTACGCCTCATGCCGACGTCTTAATGTTTTTAACTGTCACTGTCACTCCCTCGGGGTGCTGAACAAATGGCAGCATTTTTTTTTTTATTTTATTGCACGAAAAGTTTTTTTCCTTGTGCTGTCTTATTAGTGGTGCCCTGGGAGGGCATGCATTTCCACGTCTACTTTCAATTCTCTGACTCTGCCTGACTGGGGAAGTATTTCGCATAATGTGCCATTAGCCCTGTAGGAAGGAAAATTTAATTTCAGGGTTGAAGAATATCAATCATGTGTTGCTAAAGTTGGAATCAGATAAACACCGCCTTTTAGTTGGAGCTACCATCCAGAGGGACGACTGTGACAGTTTGTTTTGATGTTTTTGATTCCTTTGAAGATCAATACTTTCTGTTTCTGATTCTTGGACGTACAGTAATTAATCTCTTCATTCAATCCTCTCACGCGAAAGTCAGGAATGTAAAAGTGACTCTAATAATACGAATAATAAAGCATTTTTCATAGTGAAGAGAAATTTTGAAGTCCACGTACACTTAGGGGGAGTGTTAATTAATAATATTACGAAAAATTGGCCCATAATTAACCCCCATCCCCGCTCTGTAACAATTTTTCGACCACCTCCTATGAAAATTATGTCACGTTATTTCAATATTCAACCCTCCCTGTATTTGTTTTGGAGTGAATTTTATAGATAGTAAGATAATATGGGCATATTCTCTATTGTGGATGCCGGATGGTTTTTAAAATAATTCTATAATTTGTTAGTTAGTCTACTTTCCAAACAAAGGTTTTTCCCCAAATGCATTGCTTCTAGAAAATTTTCTCGTGAAGGTTTAATACAAAAATATGCATTCTGGAAAAGTTTACCTGCACTATGCACTCCATTGCATGAAATGTCGTTGCATTTTTTGAACGAAAAATATGCAGAGAATGTAATAAATACATTCTTATATTGGATGTAAGAGACATTTGCTTTGTGTGAATGTATTGTCATCTTTTCAGAGTCGGATTTATGCTACGTCTTTAGACAACTATGCTAAAAATGCCTCCATTTCAGAGCGTATAATCATATTGGAATGACAAATATTACAGGGTGACCGGGACATCCAGAAACTCGAAATCACCAGGAATGATTCGTGAATTTAGCTGAAACATCGGGAAAAAAAATATGCTTCAGGATCTTGAAGAAATTTCGAGGCCCTTGCACTCGACTGGACTAGATTTTAAGTAAATCACTTTGATGAACTTTGATGGAAATCCCATAGGAATTTTAAGAAGATTTCGGAACAAATTTAAGAGGTAGTTCAAATAAAATGTTCAAGGTAGTTTTGGGAAGAAATTTAAGTAAGTTTTAACTAGAATGCGAAGGCAATTGTGTGAGTTGAGAGTAGCATTGTTAAGAAGATTTGTGGAAAATTCCATGATGGTTGTGACTTAGGGATCCACGAAAATTTTCAAGGGAATCGAATTTAGAGCGGACATTTCAAAAGGAGTTCTAAGCAGATTTTTAATAGAATTTATTTATTTATTTCTTTAATTATTTCTTTATGACTTAACATTAACAGCCGTCATTAGCCCCAATGATGTAACCTAAGCTAAACATGAAAAGTCCTAAAACTAAACATCAATAAGTCATCTCGTATAAAAAGGAACATTTCTAGACAAACTAAACTGATCTTGAAAAAACAAGCTAAACCTCCGTCGAAGCAGCTGGCGTGTCAGGTCGAAGTCAATTAGTGCGGAGAACGTGCCCTATTAGAAATTCTTTGTAAACCACCGATGGCGCTGAACATGCTATAATTAGTACGCTGTATGGGCAGCGCATATCTCAGGAACCGTTGCTGAACAGACTCAACTCTTTCGACACCGTTGTTGTAGTGAGGAGTCCAGACAACCGAGCAGTATTCTAATATGGAGCGAGACAAGGAGCAGTACAACGATTTAAGGCAGTAGATATCCGTGAAGTCTTTGACAATCCTGAAGATAAACCCTAGAATTCTGGAAGCATTGTCGACGGCATACGAGATGTGCTACTTGAAGATAGTTTTGTATCCACCAATCACCAAAAGCATTCAACTGACGTTGAAGGAAGCAACAGTTTTCAATTCAGTGAATTTGAACGAAGAGTTTAAGGTCATCTGCGTAAGTTAATCGTGGTCCTTTAATTACTAGATTCACGTCGTTGAAGTAAATCATGTTACCGTTTTGGTTCCTGTACCCCATGCTTGGCATACACAGTTGTACACACCAACTGCTCATTTGTTAATAACTTTTTACTCAGTTGTTGAAATTTGTTTTTCTTTAAAGTAATTGATAGATCACGATCATAGCTTACTATAGATATGCAAAAAGTAGATAAATCTTTACATTTGAATCAACACCAATGAATTTTTACTCTTGAAGTCCGAGATGTGCAGCAAGCATTTCTCGCTTCATTTTTACAACGCAAAAACAAATACAGTTTATTACTAGAATTAAAATCAACTTTGTTTTATGTATCTATAACAAGCTTAAACCCTATTCTATCTATTGCTTCAAAAAGAGCTATGTTTCATAATCTCTGTGTAAAGTTATTAGCAAATGAACCATTCGTGACCAAAACTGTGTATGCCAAGCATGCTGTACCCTACTTACTTTCGAGCGAGAGAAATCAGGAGATAGGATAGCAAGGACTACACATATTCATTGTGAATTCAATCAGTATGTCAGTTTCTTGTATGCAATATTGTCTTGTTTTTGAACGTAAATATAAGTAAATATGTAAGTTAAATGAAAAACCACTCCCAAACCAACGGTCTAATTAAATATTGTAACCCAGTCACACCAACAACACATAACGGGAAGGAGTTAGGATGAAGGTGGGCGTTGGAAACAGGAGAAGGATATGGACAAGGGGGTGGTGGAAAAGTGGGAGGGAGGTGGAAATGGGCTTAGGTCATTGGGGAAGCTACTGGGTCAAGCTGAACCAAAGGTTCTCTTTCACTTCAACCATTGCGCGAGATAGATTTATCTGCACACTTAGTTTTTTCTACCGAGCTCGGCTGTGCAAATCTCGGCAAAAAAAGTTTTATTGAGATCTCAGCAAACAATTCATTTGTTTGCTGAGATTCAGCTAAGCATTATCCCAGACTCAGTAATCAAATGTCACTTTTGCTGAGATCTCAGTGAAACTTATTTTTGCCGAGATTTGCACAGCTGAGCTCGGTAGAAAAAGCTAAGTGTGTGCCAAGTTTGCTATAAGTTTGAAAAGAAGTGAAGTATACAGAGTCTGTAACGTTCTCCAGCTGGTTGATGGATTATTTAAGTTTACTTCTACCGTAGATTAAAAAAAAAATATTATCATTATTCATAAATATTTACATTTATATATATATATGCTAAAATTCTACAGCAGTAATTAAATTTAATGAACTGCAGATTCAGCTGCCTGGCTCTCTTGCTATAAAAAGCTTATTTGATTTTAGATAACAGCTCTTGCGTATATTGTGTACAGATTGTTAGTGTTAGGATTAAACGTAGATGGCCTACATATTCTAGAATTACAGTATACTGTGGTAATTCGTGTTGAATAAGTATTTGTAAAGTCCACGAAAAAAAAAATGATGACTATTAAATTTGAAGCTTCATAGCTGATTTTGATGATCGTATAGGGAATTTCATTTTCAACTCGGCCTGTGAGCAGTAGTGAGCTGGAGGTCAGTGATTTAAATTTTATCTTTCTTTTTTTGTTGAATTTATCTGGAGGTGTGTGATTGTAAAGTAAAGCTTAAAGTAGAATCTTATTGTTAAATGTGCTGGAAATGAACTAATTTCTATTGTTTCTTTTGTGTTGAAATTAAATAATAGATTCCGAACTTTGTGTATCACGAAGCGTGAACACACTGCTCAGTGAATTTTCGGTTACAAATGAAAAGGGTAAATTATCTTACAATTTATTTGTTAGTATATTATTCTAATATTAATTTCGTGTTGGACATCAGTGTCCAACGGGCGCTTTTCATAAACGGCCTAAAGGCTCGTTTTTTTCCCACCATCTTTGAATTGAGTGCGCGTGACGAAGGACCGGCTTGGCCCTCCAGATTGCTGGCAGTAAAACGGGGTCGAGAGTAATCGACTGGCCTGTCTGCGTTCGGAAACGAATGATCGGGTAGAGTACCGGTTTTGCCGACATCCTCCCCCGCACCTTTAGTTCGGCCACTGTTGAAAGAAGCATCCCCCGGCGACACTAACGACTCGAAGTGTCCCGATTGTTTTGGTCCGGAGACGAATTCGACCATCTCACCGTGTGACGGTGAACTCATCGCATGCCATCCGTGCGCGCCTCGGCTGATGATCATCAACTGACAGCCATAAACACTGCGCAGGTATGTTCACTCATGGCCATGCAGGACACACAAATCAACACTCACACTTACACATACACCAGTATGCTTAAAAGAAAAAAAAAATAATATACATGAAAATTAATTTAACATAACTTACCTTTTGTAATTCATTCCTGAACCAAGCGCCCTGTGGTGAATCAGTCCAAACGGTAATTCTTGCTTACCGTTCGCTTTGCAACATTTTCACTTCGAGCACATTCACTTTGCGTTTACTTTTATTTATTTTACATCCACCTCGGTTACCTTTATTAGGAAGTTTGTGCCCATCTAGATGTGTTAGCTTCATAGAAAACCGTTGAGAGTCCCCGGAGAATTTCGCTCATGCTTCTAGCAGTTAAATCGGGCAACCTTATTGAACACGACCAGTGGTTTCTCGTTATCGAGAGTGGCGCATAAGCCACTGTGTTTGCACGAGTTCTTATAGAGGAAGTTCTACAACGGTTACAAGTCGCTAACAAATACCGGCAAGTACTGCATAGATAAGGAGTGAGGTAGGACCCAATTAAAACTCAGTAGCGAAATTCCCAGCCCTAAGACCACCTCTCATGTTCCAGTCAGGACCCATTAATTACGGGCTAAACCACTAGGGCGTCCGTTAACAATCCAGCACCCGTGTAGCAAGCGTCCATGGGTAATACACCGACGACCACCGAGAAACCACCGTCGATCACCCGATCGAGGCCCAGCGCAACTTCCGTCGTGCCACACGGTGGCAACCGTCGAGCACCGGCATCCACCGGGAACAGACCGTTCATCTGCCACCGAAAAACCCCACCCACTGCAGAATCCCGTCATTGCTGGCCAGCAATCTACACACCCACACTACAGACATAACAAGTGAGTGAGACAATAAACTAGTAAAAAGTGATTAATAGGTGTTTTGTGCTTCTGAATAGTATCGACAAACCAGCTCTAGGGTTTCGAGCTCGAGCTAGCCAACAAAATAGGCGAATGTAGCCCATCCCAGACGATCTCCGTGGCTAGACCAGAGGTAAGGGGAATCCCTTTAAACTAGTCCATCTAGCTAGCCATTAACAATCAGGAAAATCAGCGGTCCCACGGTACCCTGGCGTATTCCGGTCGTGCCAGTGAACATACGGTACTGGTGATCACCAATGACAACAGTAAGATAGCGATCGGTGAGGTACGACTGAAACCGTAGCAAAAGGCAGTCGTGAATACCAAGCCTGTCCAGTTTTGCGATTGATATCCCGAGCAGGAACGAATATCTCGATACCTCAAATTGGTATGGATGAGCCTGACATAAGAGGTAAAATACCAAAAAAATAATACCAAAAAAATGTTCCCACAATACCATTCCAATACCTTATTATGTTAATGCAATACCAAAACATTACCACCCAGGTATTCTTTTGGTATCCAAATATCAATTTTTGGTATTGACAAAGTATTTTGCATGTAATTTTTTGGTATTATTCTTTGGTATTTTACCTCTTATGTCATGCTGGTCAATATCAAATTTTGGTATCAGATCAGAATTAGGTATTCATTAGTTATTTTCTCCTGCTCGGGATGCGGTGATTCAATTTATCGAAGGCTGCAGCTAAGTCAGTATAAATGACATCCGCCTGAGCACGATTCGACATACTGTTAGAGATGTAGGAAGTAAGGCACAGCTAGTTAGTGGCACAGCCATGAAACCATGCTGGTCGATACTAATATACGGTTTACAGTGAGCGAGTAACGGTTCCATAACAACGAGTTCGAACAATTGAGCAACAGCGCTAGGTGAAGTGATGCCACGGTAGTTGCCAACGTTCTGTTTGCTGCCTTTTTTGTGTACTGGAAACATGTGCGCTAGATTCCAACAGGATGAGAAAACGCCGACATCCACGGACCGTTGAAAAACGTGCAGCAGTGGAGACAACAAACTGTCCAAGTGCGTTTTGAGGAACGCCGATGGAATTCTGTCAGGACCCTGATTGTACGACGACTTGAGTTTCGTGGAAGCCCTGGAAAACATCTCGGAATTGATATCAATTCTGCTCATGGTTTGGCCAGAGAGTGGAACGTAACTGGCAGCCAGTGGTCGTTACTCAGTCTCTCGTCCGTTATTGCACAGTCGAGCAGTTTTGGAATGACAAGAGATTATAATAAAATAAGCTGATATTGTAAGGAGAGCATAAATAAGACCCTATTTTCTCGAGGTTCTAAAAGTCGAAATTGAAAAAGGGTCTGTCCATATAGAGGGAGTTGGTCAATGTCCACGGGCCACACAAATGAAAATGCCATTTCATAGTAAAACGATATAGTGGATTGCAGAATTTCGTAAAAAGTTTTAGTATAGCTGCTTACCGCAAAATAATAGATACATATTTTTTTTATTTTCTCATAACGATGACCATTTCTATGTTTGAATAATCCCAAAAATCGATATTTTTCAAAAATGATTTGAACCACTTGATATCAAAGATCAAAATATAAAATGAAAGGTAATTAAAAATACCTGAAACATTGATTTATAGCGACTGTAACATGATCACGATGCATAGTAGTCTAGTCGCATTGAAGTTTTGAGCGAAAACCCAAAACTTGATAAGCTCAAAAAATATTACGTAACGGCGCCGGTGGTGTAGTGGTAAGCGTGATTACCTCTCACCCCAACAGGCCTGGGTTCAATCCCAGTCGGCGCCGCCGGGATGTTCTGAGGCATAACATCTCTGATCACGCCTTCCTTCGGATGGGAAGTAAAGCCGTTGGTCCCCGGTTCATGAGTTGATGGGTCGATAGGTAGGGTCCAGGTGTGGGAGCTGCCTTCCTGGCACGTCGGTAGCATTGGTGCTCAGCACGGAAAACAAGATCGACGGAAAAAACAAACCAAAGGAAAAAAAAAATGAGGATAAATTTCTAAGAATGGATTACTCTCTTAACGCTTGTGTTCAGCTACGTTTGTGGCATAGGTCGGGAAAAGGGTGGTTCTGCTGCGTTTAGTGAATTGAGCTCAATCTGGCAGGATAGGTCCTAATTTCTTATCAAGTAATCTTCTTTGACTCGCCTGTGTGGGAGTCTCATCCGGGCGAACAGAACGAGTCGTGCAGCCTCCGTAAGGAGTGACGCTTAAGCTGTTAGTTTATGACGAACCGACCCGTGCCGGCTACAGTTTGTGCTGGATTTTGGTCATTTTGATTTACGCCTAATTTATCAAAATGGCGTTTTCGATATTTTTCAATAAATTGTACCACGAAAACGGCTTATCTAATCGAAATGACGTCTGAAACCAAGTTGTAGGATTGCATTAATAAAATACACGCAGAATAAAAATCACAATTTATCATCAATAAATGGAACAAACCTGATAAAAACTTCACTAACAAGATTTATGCTATCTTTGCTGCAATGGACACATTTGACGCTTCAAAATTTACCAAAATCGTAAAACATAAACTTTTAGTCAAAATTTGAGCTTGGAGCGAACAATTATGAGAGAAGTTTCATGAAATTCGGAGAGGGAAAAACAAAATCGATTCGTCAGGTGGCGTGCAACTGCTCATGATACTCTCCAGAAAATAATATTCTCCTTAGAGATCCTTTGGAACTGTTTTCATATGCAGATTTCATTGAAAATAATGTCGTAATTTTCATAGAAATATAATCAGGAGTTCTGAGGAGCTTTTGTTAGAATATTGTTGGAATTGTGGTCAGAAATCTATAGGAAATGATATGTTCTCAGAGTTCCTTTTAAATCTTGCTCGGAATTTACTATGAAATTCTCCTTACGATCCCAAAAAGTTCAACTCATAATTATTATGTACTTTTATGCATAATAACCTAGGAATGCTTCATAAAATTCACTCGAAATTCTCCTCACAAAGTCCATCCAATATGTTTAAATTAAATTTTGAATTCCCAACGGAAGTCCTTAAGAATATTTTTGCGTTTCTTTAGGAGCTCTTTGGAACTACGCTTATAGCACACTTGTTATAAATCCGTATTTAGGAAGATAAAATTGATTACGCTTAAACCGCTCTCTACCCGAAAGTGCAACACGTTCAATCCATTTATTGAAATATTTTCTATCGTCTACTCTAAAATGTAAGCAATTGGAAGAAAACAATTCCTCACCTCGTCCCATCCCAAATTTAACGAAACAAGTTTCACAGCTTCTATTCAAATTGAGGAAATGACGGATTCAGCACATCTTAACCTATTATCATCAGGGAGTAAATTAAGTCTTTTTTTTTGCAATTGATGCTCTCGAATATGATGTACCTTCATGCAAAAAGTTACCGCTAGAGCACTAAGTTATGCAATTGAATTTAATGAACTCCGCAATTGGTCTTACACAATATTGCGCATCATATTAGATCGAACATCTGCCACCAGCACGTGCAACTTTCGCGTCTTACTCGCCATATCAGTTCTATCTAATTTGAAATTTTGCCATTCGATGATAAAACTTCGCGCCCGTTCTTTGTTTGACCACTCTTGAGAGCTTAAAAGAATTAACTCTCAAGAACAAATGACAGATTAATTACTTTCGTCTTTATCAGCTGCACTGGACGTGTTCCTCGATCTGTATAAAGTGGCAGAAGCTCACTTGTAATTAAAGCATCGTCGTCATCATCGTTATCATCTGAAGGGTGTCTCCTTGTCGAGTCCTTGTCGGCGTGAGCGATTATCCTGGATCTTGTGGTGCGTGAAGGAGTACGGGGAAGATGGCATTTTAATCATCACCGGATTCGATTAAGTGAGTCCCATTCAGATTGGATCCCCGTACACGTGGTGGTACCTTATATCATTATCAATTTCATCGCACGTTGCTTTGATCATTAGTCGCAACGATTGATAATTATCGCAGTTTCCGCCTAATTTCATCAGAAATTAGCTATCCGGAATAAAATCTCTAATTAATGCCACGTGCTGCCGCTGCTGTTGCTGATGATGTTAGTACTAATAGGGACTACTATTCTTATTACAACCACCACCGATGAGATGCTGTTGCTCGTGATGGCGCATATGTCCCCCATTCCTAGGCAGAACACGAACGAACCAAACAAAATTAATTAACCATCTGAAAATTCAAACAGCAATCCAATCCCTACCAGCAGCGAGGAAAAAAATAATACACCAAAACCGGAAAGACGAGCCTGAAAACGAGGAAGGGAAAAACTTTTCCCATCGTTCCTTCCGCCTGGCTTGCAACGTTGTTGGAAGATATGGGCGTATGTGAGTGGGTGGGTGTATGTGCGAGGGGGCTGGTTATCTTTGTGGGTCAGAAGGCAGATGTTGGCGTCTCGGCGAAGAAGCTGAGATTGAATCTTGTTAGTTGCCCCGGAATTAATTTCTCTCCTGCTGGATAGAATGGTCGATGGTAACGTGATCTCTATGCTTCTGCTGCTACAAAGAGATATTGGATTACTAAAAGACGGACCTACGGAACTTCTATTTTTTTTCGTGCCATCTCTAGGATGACGGGTGGACGGAAAGCTGATTTTCGGTAGGATATCACTTTGACTAGGTTTTAATTAAAATGTCATCCTGTGTGATGAGAGTTACCGGCGATAATTAAATTTTCAGATGATTTACTTTCGTTATCTGTAATCTGTTCATCGAGCATTCATTTGAAAATAATCCAACCATGAGTTGACGTTTGCGAATTCAATCGAGCGGAAGGAAGCCAATCGATGGACTTTACTGTAGCACATGTCGAATGGTTTCTATTTTCAGAATGTATTTCCCCAGCCTGCCGATGATATGAATGAGAAGAGGAGCTTCAAACGACGAAGTTTAATAAAAATAACATTGACAATCTTCAGCATCGCCATAGAGTAAGGTGGGGCAAAAGATCGTTTTGAGGTTTTCGAAGCCCGTGCTAAATAAAACTCAATATTGTAACACTTGTTTGGAAAACCTTTTAGAACCAAACTTTCCCCCACGTTTTTGAAGAATAATAGGCAAAAGTTTGCTTCGGGGTGATAAATCGTAACATTTGTACAAACTTTGGGGGCGAACAACACAGGAAAAATAATAGTGAAGGCGTAATTTTAAGTCAGGGCGTTTCTCTTGAAGATGATTTAATGAGTATCAAACTTTTGATAGTGTGGCAAAAGTTCGACTCGTATCCCAAACCCATGTAATCATTCACAAATGTCTCAAACGCATTTATTTACTTTAAACAATTATAAATTGATCAGAATGTGCATTTATTGTGAAAAACCACTATGTTCGAGGGGATTTCATCATTCGCCAAGTTCTGACAATATCTGGGCAAAAATTTGTGGTTTCGTTATGTCGTTCCCATAGCTCTGTAAGGGATAGTTGTAAACCTTAAATTACGGATCCTGTGTATGGAATAAATTTGATCCCAAATGCTTGGAGTTTTCAGACATTTTAATTTTCAACTAAGCTCGAGCTTTTGCCCCACCTTACTCTAACTATAAATATCGTCATAACAAGTACGATCGGTGATGTTTCCGTAGAGCCCGTGAAATATTCCTTAGCGCATAATATGTTTCTGCCGAACTCTCATCGGCACCTGGTCCAACCTTTATCGATTCTGAACGCTGATACGCATGGCTGGATACGAGAGGCTATTCTAGTAACACTGGGCTGGGCACCAATCTTCGAAACAAGATTCCTTCAATAAATATGCATTGGGGGGAAACACTCACAGGCGAAAAAATCGAACATAATAGTCACGTACTTCTCGTTACTCTGGCATTGGAACAAGAAAAAAGAAAAAGACCGTAAAGTAACACAGAGAAGGACGACCGTATCCAAAGTCTAGTTGACTTGGAGGAAGCCGTCATCACTTGTCACTTTGTTCCTCACTACTCTCCTCCCCCTCTCACACTAGCTGACTTCGGCGTCCTTCGAAAAACCGTGCGGATGGAAATTCTGCCGCGAATGGTGATAGAAAGAGCGAACATCTTTCCAACATTATGGGCTATTGACTGATACTGGTGATACACACTTATACAATGGAGCAATAAAAATGAAATTTTCACATCGTTGTCCTTCGACTAACCTTGTAAAAATGGAAAGTAATGGTTTTTCCGTCGATTGAGTCAAGTGGCTGGTGGATATGTGGACGAATGCGAAAATTCAGCAAATAAGAAGATGCATATTAGCATTTGGAGATGCAGTTCATAGCTTTACCTGGTAAATGGATAGCTACTGACAGTGCTAGTCCGATGGTGTCAGATCGCGATACAACGAGTCAACGGTTTACTAAACACTTTACTCGTCAGCCATAGTTTGTTAATATCTGAATCATTTGACCAAATGTTATGTGATCGAATATTGATGAAATGAAGGTTATCTAAATACTAATTATCTAAATCATAAGATGAAACAAATGGATCATAAAGAAATTGTGTTTAGCATGAAAGAAATTACAAATAGCTATGAAATGAATAAAAAAATTAACAACAATACTTTTTATTGTACCAAAAATAATTTAAACCAACGGTAATTCAATATTAGAAGAAAAAAAAACGGGTTACGATGAAATTTATGGCAAACCTTGTTTTTGATTCATGTCATTATCATATCAAATATTGTTCAAACTGTTTGAAATCGTTTGTATAACGCTCCAAATTACTCAAGTGAGTGTGAGTTATTTGGCAGCCTTCCAACCAACTGTTCTATTATCGTCAACTCAAAATTTATTTATTTATTTATTTATTGCACACCGTCTTCGACTACGTCATACATACTGATTACTTAAAACTAAAACTTGTTTAATCTAAACCGCTTATTCTATTACTAAACACATTTTTGGACATAGTAAAATCAAACTAATTACAAACATCATTAAAGGAACGCAAACATGAACTACAACACATATTGAATCCAAAGTTAGTTCTGTGGAATGGAATTGCCAGTAATGGGGAGTTACGAAATCTACGAGGAGGAATGTTCCATGGAATCCGTTCCAGTAGTTTGGGACAGTCCACATTGCCGGTGATAAGGTCGAAGATGAACAGTCGTTGAAATTTGATACGCCTTGCTGAGAGAGATTCCAAATCAATCAGCATGTATCGGTCTGGATAACTGGGAAGAATGACTGGATCATTCCATGGGAGCTGACGTAAAGCAAACCTCATGAAACTTTTCTGAAGTCGTTCAATCGTAAGAATATGCGTAGTGTAAAATGGAAACCACACTGGGGAAGCATATTCTAAGATACTATGAATCGTCGGTGAAACCAGAAGCATGACGACGAATGAAACCAAGCACAGTGTATGCTTTGGCAGTTACGATGCATATGTGTTCGCAAAACCAGCAAACGATTTATATTTCCTTGTACTGCAACACAGTCAGCAGGAGAAACAATTACACGAAAAAATTTTAGGTCATCAGCATAAGGCAGTTTGGACGATGAGAGCAGCTCACACAAGTCATACACATAGATGATGAAAATGAGAGGACCGAGAACACTGCCTTGTGATACGCCAGATGGAGTGTCGAAGGTCCTGGAGCGTACGGAATTTACCACCACGAAAGCATTGTGGTCAGACTGGTACGAGTTGAGCCATTCCGTGATCCAGGTGGGGAATCCAATATAATTCATTTTGCTAATGATGAGGTTGTGCGGAACTGTATCGAAAGCTTTCGCAAAATCGACGTAAAACGAATCCACTTGCTGTAAAACACGTAACACATCAGGTTTGATGTCGTAGAGCGGTAATTAGTAAAACCGTGCTGGCTGTTGGAGATGATCGGGGCAGTAACTCTGCAGAGAGCTGTGTGGATCAGTCATTTTTTATTTCCAGACTTGTGGATCGGTAGGGTTAACTACCCCATTCCCGGCATGTTAAGCACAACTCGTATTTAGTCTTTCTTAATCTAGCGCAGTTTAGCATCAAACGGAATGTTATTATAACTGATGGCTTTCAAATTTATTTCCTTTCCGTATGTACCAAAAGATTTGATAAAGAGAAACCAATCGTTGAGATATTGTCAAAAGTCTAACACTGCTTCTTGACGCCAAACTTGGCCTACGGATTCTAAACTTGGCCTAACGCATTGGAACGCCATTGAAACGCCAAAGAATTCACTTCGGCCTATCCGATGAAGATAAAAATTGATTCTGTCGGAGCGCTTCCTTTGTTTTTGGGAATAATGAGTGCAAACCTTCATAGTCCGCGTTCTCATTGACTTCGTTCCGTAGCTTATTAACTAAAGTATCGTACCAAACGCATAACTGACTTGTTAACTCTGAAATCAAGGATTTATTTGAAGTTTTCTGTTCGATAGGCCCAAAATGGGCGATTAGGCCGAAGTGTTCTCTACCCTACTATTGAAGCCGTTTTCCATGAATTTGGGAACGTTCTGTCTTGGAGCGATCGGTTGAAAATACCAGCGATGGGCGACGCAAGCGTAGCGGCACAGTTTTTCAACAACACAGGAGGCAGGCTGTCCGTTCCAGGTCCTTTCGTTGAATTGAGATTTTCGAGGGCTTTCTGAACTTCGTCTGGAGAAAACTGGATGCATTGTAGATTTATGTTATGAGACGGTCAGAAGTGCGTACATTCCATTAAAAGACAAACCTGGCATAACAGGATTTTTCAATCATATAAATATAATCATATTGAAGCTAAAAGACTAAAGCCGTTCGCAAAGCTGTTTTATATTATATGAACTGTTTCAATTTTATACTAGAACAAAAACGCACTCCTCACAATGCTGAGTTAAAGTTTCATTATTCGAGCACTATTTTGCATCAATCGAGCAGTTGGACTATTCTGTTTTAACGCTGTTTCAAATTGTTTGGATGTATTTATAGATGATTATCGTAAACTTTCTGGAAACTTCACAGTAGTTGAGAGGTTTTAAAAATAATTCGGGAATTAAAAAAAAAATTGGAAGTGCTAAGTTCAGGGACACATCATAGAAGTTTAGATAACATCATAAAAAATACGAAGAGCTTCACATAAATCGGAGACCTTCATAGATAACAGTAAACTTTATTAAGCTTGTATTCAAAAAAGTTTTAGTGACAATAATTGGAGGTCATTCAGTTGCATAGAAGTGAGAGGTACTTCATAAAAGATCGGGGTACATCATAGAAGTTCTGGGAATTTCATAGTATATTATACTGCCATTATACGCATAACTGTCACATGTTCTATGCAATCCTTATGCACCGTGGGACTTGTATGCGTATAACGGCAGCATAGAGCTTCATGGAAATGCATGGATCTTCACAGAATTGTATGAAAGCACTTGCGTCTTTTACATCAAACAGATTTTCTCTCATATGATACCAAGCTGCTCAGAAATTATTCGAACGATTTTCAGGTATTCAAAGATATCCATGAAGTCCGCTTGATATTTTGTCAAGACTTCATTTTGATCAAGTATTATTCTAATGATCTTCAACTATCAATTCAAATTACGTTTTTTAGATGTTATGTCATGATACCAGGTTTCTCAGAAATTATTCCGAAGACGATAAAATGATCAGAGATCCCCATGGTTACTTTTTCAAGACTTCAGGTTGATCAGGTATAATTTTAAAAATATCCAACTATTCAACAATCCTTCTCTCAGATATTTCTTATATGATACGAGGCAGCTCAGAAATTATTCCAAAGACCTTCATGTGTCGAATTTCCATAAAACCCTCTGGATACTTTTTCAAGACTTCAGGTTGATCAGGTACTATTCTTTCTATGGAACTCAAACAAGTCTAATCATATCTCACAGATGTTCCCTCATGATACCAGGTGACTCAGAATATTTTGCAAAGACCTTCAGGTGATCAGAGATCTCCAAAACCTTCTCATGATATTTTTTCATGTCTTCAGGTTGATCAAGTATTATTCTGAAGATCTTCAAATGACCAACAATTTAAATCGCGTCTCTCAGAGATTCACCCACGATACTAGGTTGCTCAGAAATGGTTTCAAATACTCTCAGGTGATCAGCGATATCCATAAATAATCAACAATCCAAATCACATCCCTAATATATTTTCTCATATGATACCAAGCTACGCAGAATTTATTTCTTAACCGTTCAGGTATTCAGAGATTTTCATAAATTACTAAGAATGTTTTTTCAAGTATTCAGGGTGATCAAGTACTGTTTTGAAGATCTCATAGTGTCCAACACTTATAACATCTCTCAGATATTCTCTTAGGAAACCAGATGACTCCTACTTTTTCCAAAGATCTCCAGGTGATCAGAGATCTCCAAAAACTTCTCTGTATATTTTATCAATACTTCTGGTTGATCAATTATTCTGACGATCTTCTACTGTTCAATAATACAAATATTCTCTTATGATACCGATTGCTCAGAAATTATTCCAAAGGCCATCAGGTGATCAGATTCGTGCTTAAATCACCAAAGGATATAAACTTTGCACACGCACACATATGTAGGGATGAATACCAAACACCTTTTTAAAACAGTGCGTTGCGCTGATCGAGTTGGAGTTACATTTTTGACTGTTTCAAATTTTATAACTGTCGAGTAGTTTGAAACTATGTTGACACTTAGCATTACGAACGACCAACAGTTATTAATATAGAGCTGTCTGTACCATTTTTGTAATCAGTATAATCTATGCTCAGGGATGTCAACAAATTTTCCAACCCGAAAAAGATTCCTAGACCGGACGGGAAATCGAACCCAGCCACCTCCAGCATGGCACTATGGGCAAAAATGGGTCCAAAATTACCCAAAATTCAATATCTCAACAGCACGCTGAATTCCGGCCATGAAAAACGACTTTTTCGAAGAGAAATCGTCCGGGGAATCGATTGCGCGTAGTTCCATAGACCGGAGAGCCTTGTAAGTATGTGTTTTGGGCCATTTTACCCCATTTTCCCCTACTTTTTGGAGGAAATGTTTTTTCACAGCTCTATTTTTCGTAAAACATAAGCACTTCATGCATGGTTTTAGAATACTATGTCTTTAAACAACAGTTCATGAGATATTAGGGGTATACGGGGTACACTTTATTGGGGAGTAAGGGGTAGAAGTGAACCCTCGCTAAATTTATTTTAATTCATAAAAATGTTGAACGATGCGATTGTTTGAATGACCTCAAAGGTTGCCTTGAATAATAAGCTTTTTTTTTTCGAAATTTTAAGATTCATTGGGGTTAAATAAGTTTTAATTTACTGCCATCTGTTTTAAAAGATTTTTCACTTTTTTTGTCTGTATACAGCAAAACGATATAGTGGTTCTCAGAATTTTGTAAAAATTTGTAGTTTTGTTCCTTATCGCAACATATTAGACCCGTATTTTTTTTATTTTGTCACTACTTATATATAAGGGCGGTAAATTTTTTTTCGATTTTTTTCAAAAATTTATAACTTTTGAACTGTTTGGCCGATAATGACACTCAAAATACCAAATAAAGGTTAATTAAAAAAAAAATTCAGAAAAAAAAATATTATGATATTAAAAAAAGGGGATTTTGTATTAAAAAACATTGATTGTATTTTCACTTTTACCCCTTACTCCCCTATAAAGTGTACCCCGTATTCCACTAATATCTCATGAACTGTTGTTTGAAGACATAGTATTCTAAAACCATGCATAAAGTGCTTATGTTTTACGAAAAACAGAGCTGTAAAAAAACATTTCCTCCAAAAAGTAGGGGAAAATGGGGTAAAATGGTCCAAAACACATGCCTACAAGGCTCTCCGGTTCATGGGATTACATGCAATCGATTCTCCGGACGATTTCCCTTCGGAAAAGTTGTTTTTCATGGCCGGAATTCAGCGTGCTGTTGAGCAATTGAATTTTGGGTAATTTTGGACCCATTTTTGCCCATAGTGCATGGTCTTGCTTTGTAGCTGCACCTTTACCAGCTGAGCTAAGGTAGACCACATTGTTGGTGTGGTTAAGTTTCATCATAAATGAAGCAAGAAAAATCACCCAGTCTTTACCCAAGAAGAACTAATTTTAATTGATACCCACTATTTTGAGCTGAGGACAAAAACAATCTAAGCGCCAGATTAAAAATTTAGACATTTTTTTCAATTTAATGTTTTAAATTGTTTGAAAGTTTATAAATCCTTCTCAAGTCTTCGTCCTACAGACATTTGGTAAACTTTGCTACTCAGTGAGTAAGTTAAACTGATTTCCCTCCAGTGCTTTTTCTTGACAGTGGTTCACATGCAATAAATTAGGACCAGTGGATTTAAAATCCGCCAAAAAAAAGCGGTGGTTTAAACTCAGCGGGTAACGCGTTATTCGAGGGATACCTGTACACTCACTTGTGCTTCTACGTGATTTTTTCGCCTCTAATGCAACTTGTTTAAAAAAATCAAAGAAAAATATGTTAGTATATGTTTTTAGAAACTGCAATTTCTTGAAGCATAGTAAACCAAATGATTGTTAGTTCGACACCCGTTGTTACAAAAGACCGAGTACACGGGATAGACATTTTTTTACTGGGTGGGTTGAATTATATCTGGATTCACTTTGCAAAGTGATACGATCTTTTAAAGCATGGTAAGCAAATGATGCGACCCTATCAACTCAGTAATGTAAAGGGTCTTAGGCTTGAACGATCATCGGTCGTAGCTTGCTGTGGAATAAGGGACACGATGACCATAGAGTGACAGTTTTTGCTTACTGAGCAGAAGATCATGACGATTTGTTGATCGCTGAGTGAGTGAATGAGTGTGTGAGTGAAAAATCATGAAACAAATCGTTTCTACTAAAAGACTGAGAAATCCACCTCATAAAGTAATAACAAATAAACAGTTTGAATGTGGTTGGAGATGCCATGTTTCAAATAACAGAATTAAAGTGATCGTTTTATACGATAGATGAGGAGATGAAAGTATAGAGTTGATAGTTCCGTTAGAGTACGGCAGTGTGAAAAATGTATATGTAGAGTAGAAAGCGAGTAAGGACAACTTTGAGGAAGGTATGAATCAGGTTGATAATCACTCTTTACTAAACTTTCCAGTTTATTGTTTATTGTTCATTGTTGCCATACATCAACAGGCTGGCTGTAGCCCAAATGATGTTAATAATACTAATCATAATAATAATAATAGTAAAATTACATGTCAAATAATCACAGAAAGAAAAACAAAGCAACATGGTCAGAATGTAAAAAAACATAAATGGAAATACACTAATTTTCTCTGTCAGTCACTGCGGCCGGCGAAAACAGATGAGAATCTCCGACGAATCGCATCACGTGTGAGATGAAAGTCGAATACAGATGCGACTCTATTGAACACACGCTGTAGTCCGCAAATCGCACCATATGCCCCGTAGTTCGTGCGATGCAGTGGCAGTCTCAGCATGAGGTTGTTACGGAGTGGTCGGGGTTGCACGTTCAGGTCAATTTGCCTTAGGATAGCCTCACAATCTATTCGTCCCTGTAGAGTGTCGGCGATAATCAAAGCTCTGTTGGTGTTCCTTCTAATCCGGAGAGGTTCAAGGTTTATCAGTTGGCAGCGACTCTCGTAGCTGGGCAGCCGAAGCGGATCTCTCCAGGGCAGTCTACGAAGCGCAAAACGAAGAAAGCGACGTTGAACAGATTCGATTCTATCGGCACCATTGTTGTAATTCGGATTCCAAACCGCAGAACAATACTCAAGCGTCGATCGTACGAGGGAGCAGTAAAGAGATTTTAAGCAGTAGACATCGGTGAAATTCTTAGCTATCCTGAAGATGAATCCTAAAGTCCTAGACGACTTATTGATGACATAAGAAATGTGTTGCCTGAATGTTAGCTGTGAATCCAACACCACACCCAGGTCTTTCACCTGAGTCACGCGTTCGAGTGTCGTTCCAAGCAGGTCATAGCTGAATACAATCGGTTGCTTTTTTCGTGAGAACGTTATGGCAGAGCACTTTGCTGGGTTCACTACCATTCGATTTAAAGTACACCAACTGGCGAAGACATTAAGCTGATGTTGAAGATTGTGGCAGTCAGCGATCGAGCAAATTCGTAAAAATATTTTGAGGTCGTCTGCATATGCTAATCGAGGTCCTTCGATAACCAGGTTCACGTCGTTGAAGTAGAGTAGAAAAATCAACGGTCCCAGATGGCTTCCCTGCGGTATACCTGATGTGGCAAAGAAGCTAGCTGATTTGCAATCTCCTATAGCAACCATAAGTTGGCGACCAGTAAGATACGAACGGAACCAACTCAAGAGATTACCGCTCACCCCAAGCCTGTCAAGTTTAGCAATCGCAATGTCATGATTCAACTTATCGAATGCCGCGGATAGATCGGTATATATAACGTCCGTCTGTACCCGTTCAGTCATACTATCGGTAATGTAGGATGTGAGGCATAGCAGATTGGTGGTTGTAGAGCGACCGCCAGTAAACCCGTGTTGATCAGCACTCAGATACTGCTTGCTGTGAGAGAGCAACGGTTCCATAATAACAAGCTCGAATAGTTTCGAAACAGCACTCAGCGATTTAATTCCCTTCCCTTGCTTCCCTTTTTGTGGACAGGAAACATGTGTGCACATTTCCAGAAGGATGGAAATATACCACTGGAGAGAGACATCCGGAATAGACGGTGAAGAGGAGTTAACAAGCAAGCAATATGTTTCTTCAAAAACACGGACGGAACTCCATCGGGTCCAGGGTTGAAGGACGATTTGAGCTGCGTTGCAGCGTTAGAAATCATCTCAACGTTTGACCATTTAGTGGGATGTTCCTGGCTGCGAGGGAAACATGGTCGTCACTTAGTCTCTCATCAGTGAACACACTGGCAAAATTGACAGAAAAAAGGCGACAAATATCCTGCGGAGTGGAAGCGAGAAGCGACTTCACTGTTCAATTCCATTGACCATGGGAGGCCAGATTCTCTGCGTTGCTCGTTCACGTAGTTCCAGAAGGATTTCGGGTGAAGTTTAAGGTTACGCTGAATACCTCGTTGAAATCGCAGAAAGCATCGACGACTGGCTCGCTGATAAAGGGTGATACGGTCAAAATTTGGTCAATATCAACTTGACGTATTTCTTTCAATTTTGCATTTAAAAAACCTGAACACCCCTCATTTTGAAGGTGTGTGTGTGTAGAATGTTGCTCCTATTTTGATTTTGGAATTCACTCTTCAGTTGTCAAAATGCCGTCCAAGCAAGAAGAGCAGCGTATCAAAATTTTGCTCGCGCATCGCGAAAATCCGAGCTACTCGCACGCAAAGTTGGCAAAATCGCTAAAAGTTGCCAAATCAGCCGTTACAAATGTAATTAAAGTGTTTGGGGAACGTTTGTCGACAGCCAGGAAGTCTGGATCGGGGGGAAATCGAAAACCGGAAGCCGCTGAGACGACAAAGAGAGTTGCCGGTAGTTTCAAGCGAAACCCTAACCTCTCTCTCCGAGATGCCGCAAATAAGCTGGGTGTATCGTCTACAACCGTGCATCGAGCCAAAAAACGAGCCGGACTATCGACTTACAAGAAGGTAGTGACTTCAAATCGCGATGATAAACAAAATACGACGGCCAAAGCGCGATCCCGGAGGCTGTACACGACGATGCTGACGAAGTTTGACTGCGTGGTAATGGACGACGAAACCTACGTCAAAGCCGACTACAAGCAGCTTCCGGGACAGGAGTTTTATACGGCAAAAGGAAGGGGAAAGGTAGCAGATGTTTTCAAGCACATGAAACTGTCAAAGTTCGCAAAGAAATATCTGGTTTGGCAAGCCATCTGTACCTGTGGCTTGAAAAGCAGCATTTTCATAGCTTCCGGGACTGTCAACCAAGAAATTTACGTGAAAGAGTGTTTGAATAAACGTCTGCTGCCTTTCCTGAAGAAACACGGTTGTTCCGTACTGTTTTGGCCGGATTTGGCATCTTGCCATTACGGTAAAAAGGCCATGGAGTGGTACGCCGCCAACAACGTGCAGGTGGTTCCCAAGGACAAGAACCCTCCCAACACGCCAGAGCTCCGCCCAATTGAGAAATACTGGGCTATTGTCAAGCGGAACCTAAAGAAGACCAAAAAAACTGCTAAGGGCGAGCAGCAGTTCAAGGCAAACTGGCTTTCTGCGGCGAAGAAGGTGGACAAGGTGGCTGTACAAAATCTGATGGCAGGGGTCAAGCGTAAGGCCCGGCAATTCGGATTTGGAAAAGCGGAAGCCTAACTGAATATTTTTCCTGAATTTTATACTAATTGAACTTGAAAAAGAAATTTAATTTGTTTTTTTAAATAAACGATTTCACCGATTTACACGCGTTTTCCCTTGACCAAATTTTGACCGTATCACCCTTTACTCGTGATTAAGCCTCACGTAGTGATGTTTCAGAGGAAGCGTGCGATACTTCGTAAATCTTCTCAATGCTGCTCTCTTGATCGACTTCAACCTACGCAGCTCAATCGTCTGCCAGGGAGGGTGAGAGTCTTTGCGTTGAATTCTTTTCGGGACGTGTCTGTCAATGACATATGCCAATACATAAGAAAAAGTTTGCGCAGCGGCCTCAACGTCGTCATGATCAAGAATGTTCTCCCAGTCCATGTTTGACAACACATCTACAATGCTTCGATGGTCGGCCTTTCGAAAGTCATAAGAAACCGCAGCAGGAAGACTATCGAAATCACGAACGAGATTGTCCTCAACAGTGACAATCAGAGGAGGGTGGTGCGGAACAAGCTTAACTAGTGGACAAGGTGCTGTGGAAATGAACGGAGCATTGTCCTGAGTGCTCACGAAGCAGAGGTCCAAACTACGGTTGTTCTCGTTGACTACGTAGTTAATTTGAGAAAGCGTTGCTACGCTATATTTATCGAGAAGGCCGATAGCTCCTGCATGAAATACAGAACGTTCTGGATCTGGATAGAGGAAGCCGCTATGGGATGGTCTCCATGAAACGCCTGCTAGGTTAAAGTCCCCAAAAATGAATAGCTCATCAATTGGAGTCGCTCTTTCTATTACTGTGAAGACTGATTGACAGTGAGTCTCGATGAGTTCAAGATCACGAACTCGATCTGGTGGCATGTACAATGCGCACAAAAATAATGTGCGATCGCCCAGTTTAATGGCTGTCCAAACCTGTTCCACGATTCATTTTTGATTGCTCTCGCCTCCAATCCGGAACGGACAGCCACAAGAACGCCACCACGAGTAGATTTTCGGCTGTTGTTTGGATTCCGATCGCAACGAAAAACCTCATAATCGGATCCGAACACCTGGCTGGAAAGCGTTCACGAATCGAGCCACGTCTCGCATAGGACAATCACATCATAGCAACGATCCGATACAGCAAGTCGGTAGTCGTCAACATCAGAATTCATTCCGCCGGCGTTTTGGAAGAAAATCACGATGTCCTGCTTGCGGCTTACAATCGAACGTCTGTTCTCCCTAGAAATCACGGAAGCATCAGGCAGCGAATGAACATTAACAATACCATGCGGATACTCGCCATAGTGACTGGGTTGGAAGACCCCCTCTCCACATCCGACTACAGGTCCGGAACGACTATGGTGAGCGGCGGCAGCAAATGGCTGGACTGAGACGGAGGGATCAGGGGCTTCCACGAAGCTTTCTACGGCGCGTTCCGGGCTCCGAGGTACGAGAGTTGATTCGGCGGCATTCAAGGTGCTGAAATTTGGATCGGCATCAGACATCGTATTTGCGCTATTAATTATGTACTCGCCTGTTCTAGCAAGTTGGAAGACCCCCAATCCACATCTAAAATCAGGGCCAGGACGACTATGATGAACGCTGACAGGAATTAGCACGACTGAGTTAGAGGAACCGGGGGCTTCCATAAAGCTTTCCACGATGCGTCCCGGTTGCAAAGCAGATTGGTTCATCCAGAGTTCAGAAGACATCGAGCTTACTACGTCGTTTTCAGAAGGCGAGGTTGGATCGGATGGTTGCGTTAAGTATTCGCTGCTGGAAGCGGAAGGTGGCTCAGAAAAAGAAGGTTTTGGAACGTATCGATACTTCCCTGTAAGTACAGGCTGGAAGACCTCGTCACCGATTCCAGTTGGAGAGGGGAGGGAGGCATCTAGTCGTAGGTAGGCCTGAGAAAGATCCTTATATTTTTGAACAGCAGAACTCACCTGCAGCCAGGTCTACTATACTTCATATGTTACCGAAAATCAAGAATGGAAAAAATCGTTTCATTTTGCCTTTACTACTCCGTCACATGCATACAACATCAGAAACGAGTATTTGCTTCTGTTGTCTTCGCTGAACGCAGAATTTAGCAAAACAGGCAGAATGATTTTGAAAGTAGCAGTGTAGATGATTCCGCACTTATTATTTTGTGCATGATGAGCGTTTTACGATTGAATTCTGCTGAGTGAGTTGAGAGAGAATTTTGTAGAAAGGACGAAGGGACTGTCTTTGACTTCAATACAGGAAAAACTTCCTTTTGCTGTGCTGAGTTGTGCGCACGTTGAGTAGATAGATAGAAGATTATTGATGATCTCCTACCAAAAAAGGAGGGGGAAACAAATAGATCTGAAAAATGAAAGTAGATTTTTCGTAGATTGATTTGTTAGCATAACATTTTTCAAGCATCTAGTATTTAGATTTGAATGTGTCACACTCCCTGAAAAAAAGAATCACTTTTATTGTCTTGCTTTAAACATAATTTGCCACATTTAAATAAGTATTAACATGGAGAAAAGAAACGGCGCCGGTGGTGTAGTGGTAAGCGTGATTACTTCTCACCCCAGCAGGCCTGGGTTCAATCCCAGTCGGCGCCGCCGGGATGTTCTGAGGCATAACATCTCTGATCACGCCTTCCTTCGGATGGGAAGTAAAGCCGTTGGTCCCCGGTTCATGAGTTGATGGGTCGATAGGTAGGGTCCAGGTGTAGGAGCTGCCTTCCTGGCACGTCGGTAGCATTGGTGCTCAGCACGGAAAACAAGATCGACGGAAAAAACAAACCAAAGGAAAAAAAAAAAAAAAAAAGGGAGAAAAGTATTATACTGTAACACATAAACGTAATTGCTAAGGCCAATTAAACTGATTCAATTCACTGAGCAAAAAAATCTCACTCGGCTCTTCAAATAAATAACGTTAAGTTTTTACGCATTCAATCGGAAAGTAATCTGTTTGTAAGTGCGGATGGCTATTTTGAAACCCGGTAGTAGGCCAAAGGCCAAGCTCAAACACTACATGATCGTACGTGTTTTTGGTATCTGATCTTTTAAACCACACTCTGTGAACAAAGGCGTTACTCATCACAGCAACCGAACAGTAGAGCAGTACGGCCGAGGTCATACCGTGTAATAAAGGGAAGTACGAGAGCACACCAAGGATCATTGTATCAGCAATGCAGAAATAAAACATTTGCAAAAACTTGCTCAATTCAATTAAAGTATTACAGTATATAAACTAAAAAATTTGAACCATACGTTAGGCCCGTCACATAGCACACCAATTTTACTTTAAAAAGAAAAACACTTAGAAGACGAGAGTAAAAAAAATAAAACACTAAAATGCTTCACATGTATGGGATCAGGATGTTGAAGTCTTGGTATTTTGTAAAATTGCAAAGACATCACTAGTTTTCAGAATTAGATCAGAAATAAACACGGAGATTTAGGACATTATTTAAAATGCAGTTAAACTTAATTACTCCATAGCGGCACCGGTGGTGTACTGGTAAGCGTGATAAGCCTCTCACCCCAGCAGGCCTGAGTTCAATCCCAGTCGGCGCCGCCAAGTTGTTCTGAGGCATAACATCTCTGATCACGTTTTCCTTCGGAAGGGAAGTAAAGCCGTTGGTCCCCGGTTCATGAGTTGATGGGTTGTAAGGTAGGGTCCAGGTGTGGGAGCTGCCTCCCTGGCGTCGGTAGCATTGGTACTCAGCACGGAAAACAAGATCGACGAAAACAAATCAAGGAAAAAAAAAATTACTCTATCCCAATTGCTTGATTTGACCTATAAATTGAGCTCCTATTACTGAGATTATATGACGAATCATATTTCTATTAGTATCATCCTGTTCAAATTTATTTCCGTAACTTTCGTCAGCAGTAATTTTTGTTCGCTTACCATTTGAGACACGATAAAATGAGTGGGCAACTTTTGTTTCTCAAAGTATTATTTATTTATCCCAAAGGTAACCTTAACCCAACAACGGTCCAACCCAACAAAACATAGCAAACATACATCCACTACCACGGTCTCTTTCCCCCTCTTTCACTCACTCTATTTATATATATCTTTCTCTCTCTCTCTCTCTCTCTCTCTCTCTGTTCCCTTCTCTCACAAAAGTCAGCACACTTTTCTCCATTTTCAGTAATCTGATACAACCAACTACGAGCTGCCACCTTCCACCGGCCGCTATCCCTCCCCCAGTTCCATGCTGTGTTCCGGTTGCTAGTCAGAAATTATTTCACTTTATCAAATCATAAATTATAACCCTGCACTTTTCCTGTGCTTCACATATATATTTTTTTTTCTCAACTGAAAACAGAGAACCTTACCTCCACCTCACCACCACCTGCAACTCCAGCAACCAGCCCAGCATGTCTGCAAAGTTTGCTTTGAAACGTGAAAAATATTCTATTCCTACTTGGAAGTCCATCGGGGAATTTCCACTTTCAGCTTCCTACATGTGTGTTTTTACTAGGTAGCATTATTTTCATATACGATTTCCTTCTCCAGCATTTCCGTTCGGTTTCATATTTGATGCCACACGAGTGTGAAGGTTTCGTTGCGAGGAAAAATAATCCAACATATTTCCCGAGATAACTTCGCTCCCGGTCGGTGGTTTCGATTAAAATTGAATGGGACTTGGTTGAATCACCGCAGGCGCAGAATGACGACCAATCGATGACAGTTAATTATTCAAGCGAGTGGGTGAGTATGCAAAAGATTGACCTCTTGCCCATGGGGAAGTGATGAATGATTTACCACCTGAAAACGGGTTTTTGTTTAGTTTCGTGGAATCAATTTAGTGGTTTGCAAAAAAGGAGACACCCCACGACACTCTATTTGTAACACATACAAGAAGTTAATTGCATTGGGGGAAATTGGATTCGCAGCTTAACGAGCCACCTATTGAAAGTACGCAGATTCGATTTGTTTCTATGTTCTACTTTATTACTTTATTTATTCAAGTACTGTTAACATTTCAGACCGTACCGATGCTGCCAGCATCACTCACTGTGGTTGTTGGCTACAATTTGTCTCCTGTTGTACAACTTTCTTTTGTCAGCATGTATTTGATTGCGAAGGTCAGCCGACAGTCTTGGGTCTCACGGAAAACAGAATACCATCTTGTTAGAGCTAAATACTATTGATCATCTGTCTTCGCCACCGAGGAGCATGTCTGCGAATACCTACATGTATAGTGTTGAATCCAGCAGCAGCAGCAACAAAGGAAACAAGGCAATTCATTTTGTGATGTTGCAATTTCCAACGAACCGAACAGAGCAGAAGCAGCAACAACGGTGCCAGCTATGGCACACATTTATCACATTGACATGACTCGTGACATCCACTTTTCACTCAGCGCCTTCCGATAGGGCCCTTCCTTCTGCCTCCTGTGCACATAACTTAGTGCAATTCCAATCGAGGGGGTGTGAGGCGATGGTATAGTTTGCACTCTGGTTCTTGCTCCTTCGGACCATTCAACAGCGATGTCCGGTAGATGGACGGCGGCACAATTGACGATTCCGCTCTATCGTGTGTCACGATCCGATCAGTGGACACATACGCACTCACTCAAGCATATCCGAAAAGGGCGAGGCATCCCACACTCGACGGGAAGGAAGTAAATTGATTCGATCGATGCCTGCTGTATCATCAATGCACCCAATTTGTGGGGGGGGGGGGGTGAGGTCAACCGTGAGTATTTCCGTTCAAGTGGCACTTGGTTGAGTAAATCGTTTGTGCTACCACACGTATAGCGCTTGATAAATGTTGAATCACTGACAGTAAGTCGAAACTCGGGAATGTTCTAAATTTCATCGTTGCTTCAATGAGGTATCACTGTCACAGTTCATGGTTTAACATAACTCTAACAAACCTCTATTACGTTACATGTCATAAGGCCGATGCAAATATTATTTTCATTTTATCTCTAAAGTCACGGTTGATGGGAGTCTGGATCAAAATGTAACCTCTTAAAATAAATAAATTTAAGCTATTATTCTAACGGGTGTTCAATAAAAAAATAAAAATTTTCAGTCATATAGCTAGTTTAAAAAAAAATTTTCAACGAATTCAGTTTTTTTTTTATTAAAAACATAATGTTAATTCTTCAAAAAAACGTCAATGAATATTGGATAAGGGGCCCTGGTCAGTTTTACGACGCCACTCAGATGCAATGCTCTCACAAGAGCGCTGGACGGCTGACTGAAGTCATTCTCATTTTTTATTGAACACCCGTTAGCAATATAAATGAGAAGACATTAGTCTCATCTAAGAGGAAGAGGAGACAACTGGCCTCTTACTCTTTTATCTCTATCTCTATCTCTATCTCTATCTACATCTATCTCTATCTTCATCTACATCTATCTCTATCTCTATCTTAAGCACTTCAAATCGGCCAATCACGAGCTGGTTCACGTTTGACAGAAAAGTGTTTCGTTTTCGCCCCCGTATTGTCTCCTCTTCCTCTTAGGTTCTCATGATTAAGCTTTCTTGATTCCTCATTGAACGTCAGTCTCCGTTCCGTAATTGAGTTCCAATCACCGACGGACATCCATTGACGGAAATTGAATGCCAGGCAGGCTTCTACACCCATCACCTCATAGGCCAGGACCAACGGCTTTCTTCTCTTCCAAATGAAGACGTGACTAGAATTGTTTTCGTCTCGGAACGACTTCGGCTGGTGTTGAACCCAGAAACACGGATGATAAAGCAGTCATGCTTACTACTACGTCACCGGTGTCGTGAATTGAACCTTTTTTTTCGCGCCTTCAATAATATGTATTTGTTAAGGAGTGGGAAATACGTTTGAATTCAGCCTAATTCAGCTATTCAACAACGAATTTTAAAACGTTTGGTATCGTTGGAGTCTCTTAGGTGTACAGATTATTTTTATTATATTTGTAATTAAAATAGGGTAACCGATATTTCCAAAGGTTAAAATGGTTGATCTACCTATTTTATCGCCTACTTGTTGGTTTTGTAAGTGATTACATTTATGGTTTTGATAAATGAGTTCCAAAGTTCATAATTTTTCGAGTTATTTAAGTGACTCATTTTCCGGATGGCTAGTAATTTCAAACTCAAGTGTACGGTAGTGTCAAAGTACATAAGATGAGTAAAAGCCAAATAGCTCTGGAAGACTCCACATAACATTTGAAAAGGGCATAGTTTTAGTAGAAAAAGCGTCAATAATTCTTTGCTGAGAAATTTTATATAAGAAAACTAGAGCATTACAACTCTTTTTTTTTTTCAGAGACACCCTAGCGCTATTTAAGAAAATAGCTCTAAATTGGTCAATTTAAGATATATAAAAAAAGTTCTTTTTTATAAAATTGCTTGAAATAAGCTCAGCTTTAACTTTGCGGTGAATGTAGACCTTTATTTATTTAAACAAAAAAGTTAGATTTAGTATTTCAATGATAATAAAAACCACCCTAGAATCCATTGTCATTCAAATGAGGGCCTAACTATAAGGAACAACATTGTAGACGAGACTTAGTCTAAAGCTTCAATTTCAGGTCCAAAACATATCCTTCCACCTAAATCTGCATTCTGGACCACAGTGCAGTGCTCAAACGAATCCTATCCATTCTCGCAAAATGTTAACTTGGTGACATACTCCACCGTATCGGTTAGCATCTCTCAATCTAAAGATTCCGTGTTCAAATCACATCCCGAAGAAATTCACGAATGACCTTAAATGTGTTAAAGTGCCAAAACATATAATGAAAAATCATCTCATTTGGTGGAATCCTGATTTGGCACATGCCATATGAAGTATGTTTTTAAATTACTATGGAACAACTGAACCACACTGATGTGATTTAATTCTAGATATCTGCAATCATAGGAAATTTTATCATCTACAACTTTGCAGAAGGCAACTTTTCGATTTCAGATAAGGAACAAATGTAATTAATGATTGAAGACGCTGTTGTAAACCTCCAGACATTCTCAATTAATCAATCGCTCTGTTTTGTTGCATTGGTATTTCAGGTGCTTGGAAAAAACCAAAAAAATCATGACATGAATGCCACACTGTATAACAAAGTGTTGCCTGAAAATCAGCTGCTTGATAATGTAATTTATAACTGTTTGATTGAAATTTTGACTTTAAATTATCTTCGGCAAGGATGTAACTGAAAAACTGACTGACTTTGAGCATCAAACGTTTTCTCACTTAGGGGAAACAGCCCTATTGTTGCGGTACGTTAGCAGCGTTAGAAGCCTATTGTTGTGTATGGAGGTCTCCATACACAACAATAGGCTTCTAACGCTGCCAACGTACCGCAACAATGGGGCTGTTTCCCCTATAAGATTTAAAAAGAAAATGAAATTATTAATGTCATAAAATTCTAATTCATTTTCTTATAGCAATATGGTAAACTGCTAGAACAGGCTGGCCCAACGATTTTAAACCGTTTGCCAAATGTTAGAATCCATGTTAGCTAGCGGGCCACAATTTTGACGTACGTCTGTGATTTCTATATGGGGGTGCACTTTGTGAAAACCGAAAATGGATCATAAAACAAAATTATGAAAGATTTTGAACGTTAATAACTCAGCTGCCCCTGGAGCAATTTCAATAATTTTATCACCAATGGATCAGATATATTTGTACGCATTTGTTGGATTGAAGACTTTATCATTTTTCAAAATGTAACTATTGAAAATTGCACGAATGTGCAATTGTAGCTATGAAAATTAAAATCATCACCGATTGCCTGCAAAAAACGATTTCCCTAACACAGATTTCAAAGTTGAATTCCATCCGGTCTCACCAAACGGTGTTTATCCAATCGCCGCGTGGTGAGGTATTGGTGTTCTCCAATACACAACGAAAGGCTCCCAGCAAACAGCTAGCTATCAAGGCTGCCTTCAACCACTGATCAGATTCAGTCCGCCGTATCACCGCCTTTTGCATGCCGGACATCTCCCAGATCACAGTGTACCTTCAATGATAAATGCAGCTCCTCTTCTGTAGTGATCTCGTCAAGACTCCTTCACTTGATCACTGTCTCCTGGGATAGAGCTATTACGCCGTGTGTGGTGGTGTCCGGTCGTCGACATCAGCAGTAGCAGTGATTACGGCGCGTGGTATTGACCATTGTTCTTCAGTACACAACGAAAGGCTGCCTGCAAGCAGTGATCTGCAGCTCACATCTATGCCAAACGCTTTGCTCTCATTCCAAACAACATACAGCTCACCAACCTCATATGTGTTTAACACCTTAATAGCTCAGCATTACTCATGTTGGTTTGTGTGGCATTAAAGTCTTATTTTTATCCAGAGATGAGTCCGTTAAAATTAAGACTTTATCATTTTACAAAATGTCACCATTGAAAATTGCACGAATGTGTAACTGTTGTTATGAAAATTATAACTATTACCGATTGCCTGCAGAAATCGGTTTCCCTAACACAGATTTCAAAGTTGAACTCCATCCGGTCTCACCAAATGGCATTTATTCAATCACCGCGTGGTGAGTGGTGGTGTTCTCCAGTACACAACGAAAGGCTGTCTGCAAGCAATGAGCTGCAGCCCACATGAGCATCCATAGAAGGAGGAAGAAGCCGCACCGCTATTGATCGGAATCAGTAGCTTTTTGTGGGTCGCTGTGGGTCGCTGTGGGCCATCTATGTCAAGCGCGTCACACTTAAGAGTATAAATAGAGAAAACCCCGCTCAAACTCCTTTTCCTACAGAAAACACAGCTGCAGTTAACAAATATTTTTTTTTGTTTTATTAGAGAGATTTGTTAACAAATAATATTTATTATATAAGACCACGTAGTCCTACCTCACCATTGCGTACAACCCCATAGGATTGTCCTTTGTAATTTTTAATTTGAATGCCCATGGCAAAATCCAAACTGCTTATTTGCAAAAATCGAGTTCTTATTGATGTGAAGCATCATTCTATTCATAATTATTTGTTTTTTTTTCAAAAAGCAGTGCGCAAAACATTCAGGTTCAATGAGTCATTTTCAAATGAATATGAACATCCATCCACCTCATCATTCACTGCCTCGTGAGAGTCTGAATGATTGGGAAGTAAACGAATCACTGACAGCAGAGCACTCAGCCAGTAGCTCAGTCAGCAGGCATGGAAAATCATTTGCATTCATTTCGTGCATTCATTTACATTCATTTGCCCCTAACTTTTTTTTATCAACAGAATTCCGCAAAATGATGTATGGAGCTTTTGTAAATTTTGTAACCTTACATCTGCAAGACGTTGAAGAAGATAGTAATAGTCTGCCACAAGAAATCAAGAGTACCAGAATACACGGAGCAACAGATAACAACTGTAGAATCCCAATGCCGCTGGATGACCCAAAATTACGCCGGAAAATGTTTCGTTTTGGATGATGAAAGATCTTCCCTTTCTCAAAAACCCACATCCCAGGAAACGATCGATATTATTCTGATAACATTTCTACTGCATCTCCGAACGTGAAATATAAGTTTAAGCAGAAGGTGATGCTTTATATTGCCATATCTGAGAGAGAAATTTCCAAACCATGGTTCAAGCCCAGTGCCTTGGCTATTAATCAAGAATTGTACCAAAATCAATGTTTGAAAAAAATATTGATTCCATTTCTTCAAACATATCATGCAGATGGAAATTACGTGTTTTGGCCGGATAAAGCGTCGTCGCATTATGCGAGAAAGCCAAAACATCCCCTATGTACCAAAAAACCACAATCCAACAAATTTGCCAAATTTGATTTCTTTGGATATTTGAGTGATCCTTGGGTGATGTAAGCCGTAGTTCGATGTACGAGGTCCAATATGTAATATGTCACATATGTCTCCATCGTAGGACTCGCTCAGGTACATAGTTTTATAATTCCGTCAAGATCCCAGGAGAATTAATTTCAACAAATGGCACTTTTGCAGCAAACACTGACTATGTGGAAAACTTATTCTAACTCGATGAACTCTTCTACTGCACTAATATATACCTAGCTATAATTTAAAAATTCACATCCGTTTGCTAAACTGTTCGACTTTAAACCGTGTGGAATCGATTCTTCTTAGTATTGTTCTTCTCCTTCTTCTTCTTCTTCAACACCTTTCATGCTTCTTTTGCGAGCGTTTTGCCAGCTGAAAACTTAGTGTAGATGCACTTCCACAATTATTAATGAAGAGCTTCCTATGCCAACCAATGCACTATTTTGTTTATTTTGCGGCAAATACAATGATACTCTTAAGCCAGGGAAGTCGAAAATCATTTAAACACCGGACCGGGAATCGAACCCACCCGCCTCCGGCTTGGCAATGCCGTGCCTTTACTGACTACGCTATTGGAGGCCCCGTTCATCGTATTCGGAATAAAACACATTACATATTCAGCCCCGGAAGATTTCCCCTGACAGTCTTATATTCACGCCAAACTTTACTACCATCCGGGCTAAGCTGCGTGCTGACACGCGTCGCTTCATGACACCCTCGACTAACGAACGAACGAACGAACGAACGGTGGGTGTGGTGTCGTCTTCATCGTCTGGGTGTCTTTTAATTATCCACTCGAAAGAGAAATTTTCAACGCTTCAGCTCTTTAGCACTTTGTAAAGCTCTCTGATACTGACTTCCTCGACAGCATATGCCAGTATCAGCATTACAGCTAGACAACGCCAGGGTCAATCCTTTTCCCGCAGAAGTTGGGGGGAGGGCAGGACGCCGAATAGGACTTAACATAGTGACGCATAATAATCAGCGTTCAAATTTAGAGCCACCATGAGCTGGATGGAATAGTTTCGCACGAGATGGCCCTCGAAATGGGTTTATGTGTACGTGTGTGTATTCTCGCGTGAAAAGTTTTGCCTTCATCACTTCTGGTAATGTTTGCCTGATGTTCAGTGTTCCTGCCATAATCGTGTGTTTGATAACAGATGCGAGCTGTTACCGGGAATGAAGTTCGCTCCTCTCCGATGGGAAATACATAGATCCCCATGAAAGTCATTCCGGACTGCTCTTGCCGAAGCTGTGATGATTTGATAATGGACTAAGTTTGGTGCGTCAAGGAGCACGGAATCCGAAAAGGGTGACAATTTATGCTGGCATATTTCCTTTGGCTTAAGCAGCTAGCTGAGGGTTTTAATTAGCAGTTTAATTAGTGTTACTGCTGCAGATGGGGTGTTGGAAATCGGTTAGATAGTTCAAGGAAACGGTTCTACTTGCTTCACCGACTGTTTGTAAATGGAAGGAGTCCCAAATTAAATTACTTTTTCAATTAGATGATTTCATCAGGTTCATCTATTTACCATATTGGATAAGCTCAAATTGTTCGGATGTAGGAAATTTAACGATCACATTTCCCATTTCAGAAAGCACATAAATCAAATATCGATTGAGCTGCAGGCACCTGAACACTACCTTACTTACTACTACGGCCAATACAAAAAAGCGAATCTTCACACCTGAGCATAAATCCCTCCAAATGACCATTATAAAAAAAAGAAGCAGCTCAATTTTATCGATCCATTATCTCTCATTCTTTTTCTTTTTCCCCGACTTTTCCAACCAAACAGAATAAAGGAAGCTTCCCCAAGCACGTTTCGCAATCAGGAAGGACACGAAACGAGAGCCACCTCCACACGGACCTACTGAAGGAAAATGTGAATTCTCATTATCGTATAATTTTACAATATCGAAATTGAGTCATTAAAAAGTGCTCAACAGCAGCTCTCAACTCCCCCGGGATTGCCTGCCTGGTGTGACTAGGTGTATATGTATGTGCCTTAGCATACCATCATCGTCTACACACACCTACTGTCTGTTCAAGCACCGGATGGTGTCGAAATCTGAATAAAAGATGTTTTTACTGCTTCTCATTTTCATTTTTTCTCACTTTTCGGTTTTTTTTTTTCGGGGCCAGTAGCTTTTCGCGAGTGTTTGCCTTGAACTAACTCATCGGTTGAGTGCCTTCCGAGCCGAGAAGCTAGAAGCTCTCTGTGGTGCACGTTGGGTTAGTGTTTAAAGATGTGCACATTCTGATGCGGGTTTCAATCCGGACATCTCTGGGTGGGCATTTACATGGCAGAAGGAGAACTGCAAGCAAATCGAAACTTGAATTTGCGAGGACATTCAGTTAAAAGTGGCTGCAAATTGTAAGCGTTCATCTGCATCGTTGATTGGAATCTGTTGGGAGGGAAAAGGAATCGAGTGAATTTAATGCACAAAGTGCACACTGTAGGCCACAATATGCAGTGGGCCAGGAATGAAATCCAGCAGGAAAACATCAATAACGCTCTGGGATTGCATTCAATTAAGTGGACATCTTCAGTGAAGTTTCTTGGATTAGTTAGGACTACACATTTGATTAATAAAAAATAGTTCAAGATTGCGCAGCGATACAACCTTTTTATTTAATTTCGTAAGATAGAGGTTTTCCAACTCTTGAGAATAGTTGTAGAACGTAAAAATTAATGTTAAAATTCTGAAAACATGAAAGATGTAAATCTTCCAATAACTGAGATAAACGAAGTTTTGTAAAATTTACCTGGAATTCACGTTATTTGTATTATATTTTGAACATTCGTTGAAAAGAATACTTTTATCATTTTTCCTCGATCGGTACTGATCAATTCAATCTTTCCCAAACAAATGCTATTATCTTGAGTGTACTAAAAATATATATAGGGGAAATGTCTCCAATGTTAGCCTATAGATCTAAGATTGGGCCTTTTGGAGGCGAACCAGCCTAAGGCTGAAAGCCTCCTAAATAAAGCTAAATTAATTAATTAATCTAAGATTGGGCCCATAGCTAAAAATCTGCTATTTATCAATTTTATTTAGATGAAAGCGTTATTGGGACGTTACTAATGGATATTTTTGGTTGCTATTGAAAATTTAGTCGATTGCTGAATGTATGTATGGGCCCATATTAGAGACACTTGGGCCGACATTACCTGCATTTTCCCTACCACAAGAAAAGAAAACATTTTTTTAAATGAATTTTCTCAACATATTATATGCATAACAACGCAAGCAAGCGCAAAATACCGTCAACTATTCAAAATGTACATCCAATAGAGTTTAGTTCCTCAAAATTACTCAGAGATATATTGTGATTTATTTGAAATATTTGGATTTGATTCAATCAATAGGTTTTAAGCGGCGCCGGTGGTGTAGTGGTAAGCGTGATTGCCTCTCACCCCAGCAGGCCTTGGCTTCAAGCCCAGTCGGCGCCGCCGGGATGTTCTGAGGCATAACATCTCTGATCACGTCTTCCTTCGGAAGGGAAGTAAAGCCGCTGGTCCCCGGTTCATGAGTTGATGGGTCGATAGGTAGGGTCCAGGTGTGGGAGCTGCCTTCCTGGCGTCGGTAGCATTGGTACTCAGCACGAAAAACAAGATCGACGGAAAACAAATCAAGGAAAAAAAAATCAATAGGTTTTATTTAAACAAATGAGCAAATGATTCTCTACAGATTGACGAATTTTTAAATTTTTTTTTAATTTGTCGGCTCCGATTTTGATGAAAATTTGCACAGTTGTTCTTTTTTAGTAAAGATGCCAATTTGTGTTATCAGTTCTTCAAATTGAATCACGACTACTTTTCTAACAGGGCCTGTGTAAAAATAGTACTAATGAGTTAAAAAAATTATATTGCTGAAACGCTTTGTTCGATTAATTTGGTGTCTTGAGCAAAGTTGTAGATATTATTTTGGCAATAATGTTTAAAATATACACTGTAAAAAAATTCGTTTGTTTCAATGAAAAAAAATATATTTCTTATTAAAAAAATTAATTTCTCAAAAAGTACATATTTGAAAATTTTCTCTTTAACCTCATTGAAGCTCATAATATTTGCTACAAACTGGCAAAGTTTGGTGATGGTAAACTCAAAAACAAAAAAGTTATGATTTTTTGAAAATTTCACGAATTTTACATTTACATTAAAAACACATGTTTTTCAACCGTGTATATTTTTTCAAGAATTGCATTTTAATTTTGCACAACTTTCTCGAAGACACCAATGCAATCAAGCAAGCCGTTTTTGCAATATAGATATGTTTATGTCATTAGTGTTTTTCTACACAGAACTAAATAAAAGTGAAATGATGCTCAAACTAGCGATTAATTTTCTTTTTTATTCATTGTCTTCAATTTTGCATAGTTGTATCAGTGATACTAACGGTAATAAGTCAAATACTCAACACTGTAGTAGTGAACACCAAAAACATCTGTCTGTACCTAATGTAGAAATTATACCTATCAATCTGATACTTAAATGAGTTTGAATGGTGAAAACAAGCAGTTGATCACAAAGATTGCTTTTTACCGCATACATCTTAAAAAGTTATCATAGGAAATAAGTGTAACACCATTTGGTTAAAAGGTAAGCATAACCTTCAGTTGTATTTCAATGAAATCATTTTTAAAGATTATTATTTTTAATTTTTTTATTAATATTACCATCCAGAAATTAAAATCGATTGGATATTCTGAAGCATCAGGATTGAATACTGGTTTTCGCATTTGCACGTCTTGTCGTCTTCGTGTTGATAAACAAGATCTTTTCATCTCAAACGAGGAATAGCATGTTGCCGGAAGCTCAGAGATGCCAACTGCAGTGATAGTACCTGTCGTACCGAGCTGTGAAAGCCTTACAACTGTACCATCTATGACATCAGTTACTTCAGTTCAATCGTACCAAGAATTTACTCAACCAGTCAACATCGAGATATTCAACCGAGGCATTGCAGGAATCCAGGTATCACCGATAGACGTGGGAAAACTCAACTACATCCACTACCCCGAAAAGAAGCACCGTGAAATCAACGAAGGTATTAGAAAGAATCTTTTCAACTTCGAGCCTGAGGCTGACGAAGTGAATGAACTCAAAGAAGTTTTAGAAAACATGAAGGAAAAGTTTTCCAATGCATCCACTGCAAGAAGTGAAAAATTATTAATTTTATCGTTATTGCCTTATTTATGGTCAACACAAAAAGTTATGGATCAATTTAATGCTAGTAGATATATTGCAACAGAGGCTAAGTTGATAAAGGAAGGTCATTCGTCAAAAACCGCAAAATATGGCACAGCCTTAAGTGATGAAACAAAATTGGCAGTCATAAATTTTTTTGAAGATGATAATATAAGCCGGGCAATGCCTGGTCAAAAAGATTATGTGTCTGTGCAGAAAGAAGGAAAACGACAAGCCATTCAAAAAAGATTACTAATGATGACTTTGAGAGAAGCTTATAAACGATTCAATGAAATTCACTGCAATGTAAAAATTGGATTCTCTTCATTTGCAAAACTCCGCCCTAAGCAATGTAAACTTTTAACCAGCTCTGGAACCCACAATGTTTGCGTGTGCACAACGCATGAAAACATCAATCTAATTTTACACAGTTTGAAAAAACTTAACCATTTAAATGATGTAAAAACGTTCACTGACAGCCTACTTTGTGAAAACAAGACAACATATTGCTATGTACGGTGTTGTGAAGATTGTCCAGACTCTTCCGCATTAGAAAACATTTTATTAAAACAATTAGAGGAAAAATGCATTGATCAGCTTTCATTTGAACAGTGGGTTACCACGGATAGATGTGATTTAGAAACTATTGTAAAGCCTGCAGACGAGTTTGTTTCATTTTTCTGCTTGAAATTGACAAGTTTGATACCACATGATTTCATAAAAACACAGCAATCTAATTTTTTGAAAACTACAAGAAATAATTTGCAAGAAGGTGAATTTTTAGTTACTTGCGATTTTTCCGAAAACTACAGCTTTGTGTTACAGGATGAAGTTCAGTCTCATCACTGGAATGTCCAACAAGCTACCATTCATCCATTTGTTATATATTTTAGAGAAAATATGCAAGTTAAACATTTAAATTTTTTTATAATTTCTGAAGAGTTAAGGCATGACTCAGTGGCTGTTAACTTATTTATTTCTAAAATGATAAGTTTTTTACGCATTAACCAAAGTAAAAATATCAACAAGATTTATTTTATGTCCGATGGAGCCGCGTCACAGTACAAGAACCGGAAAATTTTGCTAGCCTTTGTAAATTTAAATCAAAGTATGGAATTGAAGCCGAATGGCATTTCTTTGCAACATCACATGGGAAAGGTCCTTGTGACGCTATTGGAGGTACAATAAAACGTATGGCTACTAGAGCAAGTTTGGCCAAAGAACGTGAACATCCAATAAAAAATGCAAGAGAGCTTTATAATTGGGCAAATAATCGAAAAGAAGAAGAATTAACAAAATTATCATTTAGTTTGGCCACAACAGAGGAATACGAATGTATGGCTTCACACCTCAACGAGCAATATAATAATGCAAAAATAATTCAAGGAACTCAAAAGTTTCATTCTTTCATTCCTGTATCAGAAAATAAAATTAAAGCTAAACGATACGCAAACTGTAATGATAATGATGCCAAAATATTCGATGTATTTAAGAAGTGATGTAAATAAAAATAGAAAGTAAGTGTATTACAATGAATATAAATTATGCATCATTTGTCCATAAGGTTTTCGAATAAAAGAAAAGTAAAAAAGAGCAGATAAATGTATTTTGTGGATTTAAGTTGAGATTTTAAAATAAAAAAAAGTAGTCGGGATTCGCTATTACAAATTGTAATAGCGAACCCCGACTACTTTTCCGATAGGGCCTGTGTAGAAAAGCGCTTATAAAATAAACATTTTAATACATTGCAAAAACGGCTTGCTTGATTGCTATGGTGTCTTCGGAAAAGTTGTGCAAAATTAAAATACAATTCTTGAAAAAATATACACGGTTAAAAAAATGTGTTTTTAATGAAAATGTAAAAATCGTGAAACATTAAAAAAAAACATAACTTTTTTGTTTTTGGGTTAACCATCACCAAACTTTGCCAGTTAGTAGCAAACATTATGAGCTTCAATGAGGCTTAAAACGAAAATGTACTTTTTGAGAAATTAACTTTTTTAATAATAAATATAATATTTTTCATTGATACAAACGAAATTTTTTACCGTGTATATTTTTTACACAATTGTCAAAATAATATCTACAACTTTGCTCTAGACCCCAAATCAATCGAACAAAGCGTTTCGGCAATATATATTTTAAACTCATTAGTACTATTTTTACACAGGCCCTTTTCAAAAAGTAGTCGTATTTCAATATGAAAAACTGAGAGCACAAAATGGCGCCTTTACTAAAAAGGAACAACTGTGCAAAGTTTCAGCGTAATTGGAAATGATCGGTCAGGATCGATTTGCGAACCTTCGTGGAATGCCTCAAATGCAGCTCATATTATTCTAATAGGGGAAATGCCTCTAATGTTGGCATATGGATCTAAGATTGGGCCCATCGCTAAAAATCTATTATTTATCAATTTTGATTAGATGAACGTCGCTATTGAAAATTTAGTCGATTGCTGAATTTATGTATGGGCCCAAATTAGGGGCATTTAGGCCAACATTACATCCATTTCCCTATGTACGTTGAGGTGAGTCAAGTTTGAATAGTTCTTTCAATCTGTAGTGAGGTTCCCCAAAACTGTGCCAAATTTGAATGAATTTGGTTATGATCCTCATTTGAGGATCGCACCCTAAGCTTCAACCAGCACTTCAGAATGGTGAAAGAAAACTGTCGTATCCGCATCAACATAGTCAGAACAATCTCCCGTCAGCATCGCTCCAGCAACCGTGAGATCCGCCTTCGTGTCGCTCGGGCTCTTATCGACAGTCGACTTTTCTACGGCCTCTAAATAACCTGCTTAGCCACCGAGAAGCTCAACCACATCCTCGCAACGGTTTACAATACCTAGGTACGCATCGTATCAGGCCTTCTCCCTTCCACGGCTGCAGACGCCGCATGTGTGGAAATAGGCATCCTTCGCTATCGATTTGCTGCAGCCATTGCACACTGGGGACAAAATCGAAACAATGTGTTAAAATTCAATAACTTCGGTGCTCGCTGGAACAAGAGACTAAAAAATAGTCATTCTTATAGAAAAAAGTCTCAGAAATCGATTGGAGTGGGTTTCATCTTGGGCACGATAGGGTAAGTTGGGGTTTTTCACAGTTTTGCCCTAAAATCTCCTATTTTGCATGATTTGAATGCTGTATCTCAAGATACCAATGATATAGATGGATGATTTCTTGGGCAAAATTGATCAGGAGGTCAAGGACTGTTGGATGATGGACAGAACAATTCGGAATTCTTCCGCTAGGCGGCGCTAGTGAGCATTCTAAGTGTATATGTTTGTGCTGCTGTATCTCAAGATCCTGACTATTTAGACGCATGATTTCTTCGACAAAGTTGATCAGAAGGTCAAGGACTGTTGGATGATGGACAGAACAATTCGGAATTCTTCCGCTAGGCGGCGCTAGTGAGCATTCGAAGTGTATATGTTTGTGCTGCTGTATCTCAAGATCCTGACTATTTAGACGGATGATTTCTTCGGCAAAGTTGATCAGGAGGTCAAGGACTGTTGGATGATGGACAGAAAAATTCGGAATTCTTCCGCTAGGCGGCGCTAGTGAGCATTCGAAGTGTATATGTTTGTGCTGCTGTATCTCAAGATCCTGACTATTTAGACGGATGATTTCTTCGGCAAAGTTGATCAGGAGGTCAAGGACTGTTGGATGATGGACAGAACAATTCTGAATTCCTCCGCTCGTTAGTGCTATCTATGATCTTCTCTGGCTATTACGTCCCAACTGTAACTTAACGTCTGCTCTCAACTTAGTGTACTAGATGCACTTCCACAGTTGTTAATTGAAAGCTTTCCAAGCTTGTTCGATTTTTACATGTGTATATTGTGTGGCAAGTACAATAATATACTATGCCCAGGGAAGTCGAGAAATTTTCCAATCTGAAATCCTAGACCAACCGGGATTCGAACCCAGCCACCTCCAGCATGGTTTGCTTTATAGTCGCAGGCCCTACCGACCGAGCTTATGGAGGCCCCCTGATCTATGAATGTAATCAAACTAAAATGCGAGATGGTAGCTTAACTAACAAGTTTTGAGGACAATTTGGTGAACTTAGAACGTCTTAAATATATCGAATTCAAACGTAAATAATGTGCATGATATGTTTAACCGTGCTTGGAGATGTTTTAATACAAAGGGCTTTGAATCAGTGAACCTGGATGAGAATTTGATCTGAACTCAAGGACAATTTGGAGAACCGTGAGTATCTTATACACCTCAAAATCAACTATGAACGAACAGTAGAAACTGTATAAACGTGTTTCGGAAAGTTTTGTCGGTGAGATCATCGTGCAGATTTTAGTTAATCCAGTAGATCAAACAATCTGACCTCTAGAACAATTTGAAGAACCTAGAACTTCTAATACACCTTAAATTGATGTTGTTTGGAGATGTTTAGTTGCTAAGGACCTTGTATCAGTTATGGTTGATCAGGTAAATCATTTGATCTGAGCTCAAGACAATTTGGAGAACCTTGATTATAAATCAAAATAAATCAAAACGATCCGCAGAAACTTTATGAACATGTCTTTGTAGGTTTTGTCACTGAGGACATCGTGCAGTTCATGGTTGAGCCAGTAGATCAAATAATCTGAACTCCAAAGCAACTTGGAGAACCTAGAACATCTCATACACCATCAATTACAACGAAAATGATGTGCATTATAGTCATGGACCTGGGTGCATAAACTTGCAATAATTATAAAAATTTGCCAAAAAAAATTTCATTCTGTTAAAAAATGTTAAAATTAAGCGGAAAATATGAACCTCACTGTTTAAAACTTCTTTTGAATTTTCAACATTCTTATATGGTGGACGTCACTTATCCGTAGAAACAGCGAAAACATATTACTCTTTCTCCGAAAATGTATGGTTACGTCACTTTGTCTCCAGGCTGCCAAAACACATTTTTATCACGAAGAGAGTGTTTTCTGGTGTATCTTAGGGTATAGATTATGAAAATGAAGAAAAGTGAAAATTGACCATGGTGGCGTTTACATCGCTTTGTCATTTCACGGCAGTAAGGGTCTTGTACCGGTTATGACTGACCTGGTACACAATTAGAATTTTTGCCGAGAAGGGCACCGCCGAGCAGCTCGGCATTTTATTTTGCTGAATTTCAATGAAAAACTTGTGGAGATTCAGCAAAATTTTTGTTTGTTAGCTGAGATGTCGGCAAAATTCCTGTTTGTTAGCTGAATCTCGGCAAGTTTTTAACTGAGATTCAGCAAAACAAAATACCGAGCTGCTCGGTGGTGCCCACCTCGGCAAAAAAATCTAAGTGTGTACATTATTTGATCTGTGATCAAGGACAATTTGGTGAACCTTGAGCATCATATATATGTACAGAACCTCTTTGAACATGTTTGAGTAAGTTTCGACGCTGAGGACATTGTGCAGGCCTTGGTTGTCAAATTTTCTAAACTACAGAATGCTTTGGATGACCTAGAACGTCACTTGAGCTTCTTATATACACCCAAATAGATCAAGAACGATGCGCAGTAACTCCTTGAACATGTTTGGGCTGGTTTCGCCGCTGAGGTATTTTGCAGGACATTATCAAAAAGTGATGACCGGGTCATAGAACTTGTTATCAATTTGATATTTTACTTTGCTCGGGATTATGATTACATAGATCGCTACGGAATAGTTTCAAAATTGGTCATACAATTCCGGAGATACGGCCGAGTGTCTCAGGGAAAATAACCAGCTTATGAGTAAGTTCAAAACCCATCATGTGACACAATAAATTACATCAGAATTCGAAAACAAGTTCAATAACAATGATATCTAGTACCCTGAACCAGATTTGCTGAATCCGGATATGTTCTGGGTTGCACCGGGGAAGTGGCCAGATTTGACTTTTTTTAAATCAATCATGTGCCACATCAAATGACGTGAGAATTTTTAAATAAGATCATTGGTAGTCATATTGAGTGTAAATAGGGTCAGACCATAGGTGAATAAATTGGGATTTTTCCTATACATATAAGCAAGTTTGGTATCTTAATATTCATTAAAATATAAACTACAGTAATGACCTGATTTTATCAGTCCCTTCACGCATTATTCTTTTAGTGTTTAGTAATTTCCTATATACATAATTCGAAATCTCTTCCATTAATCTTCTTGATCGATGTTTAGGTTAAACTTTGGTGCAATAAAACCATTGAAATAGCGCATGGGTTTCGTAGAATATTAGAAAATATTTTCAAAAGGGGGCTGATAAAATTGGGTCATTATTGTATATATTATATCTTTAAAAAAAAATTCCACCGACTGGAGCGGTAATCGAACCCTCACTCCATGGCACACGCAAAAAAAATTCCACCGACTGGAGCGGGAATCGAACCCTCACTCCATGGCACACGCAAAATAGCTGTTAGACGGGTGACGCTGCTAACCACTCGACCACGAAGACCACTTTGATGCGAAAATGTGAAATGTCGTCATCGAAACCCAATCCAAAAGAATTATTTGTTTACTCTTGTTTCTTGCGTGACATTAGCTCAGTGTAGTGCAGTTCTTACGTGGTGTTAAGTGTGTTCCACTGAATTTCATTAAGCAAAATGCTTTCAAATAAAAATATCGTTGAGGAATATTTTGCGTCTGGTCGAGATAAAAACCGTTTACTTGACTTTGTGTCTAGGGCACTGTCGAAAGCACCTGCGGCTGTTGCGCAAGGTGTTAAAAACAGGATTGGTCAATTTAATCGGCGTTGGTCAAAAACCTACAGTAAGGATCGGTTCTTTAAGAAGAATGCAGAGTGGCTTGAAAGCATATTCGAGGTAAGAATCCCTGGGCGTGCTTAATTTTAGAAAGCAGCATAAATTAACGAAGAAACGTTTTTAATACGATACCGTCGAACATTAAAAAAATTAACAGTTCGGAAAAATTGTACCTGTTGAGCGAAGTGCTAAATTTTCAAAAAACAACGGATTCCAAAACAATTAAAATTGAACTTGAATGAAAATTAGTAAAAGCGTGGAAATGCGTTAATGTAAAGCAAGACATACTACTGATGAAATCTGATTTTTTTTTCATGTTACTAAATAATCAAATGCTGACTAGCGTCACCTAGCGGAGGAATTCTGAACTGTTCTGTCCATCATCCAACAGTCCTTGGCCCCCTGATCAACTTTGCCGAAGAAATCATGCGTCTAAATAGTCAGGGTCTTGAGATACAGCAGCACAAACATATACACTTCGAATGCTCACTAGCGCCGCCTAGCGGAAGAATTCCGAATTGTTCTGTCCATCATCCAACAGTCCTTGACCTCCTGATCAACTTTGCCGAAGAAATCATCCGTCTAAATAGTCAGGATCTTGAGATACAGCAGCGCAAATATAGTCACTTTCAATAATCACTAGTGCCACCTAGTGGAGGAATTCCGAATTTTTCTGTCCATCATCCAACAGTCCTGGACCTCATGATCAACTTTGTCCAAGAAATCATCCGTCTAAATAGTCAGGGTCTTGAGATACAGCAGCACAAATATATTCACTTTCAATGCTCACTAGCGCCACCTAGTGGAGGAATTCTGGATTATTCTGTCCATCATCCAACAGTCCTTGACTTCCTGATCAACTTTGCCGAAGAAATCATCCGTCTAAATAGTCAGGATCTTGAGATACAGCAGCACAAACATATACGCTTCGAATGCTCACTAGCGCCGCCTAGCGGAAGAATTCCGAATTGTTCTGTCCATCATCCAACAGTCCTTGACCTTCTGATCAACTTTGTCGAAGAAATCATGCGTCTAAATAGTCAGGATCTTGAGATACAGCAGCACAAACATATACACTTAGAATGCTCACTAGCGCCGCCTAGCGGAAGAATTCCGAATTGTTCTGTCCATCATCCAACAGTCCTTGACCTCCTGATCAATTTTGCCCAAGAAATCATCCATCTATATCATCGGTATCTTGAGATACAGCATTCAAATCATGCAAAATAGGAGATTTTAGGGCAAAACTGTGAAAAACCCCAACTTACCCTATCGTGCCCAAGATGAAACCCACTCCAATCGATTTCTGAGACTTTTTTCTATAAGAATGACTATTTTTTAGTCTCTTGTTCCAGCGAGCACCGAAGTTATTGAATTTTAACACATTGTTTCGATTTTGTCCCCAGTGTGCATTGATACGAAAGCCGCTGCCCTCGCTGCTAAGACATCCGGGAACGAAATGGTCTTTCTCTCCACACTGCAGCCAAGCGTGACCTCCCCCCCGATGACCAGTGTTCACTGGAATGCAGAAAAGAGTTGGCGATAAAACGTCGTCAAAATTGAAAAGCGAATTAAGAGTGGATTCCAAGCCGGAGATAACTTTGTAGCTTTGAGACGTTCTGTTGCAGAGCTTCATGGGTCGGTTTATCCGGGGCACGTTCATCGCTTTACGGACGGATCGCGGTCGCGGGCTGGAGTTGGACTCGAAGTGGCAGGACCGAACACTGCAACAAGTCAAAGTCTACCGGAGGAGTGTTCCGTCTTTTCCGCTGAAGCCGCAGCTATTCTAGACGCAGCCATCACTCCGGCAGATCAACCGATCATCGTTTTAACTGACTCACACAGCGTCATCCAAGCGCTGAAAGTCGACTCGGGGCCCACACCTGGATACAAGCCATTACACGGTACGCCCCACCTTCAACCGTCTTTACGTGGATCCCCGGACACTGCGGTGCTCCCGGAAACGAGGCTGCGGACAGACTGGCGGGATCTGGTGCATCCCGTCGCCGCTACATCAGGAATGTACCCCTCCTAGACGTCAGGCGTTGGATTGTGAATACTATTATGGAAGCCTGGGAACATGAATGGTTCCAGTCGCGGACCACTTTCCTGAGGAAGATCAAGGAAACCGTACGCTCCTGGCTGGACAGCCACAAGTACAAGGACCAGCAGATCATCTCAAGACTCTGGACCGGCCATGCGAGGATTTCCTGTAATTTCGGTGGGACACCTTTCCGCAAGGTCCGTTCAATTTGCAGCATCCCCACCTCGGTGGAACACGTGCTGTGTGCCTGTCCGGAGTACCAGAAGCTACGCGAACAACATGGACTCCCGGAGAACGTCAGTAATCCGCTTGGTTACGACCCCTCGACGTTAGCTGCGCTGATCGCCTTTCTGAAGGAAGCCCACTTGTATGACCAAATCTAGCCCCCGTCGGTGGCTTTACTGATCGTGTGTTCCTCACGTTTCTATTTTTTCTGCCGTCAAGGTTTCTCCACCGGACCGGACACTGCACAGTGGTCCAGAATGCAGATTTAGGTGGAATGATATGTTTTGAGCCTGAAATTGAAACTTTTGACTAAAAGTCTCTGCTACAAAGTTGATCCTTATAGTTGTGCCCTCATTTTCATGACGATGAATTCTAGGGTGGTTCTTATTATCATTAAAATAAAAAAATTAACTTTTTTGTTTGAATAAATTAAGGTATAAATTTTTCGGCAAAGTTATAGCTGAGCTAATTTCAAGCAACTTTGTTCAAAACAACTTTTTTGTATCTCTTAAATTGGCCAATTTAGAGCTATTTTCTTTAATTGAGTTAGGGTAGCTCTAAAAAAAATAGTTGTTTTGCTCTAGTTTTCTTATTTCGAATTTCTCAGCAAAGGTGTCTTCAAATAACTTTTAGATCTTAAGGCAGCTTTCCGTTGGGTACTGGAGAACACCATCACTCATCACGCGGTGATTGAATGAACACCGTTTGATGAGACCCTTGTTTAGAATAAGGGTGACGCGGTTGGCATAGATGGCCCACAGCGACCCACGAAGAGCTACTTATTCCGATCAATAGCAGTGCGGCTTCTTCCTCCTTCTATGAACTACGAGAGCACTGCTGCTACTGCACCACCACCACACACGGTGATTGGAACTGAATCCGATCAGCGGTTGAGGCCAGCCTTGATAGCTAGCTGCTTGCGGGGAGCCTTTCGTTGTGTACTGGAGAACACCACCACTCACCACACGGTGATTGAATAAACACCGTTTGGTAAGACCGGATGGAATTCAACTTTGAAATCTGTGTTTGGGAAATCACTTTTCTCAGGTAATCGGTGTAAATTTTTTTTATAGCAACAGTTGCACATTCGTGCGATTTTCAATAGTGACGTTTTGAAAAATGGTAAAGTCTTAAAGTTAACAGATGCGTAAAAATATTTCTGATATATTGGTGGTAAAATTATTGAAATTGGTCCAGGGGCAGCTGAGTTATTACCGTTCAAAATCTTTCATTGTTTTGTTACATGTTCTATATTCAGTTTTCACAAAGTGTACCCCCATATATAAATCACAGACGTAGTTCTACGTCAAAAATGCCCACCACGAGTTTGGATTGACGCTTATGAAATCGACGTGGTAGACGAGTTCGTGTATTTGGGCTCACTGGTGACCACCAATAAGTTCACCACACCATCAAATTGACTATCTACATAGCGCTGGTTAGACCAGAAGTCCTCTACGGTTACGAGACATGAACTATGCTCGTGGAGGACCAGTAAATCAAGCTTAGAATTTGAGTAACCAAATTGAAATATTCCACGGGAAAAAAAAGAGTTCCCATATTCGTGAACCACAGCCGTGAACCATAGTTAACGGTGTATATTTGAGAAAATTTTGTTCTGGATAGCTGGCCGTGATTTTTAGTTCATGGTCCGTTCCCGTTTTCGGGAACGGATTTTTCCGAGTCAGATTCGAGTTGTACGATTCCCTTCGGGCTAGACAACCTAATTTCCCAGTTCGGGATCTTCCGATCCAAACAATTGTCATCCAATTACCTCGAGAAGACCGTGAGTAATCGGTCAAATCCTTTAATTTTAGATTTAAGACATTTATAATGTATAATGAAAATGATAACTTGGCTCTGTAAAGTTTATTCGATTGAGCATGTACAAATAAAGTAATTAACAAAAAAAATTGAAAAACTCGAAAGTTATCTATCTCTCTCTCTTGGAGCTATATACTTATTTGAAACATGAACAGCTAGTAGAAGCTTTTAGAAAATCCAGCTGAAAATGCTCTAGAGTTATTCTTAATCATAAAGATGACTCATTTTTTATAACATGAACAGTTGTTTGACCCATAAAAGCTATTGAACACTCCGATCGAAATGTGCTCGTATGTAAACAATTTCCCAGTGCCAAATTTTCGGTTTTATTTTTCTCCAATTGCATTTTTCATCGCGTTTTAGCTCTAAATAATGCGCCACTCGATAAATTAATAACAAGAAAAGAACTACAGTGCAAAGCAAGTGAAAGTGATCGGGTGAAATGCATGCCAAAGTGTATTTTTTGTCAGCATCCTTTTCGTCACTTGAAAATTCATCCTCGTAAATCACACAAATTCATGAAATAAAGATTACATACAAAAGTCTGCACCATCTTACCCCTTAACTGTTGCACAGTAGGCTGGCCATTTTGATAGATTTTGGGCATCTCTGATGTGCAACATATATCAAAAAGACAAGAAAAATGATGTAGGTATATCTATCATTTTACAGGATACTTCCATGAACTGGCTGTGTTGGTGTTGGATTAGATTAGTTTAGACAAAAGCTATTTAAAACCCCAACTAATAATGCTCGAAAGCCATTTTTACCACTTGTAGTAAACTCTTAGCATGAGAAGTGATTTGCCATATAAAAGCTACTGAACACTCTAACTTAAAAAGGTCGAAAGTTCTTTGGACGGCAGATGATTGAAATCGTCAGAAGATCCGGAAGTTCGTATCACAAATAATAAGAACTGCTTTTGGGCACTTTAATTACTTTTATTGCCTCCGAGACGCATCTTGCCTTCTTGGAGCTAGTACGATAGCTTTAAACGTGGTGCTTTTTCGACTGTAGTATTAAGAACTGTGGGAGTTAGAAGCATGGCACATTTTAAGCAACCCGCATAGTACAAAAGAACAGGCACTGAAGGTTTAAGTGCTATCTATGCAGGCATGCTTCGCTTTCTTAGAAAAAAAAATACTATTTTTAAGAGTCAAAATAGATAATAACTACCATCCATATAGACACAAACACTTATCACATACAAAAGCTCATATTGAGGTGATTCCTTGTAGAGTCCACAAATGGCCTCCACGTAGGCAGTTTCAGTTACACCAGGTAGGAAATTATATCAACGTGCCTTTCTTCAGCAAGAAATCCCTCAACTATTGATTTGGTCTTAACTGATTCATTTCACCTTTTCAGTTAAGTGGTTACTCATGCTGACATTGGTTCTGATCACCCTCCAGTAACTTTTTAAATAGTTCTGATTTGTTCGCCAAGTTAGTTCTTGAACTTCGGATTCAAAAATAAAATATTAATTTATAATGAATTGAAAAATTTATGAAATTTATCGCCAGAAATCCCCGGTCCACTACCCAAGCCTGCTTTCAATTATCATAGAACTGATTGGGATCAATATAGCTCATATGGAATATAACGTTGATCCTAATATTCCTTTGCAAACCAAAGATGATGTTAATAATGCTTTTCAATCTCTCACTACTTCTATAGTTGAAGCAAGAACTACCTCAGAACCAATGCAAGGTTAAATTCGACGACGTTAGACGACGATCTTTAGCTCATGATCCGTCTGAAAAATGTTCTTAGGAAGCAATATCAAAGAACACGCGATCCCGCCATAAAAGTTGTCAGGCGATATTTATAAATAAAAATTTTAAAATGGTGCCCTGAAGAACATAAAATTTTACTCACATCGCTGTTGATTGGATTTAAATTTAAGTGGCATAAATTTTCTTATCAGGTTAGGTTATCTTTATTAGCGAGACTTTCAGTCAGAGGCTGGTTCATGTCTTAATTTTCTTATTATCATTAACAAAACTTTCAGCTTTGCGAAAGTAAACACCAGCATGTCGTTCTTTGAGACATTTTTCTGAGCGCAAAACATCAACCGAAAACGTATTACTGTAACAAAAAAAAAGCCATTACCCAGCGTAAATCCTCTGTTTGTGATTGTACAATTAATATTTACACTACCCATCTGAAAGCAGCAGAAAAGTTTCACATATAATCGTTCCAAAAAGGAACCATCAGCACCATTCAATAAGACGAACAGACGCAAAGATACCAACCGAAAGCATCTCGCCACTTCAAACCATATCCCAAACCCATTTCCGAAACACTCCCGCCTCGCCATAGATGACAATTTTCCGGAACGAAACTTTCCATCCGAGTTTCGAGTTTCGACTGCTTTCACACTGCTTGCTTCAGAAACATAAACTCATCGGAAGAAGCGTCCACACCACAAAAGCGGACTTACTCTCTTGGCGACCGAGTGGAACCACTTCCATTTTCATGAAGGCGGATGTCTCAAGAGTTCCTCTTCACCCACTGGCATTGCCTTCGCCTTGGAAGACCGAGTCCAACCGGCTCCGGAAAACCGCAAGCTGCCATCATAGTACGAGTTCGGGTAGCAGTTGAACGGGGATGCGAAACGGTTGTACATTTGTCCCCTCTGATGGAGCAAAAAAGCGGTCCAATTTTCGAGTCCTTTACCGAACAGATAAAGCATTGCTTGTAAATCCTTCCTCTGGAATGTGACCGGGCCAAGCGGGAAGGTAGCAGGCTGCCTCCGAAGAATCCTTGGCCTTACTGTCTAACTTTTCCCCATCCCAATCGTCGGTCCTAACATACCACACACAGATCAAATATTTAATTAGTTTCCTTGCAGAAAACCACATTTTTCTCCAATTTTCGCACACATTTTCTCGGTATAGTGGGCGGTACTCGCATTAGAGAGAAAGAGAGGCTGAGTGTGTGTTGAGGCTACTCGCCATAGGAAGTGAAACGATGAACTTGGTCTGGCCTGGGAAAGCCGGAGGTTGGGGAGATAAAAGTTTTCGTTAGTGCAAGCCACACTAGTACAAAACCTCAGAGGGATTTTCTTGCCTCCCTCTCCAATTTATCGGGGCATTGCATTTCGAGTGAGTGATGGCGTAAAATTCGACATGACAGGGGCTTTTTCGGACTGGATAGCTTAGAACAATGGCCTAGCTGTGCAAGTTGCTATTTGGATCTGATTGGCAGACAAATTACGACTCTGACTTGTTCACTCGGTTTTAAATTGGCCAATTTTGGTTGTTATAATGGCGCTGTCCGGAGTGTGGCCAGTAAATTGAAGCTATTAAAGTTTAGTTCGAAACAATGTCATTATGGAGAAAGATTTCAATTATGATAGTTAATTTAGTTAGCTTTGGTAGAGATGAGTTGAATCTGGAACGAAGACACTCTATATGGATGTTACAGAATCCATCAAGAGCTTGAAAAAAAAATTAACCTATCCGGAAATACAAATACAAGTTGTGATTCTACGATGTAGCATTTTGGTGTCAGGTTTTAATCACAGACTGCACCATTTTTGAATTCATATAATGAGCGGCCATATCCCAGATTTCAGATAATTTTAATTCAACAAGTTCTCTGAGCTACAGAATCTAAAATATTTTGGACAGGCTTCTAGGCCAAACGCTGTTAAACTTAATGTGTCAGTTGGCCAAATTGTGCACATTAAGAGAATAAACTAAGAAGTTACTTCAGATGTTCTGAATTTTTAAATTAGTTTTGGACATTTTGATCGGGAAAAAAAATCGAATGATTGGAACCACACAAATATTTCAACATGACTAACTAATTGTAATTCGCTTAATTCTAAAACTAATGCAAATTTTAATAACTGATGCTTGACCAGTTTTGACTATCACCACTGGCGTGCACAGGGTGGGGCTAAGGTGGGGCAATTGCCCCACCTTTAATAAATTGGATTTTTATTTCAACGTTTACAAAACTATGATATAAAATAACTTTCCCCATAACTTGATTTGAAAGTAAAATATTTTCATGTCATAATATAAGGGCACTAGAAACGTTTTATTGCGTCAATTCCTTTGACATGGTGCTTGAAATTTGCACCACAAAGGTGCATGAAGGAACAAATTTCGATGACATTTTTTGGTTGAAAAATTGCACCACAGTGGCGCATACAAAAAATTTCTGGAGTTATTTTTTTTTTATTGTGGTTCATGGAGGGTTAAAAGAAGAGGGTAAATTTAAGGTTGAAAAAATTCACCTTCGTGGTGGTAAATCGAAGAAAAAGCTTTCTATTGAATATTTCTGGTGTAAAAATATCATGAAGGTGGTGCATGGAGGGACTAATCAAAATGAATAACTCTGGTGGAAAAAAATGAATCACTTTTTTTTTCTGGTTGAAAAAAATGAATCACGCTAAACATTTGGAGGTGCACATTTAACTGAAAATTTCTGATGAAAAGTTTGCAAAAATGTGGTGAATGTAGAAGCAAGGTTTATTCATTTTTCTGGTACATAATTTGCATCGTTCTGATGAATGCAAGCTTCATTGAAAATTTATGGTGGAAAATTTGCCTAATTTTGGTGCATGAAGAGGCAAAGCCTGAAAATTGCACCACAAAGGTGCATGGTGAAACAAACTTCACTGAAAATTTTGGTGCACCGTTCTGGTGAATGGAGGAGCATTATTGAAAATTTCTGGTGCAAAATTTGCATCGCTCAGATAAATGAAATGAACAGAATATTTTTGGTGGAAATCTTACACTGTTATGGTAAATGAAGGCACAAGCTTTATTTAAAATTAAGCTATATTGCAGATTTCTGGTGGAAAATCTGCACCATTCTGGTGAAATTTTTGGAAAAAATTTTGGAATAGAGAAACAAATTTTAATAATAGTTTCTGGTTTAAAATTTTCACCATTCTAATGATTGGAGGGAAACTGTTTCACTGTAGATTTATGATGAAAAATCTGAAACAATTTGCATCGTTCTGGTTAATTGAAATTTTCTGGTTTAAAATTACCTAGGGGCAAGTTTGTGTTGAAAATTTCTGGTGTAAGATTTGCAACAATCTGCTGCATGGAGGGAAGCTGAATTGAAAATTCCTTATGGAAAAATTGCACAGTTCTGGTGAATGGTGGGGCAAGCTTTATTTAACATTTCTGGTAGAAAAACTACAACGTTTTGGTAAATGGATGGACAACTTAACATGACTTCCGAGAAGAGTCTCAAGGGTATTGAATTCTGAGGACAGTTCCAGTTTCTGGGGATGATTTTATGAAAATTATGCGAATAATTTCTAATGCATCCTGCATAATTTTGAAAAGCATATCGAGAGAATCAAATTTTTAATGAAATTCCAAAAGGATGTTTAGAAAAATTTCAAGGGAATTCCGAGAGTAATTTCAAGTTCATTCTGGGAAGAATTTCTGGATAATACAGAGGAAATCCTTCTTAAATTTTGGAGAAATGTAAGTTCCACGGGAAAAGAACCTCAAGGATATTGAATTTTTAGGACAGTTCCAAAATATTTTTGGGGAGAATTCAAAGAAAATTCTGCGGATAATTTCTAGTGCATCCTGCAGATAGTTCTAAAATAGTTTTGAAAAGAATACCGAGAAAATCAGTTTTTGAGTGAAATTCCAAAAGGATTTTAAGTAAAATTTCAAGCAAATTCCGAGGATAATTTCTAGCTCATTCCGAGAAAAATTTCTGAAACTCTAAAGGAATTTAAGTTCCAAGGTGTTCAGAGAAAAAAATCATGAAGAGTTCTAAGTATAATTCCAGTGGACTTTTGAGAAGAATTTCAAAAGAGTTCTTAGAAGAGTTCTAAAAAAAATCCGAGAAGAAGGATATTGAATTCTGTGGACAGTTCCAAGGGATTTCTGGAGAGTATTCCAAGAAAATTCTGCTAATATTTTCTAGTGAATTCTGCAGATAGTTCCAAGATAATTCCGAAAAGAATACCGAGAAAATTAAATTTTGAGCGAAATTTCAAAGGGAGGAGTTCTAAAAATAATTTCAGAGGACTTCGGAGAAGTATTTCAAAAGAGCTCATAAAGTAAAAATTTCAAAAAGAACTTCAAGGGATTCTGAGGATGGACTTTTTAACAACTGTACAAAGTTTAAAGACAGGTTTTGGATTCCCTAATTGAAACCTATTGTCTATTGTTGTCTTACTCGCCTGTCAAAATAGTTTGTTCCAATCGTTACATTTTTTCAAACCTTTTTATTGATCCTATTAGCCTTGGCATTTAGGTCCAAATTTGAAAAAAAAAATAGAACTACAATTTTCGCTGAAAATGACCAAGTTCAACGCACTCGCAACGGTTATAGTAAAGTGTAACTACAACAGCATATAATACCCCGTACATACTATGGCTTCTATCATGTAATATAGACTGTCTTGCAATGAGCACTCACATATAGGATTTCCAGTGAAAACTAGATGTATGGGTGCTCATTGCAAGATAGCCTATATTACAGCGGCTACAAAATCGCTATATAATGGAACGTTTCATCGATATTGTGCGCATACTTTGCAAAGGTGGCCGACCACTTCGTAAAAATTCTGAAGGAGCGGAAAGTGTGCCACCCAGTTGGTGGCTACCTACGATCTTGTGCTGGAAAACACTTGGCGGAAGGTGCCAAAAATTGCCAGTACACAAGTAACCGTATTCAAAATTACATGATTACGTCGTTGCACAATGTAATGTTGCGGAACATTGCGAAAACCTTTCGAGGAAAACCAGTGGCCAGTGATGCAAAATATCATGACACTCACGTGACACTCGTCTTCGCATCAACCGACTATCGCTGACAGATCGTTTTGTCACGCAGTGAGAGTTAGAGCCATGGAAAACAACAATCACCAGTAATGGTCGCTGCTAATGATGAAAAGCACAACGAAAACAGTGAAGACTTCTGCAATACGATCATGAGAAAAAGCGAAACGACAGAAGAAAATGAAAACAATGCCTACGCATTCCAAGCATGCTTGGCATACGCAGTTGTACACACCAACTGCTCATTTGTGAATAACTTTTTACTCAGTTGTTGAAATTTGTTTTTCTTTAAAGTAATTGATAGATTAGGATCATAGCTTACTATAAATATGCAAAAAAGTAGATAATTCTTAACATTTGAATCAACAGCAATGAATTTTTACTCTTAAAGTCCGAGATGTGCAGCGAGCATTTCTCACTTCATTCTTACAACGCAAAAGCAAATACAGTTTATTACTACAATTAAAATCTACTTTGTTTTATATATCTACACCAAGCTTAAACTCTATTCTATCTACTGCTTCAAAAAGAACGATGTTTCGTCAACTCTGTGTAAAGTTATTAGCAAATGAGCAGTTCGTGACCAAAACTGTGTATGCCAAGCATGATTCCAAGTTCGTCTCGGCAGGCACGACTGTGTGAGTTACAAACAAAGCAGGCAACATGAAACGGAAGCTGTTGTGCTCCCTCACCAACACACTCAAATAAGCAAGCAAAGCAGCAACTGCTTCAAAACGAGCACAGATGAGTGTCGTGATTGTCGGGAATGACCAGATCGGTGATGGATCACAAAAGAAGACGACATTCACCAGTTGCTTTTTACTTCTTTCGTCAACTTGATGGATGGTCATGGAGAGAGCTTCGACGAGCACATAATGTACAAAGCGTTACTACCATCAGCTGTTTGGCGATCGTGATTGTGATAGAACGCAACTCTGCCAGTGGCAATCATTGCAGATGAGACGGGCGATTGAGGCCACCACGAGCTGTTGGCGATTGTCGTCAGGTATATTGATAATGATCGGCCGACGGTAACATTCGTGGGTGTGAGCCGGGTGTTGAAAACAGACGCGACGACCATCTTCAATAGCATTTCTGAGGTCCTGACACCGATGCAGATTTCGTTTATTTCGAGTATGTTTATTTCTGTTGATTATGGTAGTACATTGATTTATACTTTTAATTGATTAGCCTACTTGGCTCTTCATCTTTGTTTAGTTTGATATTCTAATTAAATGTTCGCGTTTTTCAACTAGTTTACAGAATATCCCTTTGGGGATGTGTTTTATTTGAATTGAAAAAAATGATAACCTACCTAACTACGAGTATAATTTAACCTAACGTGCAAGATCACGTTTGATCTGATGATTTGATCTCAGACAGGTGTCTCTGAACCTTTCCAGGATGAATACTCTCCGTTCTTCTAATGTCTGAATTCCAGCCAGGAGGTGGATCTCAGAATTTCTAGTCCGCGGGGGACTGCTTAGGACCATCCTAAGGATCTTGTTCTGAATCCTTTGGAGTTTAAGGTGATGGCATTTTGCGCAACTTTTACAGATTTGCATACCGTACTCGATTACAGGAAGGATGATTTGTTTGTAGACAGCAAGCTTATTTGTCAGGGACAGGGTTGACTTCCTGTTGATAAGTGGATACAACGATCTTATCAAGATGTTGCACTTGGTTTTTGTTTTGTCAACGTGCTCCCTGAAAAGAAGCTTGCTGTCTAGTGTTAGCCCGAGGTACACGACCTCTTTGGACCATTCCAACACTGTGCCGTTCAGGCAGATCTTGTTATTCTTCGACGGAACAAGTCTAGGAGATTTAGAGTGTGGAAAGATAATGACCTGGGTCTTTGCCGCGTTGATGCGGATCTTTCAGCTGTTGAAATATTCAGACAGGACGTCCAGGCCTCTCTGAAGCTTGGCAGTCAGAGTTCCGATGACCCTACCCTTGTAGACGATGCGAACAGAGACAACGATCCACCATCAGGGAGAGCCGGCATATCGGAGGTGAACAGGTTGAATAGTATGGGGCCAAGGATGCTTCCTTGTGGAACCCCGGCACCGATGTTGAAAGCATCCGATGTGATGCCATTCAGAGAGACTCGGAACGTCCTGTCTGATAGACAGTTGTTTATGATCTTCACTAGGAAGATTGGAAGACCGTACTGCTGCACCAGGCCATCATGCCAGACATTGTCGAACGCTTTTTCAACGTCCAACAACGCCATGGCAGATGTTTTCGAAACAGACTTGTTCCGTCTGAGAATGTTTTCATCGGCATATGTTAGGAGCCAGTGGTACACTACTCTTTCGAACAGTTTTGATAACCCTAAGAGAAGGCTGATTGGTCGATAACTTGAAGGAGAGGACGGATCCTTCCCAGGTTTTCGAATGGGTATGACTTTAGCTGACTTCCAACACGAGGGGAAGTAGCCAAGTCTGAGGCACTGATTAAAAATCAGTGCCAGATGGTTGTAGAAGCTGGAACTCAATTGTTTGAGTTCCAGATTCAGGATGTTGTCGAAAACTGGGGCCTTCATGTTTTTAGATGATTTGATTAGGCCAACAGTTCGTCATCCGTAATCTCGGATTCCTCTGGAAAAATGTTAGGAATCTGAGGAAGATTGGTTGCATTTTCAGTAACCTCAGATTCATGAGGGCTGACGATGTTTTGTCCGAGATTATGGGAGCTGACGAACTGTTGACCTATCGCGGCAGCCTTCTCTTCAGGAGTTATCAGATGAACCACTGGGTCGCCGGGACGATCCAGTAGGGTCAGTGGGGGAATGGGCCTAGGCTTGTTTTTAAGAATTTTTGTAAGTTTCCAGAAGGGCTTAGCACAATCTGGGAGAGAGCGGATCTTACTAGCAAAATCGTTATTTCTGAGATCCACCAACCTGGCCTGAATGATCTTTGTTAATCGATTACAATTGGTCTTCAAGTTAGGCAGGCCAGTACGCTGGTACTGCCTATGAATGGTGTTACGGAGTCTAATGAGATCTTTGGTAGGGCTGTCAAGGTTCAGAGTGTTACTCACCTGTCTGGATACTGGCACGTGTTGTTCCCTGGCCCGGGAAATCGCCTCCTCGATGGTTTGTAGACACCGGTCAACATCTTCCGACGTCCCCGGTAGGACATCGTAGTCGATGGTTGTGTCGACGCAGTGGTGATATTGCGCCCAGTTGACTCGATGGTAGTTGCGCCGGGAAGCTTCGAATCGGTTTACCGAGGATCCAACTTCGGCCACCGGGTAGTGGTCCGAGCTCAGCTCCTGGAATGCCACAAGTTGCGATATGTTGTGTCCCATGTTGCTTGCGAAGATGTCGACGGTCGCATGGACCCCAGACCGACTCAACCGGGTGGGAGAGTCCGGGGCCAAGATGGTATAGTGGCCCTCTTGCAGGTCTTCATAGAGGATGATGCCGTTTCTATTGCTCCGACCGTTGCCCCAAGCTTGATGTTTTGCGTTCAGATCGCCAGCGATGATAAAGTTCCCGCTCCTCCGGGTGAGTTTGATGATGTCTTTGCGGAGGGCCACTGACGACCCGTCCCTGATGTTGGTTTGCTTGGGGCAGTAGGCCGCGATAATGGTGATTGGGCCAAGTGATGTGCTCACCTCCACTCCGATGGCTTCAATTGTTTTCAGCTGGAAGTTTGGTAGCAGCCGGCAACTGATGTTCCGTCTTGCAGCGATGGCCACTCCTCCACCTCCAGAGCAGGTGCGATCAAGTCTGACGAGCCGGAAGTCGGGAAGCAATACGTTCAGTTCGGGCTTCAGATACGTCTCGGTGATGATAGCAATGTCGACCTCCTTGGTGTTGAGGAAATCGAGTAGCTCTCTATGCTTGTTCGTCAGTGAGTAAGCGTTCCAATTTGCAATTTTTATAGCTTCACGATCCATACTTGGTGACGAGTGACAAGGCAGCATGAAGCTGTTCAGATCGAGTCTTGCACTTGCGCAGAATGACGATCACCTCTGCAACCAGCGTTACTAGTTGCTCTGATGTTAACGGAGATTCGGCAACTGAGTCACCTGAGGCAACACGGGCATACGATAGTCCAGGCGCCGAGGCAGAAGCTTGATTTGGCAGAGCTGCAGCAGCAGTGAGACGATGCTGAGCTGAGGGGGCGGCTCGTTGACTGTTGTTGAGAGGTAGCGGTGGAAGATTTGGGACCAGACGACGAGGAAGGATTTCCGGGTATTGTTCGTCCGTGATGGCTGGTGGTGCACGTTTATTTCGATGCCGGCCTGGCTGGTTGCTAGTAGCCACCTTCTTCATCATGGTGATGAATTCCGTTCGCTTGGGACAGTCCCGAGTGACTGATCAAGATTGGATTGATTAAAAGCAATATACTGTTTGTTCACTGCTATGCTGTTTGAACCTTGTACTTGTCGACGCAGTGTGCCTGCGAAAGGAGAATGCGATTCTTATAGGTCATTCATGTCGGTTTGTCGGTGCTATCACCACCATCTGACGTGACTTCAGCTGAATCCAACCACCAAAGCAACAACATTGCAGCAAATGTATCATTTCGGTTAAAGCCCTAATATCGCAACCATTTGACGAAACGATTATCATCGACATCGTCGATGGGATTAAATTGCCAATTTCAATTGGCTGTCTGAAAGCAGTTTGCATTGAAGAGGATGAACCACCACCGGAGCAAAAAATTAATAAAAGTAGCTGAATTGAACACTAGGGAAACAGTGGTGGATGGACAGCACCATCCACCACGCACTTTGGAGTACTCCCCATCCCCAGATTAAATGCACCATAGAAAAAAAAATGCCCCTCCTTAACAAGATTCCTGGGTACGCTAGTAACTATCACTATTTCAAATCTATGTAGTTTTGGATTTCAAACAATTTAAACATTTTGAAGAGAATTCTGAAGCGATCCCTGAGGAATTTTCAGGACAGTTCAATTGAAATTCTTGTGGTATTTACAAGAGAATTATGAAAAGAATATGTCCTTGAATGTTGTCAAATGAACTTGAGGAAAACGTGGTGAAAGGGAGGAATTTCTTCACATTTATTACTATACCTTAAAACATGTTCAGCTATTTTTTTGGATTTTCATCTTCTCTTGGATTTTTGGATAGGTTGCAGAATAGAAATTCAGTATACTTCCTTCTACTTTGGTGCAATTTACCTTAAACATTACATGTTTCAGAGTTCTCAATGATACTTAAAATATAAACCGTTCAAATTTTTCCAAGAAAAACTTTAGTTTTCCGTACAACTTTGTCTCAGACGTCATTCCGATTTCAAATGACGATTTCTAGATAACAAACTATCATTTAATAATTAATATTTGACTTTTCTCAGAAATCTAATTATTAAAATTACGAAATGTTTTTTTTTTCTAGAAAGGCAAATGAATTACCGACAAGTCCTCTTTACATTACAATGCATTCAGAAACCTTCATTATTGAAAAAGGGAGCTTTTCTCGATATTTTAAAACCACTGACAAAATATTTCATAGAGACCACCTGTTCATACCGAATGTGGGTAAATTTGAGCGTTTATTTCTATAGTTTACTTTTAGCGCACTCTTTTTGTATGGATAGTACCGAGAAAAAAAATTGTTCTAGGCACCCCTGATGAATTGTGATGGTGTCAACATTATGGGAAAAGTGTCTTCTTTCAAATGGTGAAGGTTTTTCTTATTTGATTGATGGCTTTCAAACCAGCAATGTTTAAATCTTATTTCAGAGGGCGGAAGAACTTCATATGTTTTTAAATTAAATACATATTCTTAGGTTACTTTTAGGCTTTTTTGTTTGAATAAATTAGTCATCTTTCATGAACAAAAAGTTTCAAAACCTGTTACCGGTCAATTACCGCCAACAATGACTTTGAAGTCGATTGGCTATGTACAGTTTTTGTGAATATGATATTTAACTCGGGGCCTCCCTTAGCTCAGTCGATAAAGGCGCAGCTACAAAGCAAGACCATGCTGGAGGTGGCTGGGTTCGATTCCCGGTTCGGTCTAGGAATTTTTCGGGTTGGAAAATTTCTCGACTTCCCTGGGCATAGAAGTATGATTGGACTTGCCACACAATCATATCAATGCAAAAATGGTACATACAGGCATCGAAAGCTCTCAATTAATAACTGTGGAAGTGCATCTAGTAAAACACTAAGTTGAGAGCACGCAATAAGCTAATATATGCGATATGCAATAAGCTTGAAATGCGAAGAAGAAGAAGAAGAAGAAGAAGAAGAAGAAGGAAGTGCATCTAGAACACTAAGTTAAGAGATAAGCTAATATGCGATATGCAATAAGCTTGAAATACGAAGAAGAAGAAAATTTAACTTTAGGTAGCTAGTTTAGTTATGAATTCAAAACTTTAAGGCAGGCTCATCGGTTAGTTAAGTTTCTCTGTTTAGTATTATATTCTTTTTGCCAGTTTATCTTGTTTTTGTATGTAAGGCTTCGCATGTAGTCATTAGCATTAAGTATAAAAAATAAGCCATTGGACAAGCATAAACCGCGCTTGCGTCATTTGTCCTTTGTGCTCCCTTTATATAAAAACAACAGATAACTACTAATCAACCCACCGTGCGCAAACGCAAAGCGCAGTTTACATCTCCAACGGGCGACATGGGAACTTTATTCTATTTCCGCCTGTCAACGAGAGAGTGAGAGAGAAAGAATGAGAGAGTGAAACGAGAAAAAAAGGAGATGGGGTCAGGAAAAGCGTAGGTCGGCAGAAAGTACGGGACTATCACGGAAGTCAGAAGTATAAGAAGTTGGTCGCGGCAACTCATTGAAGTTTTGGGATAGTTGGAGCCATCTTGAATAGAGGGTGATACGGTGATACCGTACGTGCACGCGGAGATAAGTATGGATTCTAAGCCGAAATATAACGGATCGTAGATAGTGTGTTCACGTGAAAAGTTCGCGGGTGATTGTTTGGTGAAATCGGGTTTCTGTCACGGACACGCCATATTCCGTGGGTATCACTAGCAGCCGTTTCCTATTCAACTCCCAGAATTAGGAAGATCCCGTTAAGTCTCCGAGAGAATTCCGAAGGAACGGCGTACTGCTGGATCAGGCCAAAAACCCGTAGCCCGTAGAAGGATTTGCTGGACGAAAGAAGCTGCCTCGAAACGCCACTATCTAACGACGTGGGTCGTGTAAATCGGAAGTAAGCCCCGGTGGACATCGAGGAACCACCAAGAATCATAACCCCCAAGGAACCCGAGAAGGAACCAGATACAAGATACCCATCCCAGGTGCAGGTAGTCGCCGAGACCCCGAGTTGTTTCGGTTGGCCACACAGCTGCGAACGGAGAAGCGGACGTTATGGAGGTATCAGCCTGGTAAGGTCCGGAGGGTTCGCCCCGCTTTCCAGTGCTTGGTACTGATGTGCCTCTCCCCCTTCCGTGAGCATCTCCTGCTAAGGTATGTCGATAATGCAACTCTCTCCACCGGATGGACCCCAACAGGAGCTGAACGGCCGCATCGTTTCCCTTTTTCATCTATCTCCTCCTATCCTCCCCCCTGTACCTATGAATAATAAAAAACCATTAAACGAAATTGTGTGCGTCTTCCAGTTTCTAAAATTCGAGCCTTAGGTGTATGTCAAGTCTGTTCAAAGTGATTGTTTGTCTGGTGATGGGTCCACTTTGTCCCCCGATGAGTCTGCTTGGAGTACGTGGGCAGTCAGCCCAAGGTAAGAGTATGGCTGAGCTAGCGGAAGCCTTCTAAAATGTTGTGCTCTGTTCATGTTTTTATCGATTTTTTTGTTTTGAGTTTGAAGTATTATTTTTTTATTTGTATAATAAATTCATTGACCAAATTTGTGTCTGTTATTATTTAAGTTATTTTTTTTTTGGTATAATACACAAAGCAAAAGATCAGCTTTTTTCAAACAATAGTCAGGATTGTATGACAAAGCATAAGTTAAAACCTCATGGTTTTGTGATACGTTTAAAAAAAAGAGGAACTAGCATTAGATGTTACCTCTTTCAAGTCCAAAACAATAAAATGAATTTGCCAAAAGTTACAAAGGCCTCACTGGAGAATCGTGCCTTAGCTATGTGGTGAAATTGAATAGCCGTCCGGTCCCTCGTCCGGTCGCATGTTGCTGATGAAGCTCGTTGCAGTTAGTTTGGTTTGTTGCTATGCTGCTCAGTGTATTTCGATGAATTTGCTGACTATGATCATGATGATTGTGACTGCTCCACCAAGGAGACTAATGTTGCTGCTGTTGATGAAAGGTTTTGATTTGATTGATCTTTGTGTATGAAATTCGAATGGTTTCTGGAACGCTGCGTTCTTAACTCATATATCCACAAAGTTTTATTGGAATCTGAGACGGTATTGCCAAGCCTCTATAAGCTTTGGGATGAAATTCTTCATAGTAGCCATGAATTCGAGTTTCAATCGAATTTCCATTTTTCCATTTAATAAGCGTAATGATGAACATACTCAAACAGATGAGAACATCGAGACCATACGATTGAATTTTACCTTTATGTGCGTGAGGAATAGATAGCTTTTTTCTGCATCATGATATTCAAATGGGAGCTGAGTACCCAGGTACTCAGTAAATCATGATCAGTTCATATTGCGATCAATACGCATGTTACATTTACTCTCGTATATTATATAACATCCAAATATTGAACTAAGAAAGATTGAATACATTCGGATTTATACCTCTTGTAGTTATAGAAGAGATTTTAAACAGATTTCATCCATAATGGCATGTGCTTACACATAATGCTATTTGAAGACGCATTTCGTACAAACTTTCTAGCACAAACTTCCCATCAATCGGACTGTTAACGTACCATAGAGATAGATGCTTTTCCGAAATTCACTCAATTTCCACGACAAAGCGGACCAATAGGAATGCCTGTACAAAACCACCACTTCCCAACCAAAATTGTGATACCTAATCAACTGTTAAAATGCATGCATGTATGAATGTGTGCTGCCGAAATTTTCACACCGCTGTCGCCTGCGTCCAAGGCGTCGATCGGTCGTCGTCATCACTACTGCTAGGCGATGCTTTACTACGACAAGTGCCTGTGTCGTTTCCACTTACAGTCTCTCGCCTTGTGTGCGCTGGAATTTTGTGAAATACGATAATGGTACCCAATTTCGACTGAAATTGCGAATAGGCATCATCATCAGGCTCGTGGAAGCTAGACAACTTTCAAAGCCTGACGATACCGATGGATGGTGGTTGAGTGCGCAAGGGTTTGGATTAGAAATTTTACGGCCCGGTGGGCAGAAATGAAACCAACAACGTGGAAGAAGGAAATGTGTTCGGATCAAGCTTTATACTGCCTGAATTGTGCCAGAAGGCTTCTTGGGAGTGGTGAAAAAGATGGATCCAATGTGGCGGTACGAGTCTACTCAAAGAGTGATGGGTAATAAAACCAAGCAATGAGTGATTGATTGCTGTCGTGGAACTATGTGGCTGCTTTGGGACTTTGATGATCGGTAATGAAATTTGATTGTGTTCCTCTGGACATGGGTATGTGATTGTAAATGAAATATTTAAGCAATTTCGAGTTTCAAGACAATAGTCAGAGCCACCAAGTACGATATCGAAATCATAGTTTATTTCACGGAACATTTCCTTTCCGCTCATTGTTGAAAATAGCAGTTTTATTTTGGAACCAACCACACCGACATCGCAGACGCTTCCGGTTTCCGGTGTAAACGTCGTCAGTTGGTCGGATGGTGATATTTTTTCCGTACCTGCAACAACCTTCGTAGATTCTCTTTCCTGGACCTGTATAGCGTACTGGCTCTGGCTCTGGGTAAAATATTCAGTAACATAAACGAATGGTAATGCAGCCTGATTCCGGTTGGTGTAGAGATAGGTCCTAGGTGGAGGTGGACACCTAGGTCGTAGCTTCATCAAGGAAAGCGGAAATAGAACCGGATCCAAAGTCCGCTGTGGGAGTGTAACTCTAGCATATTTTTGTGAGCACTTCCGTACTGGTAGCCAACGTCAGCAACAGCATCAAGGTAATCGAGAATCCCTTCTTTCTTCTCTCCGGCAACGACTGGAATTTAATTTTCATCCTACGTCCTTTTGTCATGGTAATCAGAAGGATGACCCTGCTAGACGTGAAAGCCGTGAGCATTTTTTTGGAGAAAAGCAAGTGATTGAATATTGCTTGAAAAAAAAAATAAGTTCTAGAATATTTTTGGAAATCTAAATCTCGATTTGGGATTGAATCAGACATTATTAGTTATCATTCAATTGGTGTACAGAAGCGGACATCTATGCATCACCTTTTTTACTCGTTTGATAAATTAGCTAATGGTGGTGATTTTATATTGAAAAACAAGCGTCATTTCCCTTAGAAAATAAAAACCTCAGAGAAAACAAAATACAGAAAGATCTACTGCCAAACTACTATCGGCACACAGATCTGAACCCCTCAGTGCTCAGTGTTGAAATCGAGAAAAATCAACCCACCTCCTACGTAACAAGTTCATTGGTCAAAGGATGGAGTAAGATACTTCCGGTGCAAGTGCACAATATGAGCAAATTGGAAGCTGAACCCGGAACATCACACCATGTAGTAGTGGGGCGGTTGACTGTGAGGTTCGAAAAATTTAGCCTTCGTTTTAATAAGCGTAGTTGACACTGACATCGGATCACTGTTTTTTCGGATCATGTGTAAGTGTCTCTTTTGGGGTGGTGATGTACTGACTATGGAGTCATCTGGAGCAGATTGGATAATACTTTCCAAAGTTGTATTAGCCTTTTGAAATGCATCTGAACGCAGGGGACACATTTGAACAGAGAAGCTGATTGAGTCATTTTCATTTGGTTACTCAAATTGGAACAACGTCTAACCACTGAAACCGGAAGAAAACTCTTTTAATAAGCATCTGCCTCCCCACCATCTCGAGTAGCAAAAAGTGGTAATGCTTTTGATGCAAAGTTTGTCAAGCAGCGATTAAAATTAATTAGCCATCCTTCATCAGGGAACGGCACCACTCTACCTACTCTGGTGATGAGAGATCTGAAAATGCATCACACACTTTACACCCACCCCCAAACTTCCTAACGTTGATGGCGCTCGTCACAGTGGAAAGCTCTTTCCACAACCTAACAGTGAAGGGTAACAGTAATTGCTACTTGTAAGACACCCTTTGCTTACCGATGCTCGTTATTATGCACAACTTGGAGTCGCTCCGGTTCCCGGCTATAATCATGTTTGCAAAACTGCGCCCATCCTTTGTGTCGGTGTGTTTCCAATCCCTTCGCTGTCAAGTGCATAGTATAGTCATAAGTAGTGCAATTAGGACGCCTGCTAGTGGTAGCTGGTTGATAGATGTGCAAGGAGCAAAAGAAGATATGATGGAGTAGACAGCTTCGACAGATGGCTGGCGAGGATGCGCCTTCCGCTCCGGGGAATAGGAAAAGCACTAATCCTATTAATTAAAATTATATAAGAAGGGAATTCATCCTACAGAACGTGCTTTCTATTTTTTTTTGTCTAGTTGGTCTGTTAATTCCTCTATTCTCTTGCATTGTTTGAGATTATGATCCATTAGCCGTTTTAAGTTTCCTGCGAGAATTCTCGTTATATTGCTACGTTTGTGCTGCTAGAGAGTTAAGCTTATCGAGGCAGAGATTCACTTGTTCAGTTTAGTCGGGATATTCTCTCGTACATATTACGAAGGGTTTCTAATATTTCTGAGGGTACCGTTTACTTCTTCCAAGGTTAATACAAAACCAGATTGAAAGTAATATTTAATAACTTGTTGCGTTTTACGCGCAGGCTAAAACTTATTAGTTAAATTTAGCAATTTAAATGTAAATTGTACTCACTATAGCACCTATTATAGCTGTAAGTCCGAACCCCTCCAGACCTGGCTTAAAGACAAATGCTTGCTAGGAATTGTTTTGCTCACCGTTCGTGCTTGTACAGAGAGGCGGGCAACTTTCGCTTGGGCGCTAACGAAAAGGAGAGTAGAAGAAAGTCGTCACACAAAAGAAAACGCGGTTCGACGAGGCGTGCGTTGAATTTTGCCTCCGATGAAAAATTAGTTCATTCTTTTTTTCTAATTGCGGCGGTCAAGTGCGGTTGATGTACGCTTGCGGGAAATCGATCCCTGATACGGAATCCGAAAAAGACACTGGTAAGCGGTCAGCTGTACGGACCAAAGCACACCGAATGGTAACCCCGGCCGGAATCGAATTAAACTTTCTTGACTGGCGGCAGCAGAAGCGAAAACGGTTGCACGAGCCCGAGGAACTCCGACAAATCAAGGTCGTGAACTAGAGAAGAGAACAAAACGATCGTTTTGGAGGAGAAAAGCAGAATTTTGATTCAGACTCGCTACGCTAAGGTCATCCGTAGCTCCCGAAAGGTCAAAGCGTAAGTCTTCCATACAAAACGCTCGGTTTGAACTGATAATGCCTCGCTGACGCGTACGCAGATCACGGTGATGAACAATTCAAGAGCAAATTTTCATTACGTCGAATGTAACAAAGGTAAACAAAGTCGAGCTATCAGTGTCAATCGATGCTCCTGCTATTACACTATATACTGTCCGAATATAGGATCCCATTTTTAAATTTATTTACCAGTCGAATTGCTTTTTGACGTAATCACCTTCCGATCAAAATAGTTTTCGATGATACTTAAGTCACCCGATTTCTATGGAGATGCCGTTTGCCTTAAGTAACAGCTCTGAGAAACCCGTGAAATGTGTACTTTCGTCGTTTTGCTTTCTCATTATTAAAGTGAATAAATCGAACTGTTTGTTGCTAAGATGATTTCGGTGGTCCTAAAATGATGAATGGGCTGCACGTAAGGAGACGTAATTGATAATTCTCTCGAATATCCTGGTAAACACACTTTGACTTAAGTAACAATAGGGGCCACCAAACGACGTATAATAACTTTTGACTCAAAAACCAGTATTTTTTAGCATGAAAGCTAGCGATTTGCCTTTGTATGATTAAAACCCGGCTGAATATGTTAAACATTGCTATCACTATGAGATTATATGTGTTTAATTGGAAATAGGAATAACTTTTCGGTCATCAAAACAAAACTTTAATTTTCTCGGATCGGTGCGAATGTTACTTACGACATAATGAAAATTTGCTCTTGAATTCCGCCAATCGGACGCAAGTTCCACGCATAGCATCTGCCAAGCAGCAACCAAGCCTTGCTCAGGGTAAGTTGGTTAAGTGTGTCCGAACAAATAAAACATTAAAGCTCGTTGTTCCAACAGCGCCTGACTGCGGACTCAGTACTGTTGCCCAGAAGACTGGCTGCAGTTGCAGGAGTGCTGTTCTGCCTAACTGACGAAGCTCCTTGCACGTGATCAGCAGAAAAACAAGAAGACCTCGTTAAGGGTAAGTTCGCCAATGTTGGCAAGAAAATTCAAAAGACTCAAACTTGTCGCACACGCAGGGCCTTAATTCGGACTGATTTCGCCTCGATACGGAACCGATATCGCCTCAAGGCAGTGATGATTTCGTCTTCATATGGAGCTGATTCCTTCTCAGCATGCAAACGAATTTTCGCCTTATTGTGGAAGCGATTTTTGTCATTGTGCTGGATTGACGTGCGTGTGTCTTGAAGTGGATTGTCTATCACTCCCGACGAGAGGGCACTCGGAAAGATTCCACAGATCGACGAACGAAGCCACAGCGGCGAGAAGAGGATGGCGGTACACTTTTCCGAGCGAGATCCACCAGTCGCGGGGGAAAGCGCAACTGAAGCTGGCTGCGAGTCGAAATTGAAATCGTAAAGAACCTTATTTCTCTTCGCCAAGATGGCATCAGCCGCACAGAAGCGCAAGAGAATCGGCGGAATGTCGATGCAATCACCAGGCTGGACTGTCACGACAGGTCGGTGTGATCCGGAAACTTCCCAGCGGGGTTAGTCATCAAGTACGCGATCAGCAAGCATCTTAATTTTACAATGCCATGAGCCAGTACACTTTTGGAGCTACCGGAATAAATGCAATAAACTTGAATTTCTGGATATCTTAAAATTGACATTGTTCCGCTAACGGTGTGGTGTTTCACCAGTGTCAACTCCAAGTCCCCGCCCCACAGTGCACAGAGGTCGACACAGAAAAGTGAATTTCAGGACAAAATTAAAAGTGCATGAAGAGGTGGGCGTTGGCCAAATTTGGATTTTTCAGATTTAATACTAAATAGGACCTAGATTATTTAATACTCTAGTAACCTGAAGTCCTCAAGCTCTGTCACAATGTTTCATTGTGATTAATCAACACTCAAAGGGGTAAAATATAAAATTTGGGGTAAATTTGAAAGAAAGGGAACTTAGAGTGTAGAGCGCACTGCCCACTGGCAAAGTGAGTGGGGTATGGGTTTATTTGATTGAACGTCATTTCCAATGTATATATTGATACATTCAAACCATTGGCATTTGAGATAAGACAGGAGCGTAACCCATGTTATGGTTTCCATTTATTAAATAGTTCAGATAGGCTAGAAATAACAGGTTTATAGTGAGAGAATGTACCATATTGGAAGAGCATAATTTTCATAGGGTTCAGAGCGGCTGAGCTGTTCGTTTGTAGTTTGACCTAAAGAGACTGAATTTAAAAAGAGACGACATGTCAAAATTGGAACAATCGATTGTCTGTCAAAGTCATAGGAAAAGTCATTCCAATCTAGCAGAAGACCTGTCAAATGGATAAGATGTCGCCTCTTTATAAATTCAGGCTCTTTAGTTTGAACTTCCTTAAAAACCAATTTGGCTCTAGAACAATTTTAAACTTGTTCTGCATTATTCACATGTTGCAATTATTGAAAAGAGCTCGATATAAGATAACCACAGAGAACAGACGTTGAGGCTCGAAAATTTCTCTAAAAACTTGTGTAAACATTCCTATTCGACTTAAGCGCCACTAACGGCGACTTCCCCGCTTAAAAACCCTCTTTGGCAACATGATGGCGCTAGCGTTGCAAAATTTACACTAGACACTAAGTGCTGATAGCGCCAAGTGGCAATTTTCAGCAGATAATTTATCGATTCTAGCGCCAAATAGGTCGAAAGTGATAAATTTATAGAGGAAATCAGGAGATGCTAGCGCTACGTAACGGCAACGTTTCCACTTAACTTTACACAAGTTTCTGACCGAACTTGGACGTCTGGTCTCTGTGAGATAGCTTAATACAATTAAATAGAAATGCCAAAATCTTACCGAGTAGTTTAGCTGTTCTGATTTCGGTACAATTTGTTGAGGTCGGGTATAGTTTATGAGTATGTATGCCCATTTTGAAATAACCCATATTAGCACAGAGTAATAGCAACCGGTGGAGACTAACGATTTTAAATTGGCTCACTACTTGACTAGTCTATTGGTCCCAAGCAAATCGATTAAAGCACCCCATTCTAGTCAAAATTCCAGTACAACACTATGTTTGTTTTGAATCACTATGAAAGTTTGACAGATAAAATGAGGGGTTCGTGGATTTTCCAATGTTTTGAGGGGTGCATCGATTAGCTTGGGACCGAAGAGAGCACCAAAGCTGAGCCAAAAAGTTGAGCACGTTTCTTCGAGACCTTCTAGTTTTAGATTTACCTCTATGGTAATAGTATAGAGGTAATTCTAAGACTAGAGGGTCCCGAAATAACGTGCTCAACTTTTTGGCTCAGCTCTGGTACTCTCTTCGGTTCCAAGCTGATCGATTCACCCTTCGAAACATAGGAAAAACCATTAACCCCTCATTTTATCTGTCAAACTTTCATAGCGAATCAAAACAAACATTGCGTAGTACTAGAATTTCGACTAGAATGGGTTACGTTAATCGTTTGCTTGGGACCAATAGGCTAGTCAAGTAGTGAGCCAATTTAAAATCGTTAGTTTCGTATTGATTGTTGGTAATAGTTTTATTGCTAGGGAACTTTCTCTTGGGATCATCTTTTCTTCATATAATTCTCATAATTCATACTATATTAATCATGATCAGTCTTAGAAAATGTTATATGTTTAAGCCCCGTTCTAGATTTGTTTGTTATTTATATCTTATGCATTGCAGCTCGCGAGAGGTTACCAAATATGGGTTCTTTTTCTCATCCACAATAGTTTGAGGGAAGGGGGCGATCTGAGAGCTGAATAGAGGCAAATAAAATAGGGAACACAACACCATGACCCAAAACGACTAACCAACGCATGCGGCTCATACTTAACTTTTAGACCAACAATTGAAATAGGCGGAACAGCCAAACGTAAACAATGGCTTTAAACACAAAATTCTCGAGATTCAAAACACTCCCACGCAAACTAACAATGCCATTCGATAAAGCAAGTTTGCTTTATCAGATGACGGTGTTAGATTGCTTGGATGTGCTTTGATTCTCGAGCAATTTGCGTTTAAAGTCATTGTTTACGTTTGGTTGTTCCGCCTATTTCAATTGTTGGTCTAGACTTGTTCTATTTCTTTCTTCCCCTCATGTACCAATATAACCAACCTGAGAACAAATGTGAACACGGCCAGATTTTAAATAGGAAGAAGGAAAAAAGCGAGAAAACGTTAGAGAGTTAGCAGTCAGAAAGGATTAGGCCATTTGGAAACAGCCAATTTATACTGGGCGGAACTGGTAAGTAGGATAAAAATTGTAAAAGGTGTGTGCTTGCATGATTTACCTATTTTAGAATTACCTATAAGTCACATGAGAACCTCATTTCCTTCAATTACTACTCCATTGCAGCACACACCTAATAATGATCACTAACATTCATATAGTTTCAGCATTATCGACATTTGTAATCAAAAGGTGAGTTGTAAAGTATAATTACCATGCATAGATATAAATTAATGTACCAGAACCTGGACGGACATAAGCCTACCCAGGGGAGGACCCGGATACGACCACCCATGTGTGTCTAGAGTATCGCACGAGCTGACGAGTGCAACGGGAAGGACAGTAGGTGTATAGACTAGGGGGTTAGTCCCTAGATAAGCCAACTTGGCACAGCACAAATACAATTACAATGAACAATTACAATTACAAAATTAAAAGTGCATGAAGATGAATTTTAATCAATTTGGTGTCTACAGAGAATTTTTCAGTTGAAAGGAGGCGCATCTGATGAAGTGTCGTCCATAAATTATTCTCATTGAGACGCCACTTGAAAATTCACACTTTTTTGACTGAAGATTTTGGATATGAAATGTTCTTCAAAATTGTAGAAATCATCATTTCGATCAATTTTACTGAAGACGCACATTTGTTAACATACTATTTTCATAGAGCATTTCCTATGGAAGCCCCTTTAAAATAGATTGATCAGTTTTAACTTTTTTGTTTGATTTTTCCAAGATGTTCAGGAAGATTTTTATTTTACAAAAATAACAACTTAACAGAAAACAACTAGGTTTACGCTATCTAGTAATACACTAAACCCTTCTTCAAAATATGCTGGACTAAATCAGTCACATCTCATAATGGGGCAAATATTTTCGAAAACTAATACCGTGATGTGAGCTTACATGTTTTTTTATAAAAATTTCAGAGTCAAAAGAGTGGAGGGGCAATTTAAAATTACTGCATAGGAGTTAATCAAATATTTAGATGTTCAGTGTAATTATGGCTTTAAAATCTTTTTTTTTTAGTTTAATATCCATTTAAGTTGCTTTATACATTGTTATGCTTCATATAAATCTGTGGACGAGAATTTCCATAGAAAATTGTTAAATTTTAAATGTTGTTTTTTTTTCTTGGCAAAACATAAAATTAGGTGAGGTTGACGTGTACGAAATTTCAAAATTCATTACACCTTTCAAAATGGGAGATATTGGTAAAATTTTAAGTTATAAAATTTTGAAGTTATACAATTTTGTGCAAACCATTTTTTACATTACTGTCGTTGTGTGTGGGCTTGTACGGGGTACTTTGCAACCCCTTGAGATTGCTTTAAATATATCCGACTAAATTGTTACATAGATACCATGCATTATTTATTGGTGCTTTTCATTAGTCTTCGACAGCAAGCTTAAATGAACTATCAAGAAAATTTGATTTCTGATATTTCAAATAATCAATCATTTATTATGTATTGTTCAATCTAGTTGAAACTTCCAAAAAATGAAGGACAAATAACTGTTCTTATATCAAAATGTTTTATCTAGCATTTTTCATTCCGAAATGTGCTTCCTGAAATTTTATCTCATACATTCATAAATTGAATATTTGTATAATTTGTATTTCTATTAAAAAAAAAAATCTAAGTTGGGTCATCTTCAACACTTTGCAACTATATTTAACTATTTAACAAAGAAACAGCATGATCATTTTCTATAGAAACCCTCATCCACAGGTTATATGAAGCCTTACTGTATATTAATATGCTTGTCAGATAGCATGTAACAGTCTTCAGCTAAGTTGGGCAATTTTATGTAATTACAAACATATCGAAACATACAATGTCTCAAAGAAAAAACTCAAATGGGTGTGCTACTGAAGAACTAATTATGTTAAAGTAATAATCACACTAAAAATCTTTATATTCGATTAACTCACACGTTTTCATTCAAATCGATTCCGGGTTTCTGTTTTATGTTCATAATTAAATTCTCCACAACATGAGTAGAAAGATTTTTTAGAGTTGTTTGTTATAACATGTTTTTTTTTATAAACAAAGTCGAAAAAAATAGGGTTTTAAAAAAAAAATTCAACTTCAATTTTTTTGTGAAAAAAAACATTATTTTTACATACAAATTAATTCATGTTGTGCGCTGTACCTTCAAATTTAATGTCCTGTTTTTTTTTGTTTCAGACGTAATTATGGACGAAGGGACTGCACGGCGCGAAGTGCTGCTTTAAAAAACTGACTTCACATTATTTATAATAATTGGGCTCAATTGCAAAAATTTTAAAAAAATGTCACTGATAATTAATCTTCTTAAATCCTTAATAACATACATAAAGAATCGCTAACATTCATTTATTTCTCTACTCGCAATCCACTCTCAAAGATAGGCCTCATTTTAGGCCTTCTAATTGTACTTCCCCCCTTAATGGGTTGGGTGGGCGTCCATATCTGACGATACGTGCGCACGATTTATATTGCCTACATATATTGCCCTCGTCGGTCGCCACACTCAACAAAGAACCTGGTACGGACTCACCTGTTGGTTTAGCTGCTTTTGTTTGCTGCGCTGCTGTTATCGGCAGCGACGATTATGTTCGACCGTTGGATGTTAAACGGCCATCTCACGTGGGTGCTTGACGGTGATCTCACCAACAATGGCAGTTGATATCCACCAAGCCCCGATACGCGATATGTGAATTCGAATCGCTTTCCACCGGACAAGGTGACGGTTGTCGGGATCTTTCGCCCCGGGAATGCAGATGATGGTGTCGTAAGCTGGACGTAGCCGACGGCTGCTGGAAATAATATTAAGGACAAAGCACAGATTTTGTTTGACGAGCACATTACCTGGCCTAGATTGTTTTTCTACACACACACAATCTAACCAATGCCACACACTACATTTAGTTTATGATTTGCTAAGACTAAACAATCAACGAGAAATTAGAATTTAAGTACAAAGTAAAACCACGTTGTTTTAACTCACTATACAATAACGCGAACAAAACGACACACTTCTCTGTAATTTGCGGTTCGGACGAAAGTGAAGCGAAACCGTGACCCTCAGATTATGGAATTTGACCTCGGCCGAACTTAAGTCTCAAAGCCGGGTGTAGCCACACTCTCTCTTTCCCTAACTTTTGCCGAAGGTTTCCCTGCACTCGGCCTTGGGAGAAACTACGCAAGGTCGAGAGGCGTTACTCGTGAAGCATTTCAATTTTAAAGTAAGTAAGCCAAACCTACCTAAGTAATAATAACCAAAAATTTAACTTAGTTGAACATGCTAATTTCAAATAACAGTGGTAATTTTTATACGATATTGATGAAAGTATAGAATTGATAGTCCGTCAGAGTACGGCACTGTGAAAATTGCATATAGAAAGTAGAAAGCGAGCAAGGACAATTTTTAGGAAGGTACAAATCGGTTTGAGGGGTGAGGGGTATTCAGCCGCGAGATAACGATGGCTTTAGCCATTGTTGACAAATACATTTACGCCCCTTTGAAATGTTGGCACTGAATTAGTGAATGGGATCGATATTTCAACGCTTAGAGTTCATACTTCAAACCCTAAGAATTGAAACTCCCAGCTGTCAGCTGCGCGAGAATTAAAGCATTTTCACTCCGTCGATTACGCAAACCGTTAGACTTCTTTTCATAATCATCATTCACTGATCTTTTAAAAATAGCTTTTAATTATAAAGCAAAGATTTCTTTCGAAATCTTGACAAAATACAAATCAAAGCCTTCACCTGAACAACATTACACCATAAGAAAATAGAGTCAACCAACATGGAGACCTTAATATACACACTTAGAAATAACTAATTTTAAACGTGACGTGATCCATCTTTGACATAAAGTATGAGATGTAAACAAACATGTCATGTAAAATTAAGTGCTCCGAGACTGAAAAGTTCGTTACTCGACGAAAAGTAAGTTTGATTGAGCTGAATTTCTCGTCTAATATGCCTCAATTTTATGTCAAAATTGACGTTCGTATATGTCAGTCTCAGAGCACCTAAATTTACATGATTTTTTCTAAGTGTGTAGTTCTTTAATGTCCTGCACCGATAACACATCAAAACACCCTCTCATAACCATTAACAAGTGTAATATTCTGAATTGATTTAATTTTTTAGTGCTTGGAATATTTGTGTATATTCTCCATTATTGCAACATAACTTCGGCCGGTAGTGTATGGTTCATCCAGATATATAATCCAGCTCACTGAACTGTTACAAACATGTTAAATCGTACGTTACAACAATGTAGTTATTTTTCATGACATCATGAAAAGCTTACAACAAGTATTTTTTACGTTGCAGATGAGTGGAAATTAAAATTTATGATTCATATTGAACTGCAACAACACCGCAACGATTTGTCAACATAACTGCACCATTAAGTATTATCGATGGTATTCATGGTCCAGTTATGTTGAAAATAAGTAGCAAATGCGTAGTTTGAACAATCATAGAATTTTTTGAATAAGTGCGTGCTTTAAACGTCACTTGTCACTTGTCGATGCAGCTCTTCCGCCAGCAGTCATCAGGTTTGTATTGTAAGCCAACCGCTATTTGGTGCCGTTTCCAGTTCGCCAGCAGTTCCGGCAAACACGAGCTCCGTCTCTAACGTCTCTGCAGCAACCAATCCATCGTCACCTCAGGCTTCTCATCGTTCTATTTAGCCCTTTGGAACACCCGGTTGGTTGAGAGACTACGGCCACGCCAGCCCCTGTTGGCATCGTCTTTAGTCACCATCGTCCCCCGCCATCCGTAATCCTATCGTTCTCGTCGTGGTCTTCCATTTCCTATGCAGATGTTAGCACATGCATTACGACTTCTCCGCATTTGCCAATGTTGTCCAAAAATATTTTACAACACCAAAGTGAAAAGATATATTTGAGCCATGGTAGATACTACATGGTTACACAAACCTTTACAGTAACAATTTGATTCAGTTGATTGCAAAACGAAGTTTCAAAACTTATAGATTCATACGTTTAATTGGAACAAGATTGCAAATAGGTTCTTCAACACATCTTGGTTCGTCAACTTTTTAAAAAAATTTCGAAACAGTTGCTCAATAGGTACAAAAAAACATATAGTTCACACTCTGTTGCACCAAAGTCTTAAGAAACATAATGTTTTATGGAACTGTCATTTCACAAACACAACACAAGTTAGATTTGTTACTCAAGTGTTTTATGCAATATCACGTAGCATATAACATACCAATTTGAGTGTAACATGTTTGCTCCTCCCATTCGAGGCATGATTTGACAGGTCATCCAAGTACATTGAAACAGTTGAGTTTCATTATTGTGACCTAAAGTAATTGAAGTAACAAAGTTGAAACTTTGTCGTATCAAGATGTATTTCCTGTACCATTTAAGGGATTTCTGGGCAACTTAAATAAAAAATACAAGAATTGAGATGTTTTCTGTTTTGCTTGGGACGGTACCTCAGCTGTTTGAAGCTGTCCAACTTTCATGCTATCAGTAATTTTTCATTAAATTTGACGTCCTACAACTTTTCCTAGGACAACAAACTTCTACTGTGCGTATTAAGAAAGTTTGTATCACTGCTTCATCTTTACGGCAGAAACTTGAACTATTTGTATCCACTAAATCATAGTGCTAACTATGTCAAGAATATTTGCTTAAGGCGTCAAGACAATTGGACGTAATCTTAGAGCGTTATTATTTTTTTCCTGCTAGATTTCATTCCTGTGCGTTGGTTTTTAAACTATTCGCGAGAGGACAAGTTTTTTAGGCCCATAGGCACTGTTCGGTTGTCTCTGACTTCGACAGTTCGTTTGTCCCAATATCACATTTTCTACATATAGTCCGTAGGTGGATTTTAATTCTTGAAACAATCTGCACCGCCATGATTCTTATGAGTTCTTTTTTAATAACCTCGAATCATCATATTTACGGTCCCTGCTTTCAGAGTATCATTTTCATTGTCAAACAATATACAAACTCTCAATTAAGAACTGTGGAAGTGCATCTAGTACACTACATTGAGAACCAGCAAAATGTTAGGAGGAGAAGAAGCTGACCAGCGACATATTACAAACCTCTACAAAACAAATTTGTAGGCAACTATCCCAACTAGGTATTGCAAGTCATACATCATTAACCATCAGTTCTGGTGTCACCTAAAGTCCTCAGAAAAAAATGGCTTAATTGTATTTTTTTTATAACTAATCAAAATGTTAACAACCAATGCTCACATCTTCTGCACTGGAAATGGCTTGCTCAAATTATGCGTGAACCACAGACTTATTGCCCTTTTCAGCACCTAAAGTTACTGCATTTGTTCAATTGATGACCGTAAAGTCCATGTCATCAAATTACCCATCGAGACTCATAATGAACCAATCACTCACGTTGGTTTACCGCAATCATACGCACGGTCAATTCAACCCGTTCTTGCATCATCACCACCATCACACACTGACTGTCATCATCAAAATCCACACCAAACGGTTTCCTATTTGCCTTCGGGTGCAGCAACCGGCCGGCCATCAGTGCAAATTAGTTTTGACAGCTTGAGGACATGCATACATTAGTGTGTGGGCTAACATTGTAATTTATCATTTCCCGAATCCTTATCTGCCGTCCACGATCATGGCACTGCTGGTTAAAATCAACCACCACCACTTTTATTAATACGCAACCCCCTCCAGAGGCTACCATCACCAGCATCAGCACCACGACTTAATGCCCGGTTTACACTTGTGCTGGTTAACTAGCGCTGATATTTTTACTGCTAGCAAACCTCACCATCCGCATGAAGTAATTTGTATGGTTCATAATGCTGATTAACTAGAATTGGCATAATCTTATCAAGTTTGTTCTAGATATTAATGCGCCAATGTTAAACATCACTGGAAAACTGTTTACATCATGCTATAAACCATGGATTTGTGAACGACAGGTTCACCAGCACGTGTATCAGCACAAGTGTAAACACCCCATAATGGTAATTTTTGCTAGCAGCGCTAGTGAACCAGCACAAGTGTAAACTGGGCATTAGGTATGTTCTGGTCTCTTGCCTAATACATCCACGTAACCCCTTCGGGCTCCACAGAATAGATGAGGATTTGTACCCTTCCACGGTTTGACAGATGACATGTGTATGACGGACCCCGGGGTTCTTCATCTTGGTGCAAAAGCAGCATCAGCTGGAACACCAGCATCCATCATGCCCTAACCTCGGGACGCGTCTTGCTGACATCGTTCGTTAGCCATTCACTGCCAATCCCACCGACCGAGGAGGAGCCGTACATGTATGACGGTGACTTTTATTGATGCTGTCATCAGAATGTACAATCCCCGCCACCCGGCATGCCCTGACTGGAAGGTGCTGTTGTTGGACGAGCATTAATTTTCCCGTAACTAATGCTTGATGGAACTTGCTGAAACCCACGCAGCACCGCCGGAATACCCATGGTTGATTTAATACAATTTTCGGGTCCAGTTCCGATGTTGTGACAAGGCAGAAAGAGGTGCACAGCCAAGAAGAACACGATGATGTATTATTATTTCGATCGAGCATGATTGACAGTTTCACCTTTCCGGAGGGATTGACTCGGATTTGGCTTGGCACTGCTGGAGCAAAGGAGCAAACGAGCAAGCAAAGCGCTTATCCTTATCGTGGGAATTGATTTCACTCGACTGTTGAATGACAGCCTGTTTATCGAAATGTGATAGTTTAAGTGAGGAAAAATTAAAAGCTTTTAAATTCAGCGCGATTCCGGGGGACTGGCTCTGGCTGCGTACGAAGGGTAGAGTGGTTGCCTATCACTTTGTGACTGCACGGTCAATGAGAATAACTCAAAGAGGGAGTCACTTCTACTCAGTTGTATGAGAAATTGATAAAATCTGCAGTTACTGCAGTTTTTAGAAATTGCTCCATACACCAGAGTAGAAGTGATTCCTTCTTTGAGCTATTCTTATTGGTCGTGTATAGATGGAAAAAGGAAAAGCGAAAAGCACGTACCACTTTGTAGTGGATGGTAAAAGGGATCGGCCCATTGACGCTCGAAGTGGGTGTGTTGTTTTAAATCTTATCTTCATTGAGAAAGAGTGCTAATGGAGGGCCTGTTTTAGTTGAATTCTGTAACCCCAACCGGTGGATATGAAACGGACAAATTTGTCAGGAAGGATTTTTAAACTGACGTAAAAATCAGGATTTATTTATTCCAAAAAATAATAGTGACAAAATCAGCGAACATTCCGAAACGCCTGTATACGCCTTTTACTAGTGTAGCTTAGCATTTTTAACGTTTGAATAAAAAAAAAATGTAAGAAGTTGTATCCAAGACACGACCGTAGATTTGACGAAGGATTACGAATGGTAGTTTTGATGTCACAGAAAAAGTATAGTGAATATTAAATTTATTTCTTAACTCGTTATCAGTGAAAAAGTTCAATTTGAGAGTTCTGATTTGAAGTGTTCTGTCGGTGTCCTGGACGATATGTCTTGGGTACAAGCTCTTACTTAAACTCTGTAGTTAACTCTTTTTTCAGTCATTGGTTCAGATGGGTTGGAAGCTTGGAAACCAGTTTAGAACAATGCTGTGGAATTTTTTCCTCGATGTTCTAGGAGATGATAGCGGTACGGAAATGAAATATGTATAAGGAAAAACATATCATTCACAGAAACTGGGCATACCGGACAGTAGGGTAGAGAACTACTTCGGCCTAATCGCCCATTTTGGGCCTATCGAGCAGAAAACTTCAAATAAATCCATGATTTCAGAGTTAACTAGTCAATTATGCGTTTGGTACGATACTTTAGTTAATAAGCTTCCGAACGAAGTCAATGAGAATGCGTGATATGAAGGTTTGCACCCATTATTCACAAAAACAGAAGCAGCGCTACGACCGAATCAAGCTTTATCTTCATCGGATAGGCCGAAGTGAAGTCATTGGCGTTTCAATGGCGTTTCAATGGCGTTTCAATGCGTTAGGCCGAGTTTAGAACCCGTAGGCCGAGTTTGGCGTCAAGAAGCATTGTTAAACTTTTGACAATATCTCAACGATTGGTTTCTGTTTATCAAATCATTTGGTACGTACGGAAAGGTAAATAAATTTGGAAGCCATCAGTAATAATAACATTCCGTTTGATACTAAACTGCGCTAGATTAAGAAAGACTAAGTGCGGGTTGTGCTTAATAGGCCGGAAATGGGGTAGTTAACCCTACCTAAGTTTATGCTTTTTGATGGAAATTAAAATCTATTAAGAGAATTCGACAAGATATATTATTTGACATAATTCTTTTAAAAGGAGGGGCTTACAATTTGCATCTAAAGGTATAAAGATAGGTACTGTCTGGCATGTTCTGTGCTCAGTATCAATATTCGGCGACTGTGTTAGGGAAACCACTTTTCCCATCACGGAAACGCCTCGTTTTCTGATGACAAAATTATGCATTTTCGTGCACAAACAAAGGAATTTCTTTGCTATTTTTTCTCATCGCAAGATATTGACGATCAACCATATAAATTCAAGTTTTTTTTTCTAGCGTCGTACAGAAAGCCTTACCTTAATTTGAAGTGTTTTTGCCTAATTGACATGGTCAGGTGGTATTCGTTTATTGCGAGAATTTGTATGTACCACTTCAATACTTGACGCATTTGACCACAAACGTTTGGTTGCTGGGTACATTATCAAAGATATTTGGGGATGATGTGGCTTGCAGCAAGGTGAGCGAACATTCAATGAAAATTAACTTTTAAAGAACCATAATTTATGGTAATCCTGAAAAGTACCGTTTTGTCGTGATGATTGAGTAATGCTGAGCTAATAGAGTGTTCAACACGGATTGCCCACAGTGACACACGAAGAGCTACTGAATCCGATCAGTGGTTGAGGGCAGCATTGACAGCTAGCTGGTTTCGGGGAGCCTTGCGTTGTGTACTGGAGAACATCACCACTCACCAAACGCGGTGATTGAATGAAGACCGTTAGGTGAGACCGTATGGAATTAAATTTTGAAATCTGTGTTAGGGAAAGCGTTTTCGCAGGCAATCGGTGATAATATTAATTCGTAGAAAAATTTCCTATTGATTGGCGTGTTAAGATTAAATCCATCATCTCTGGACCAAAATCATACCACTTTCATGCCACGACCGACTTTGATTTTAGAAATTGCATCCCCAATGTTGCCTTAAAAATACATAGGATGTTAGATTAAAACTTATGGGAAATGACATCCGATTGATGACCTTGAAAAGTCTCGCGCCACTTTTCAAAGGTACATTGATCAATTCTCTTTATCGACCCTCTTTTTGGTTGAAAACTTGGCTGCATTCATATTTCGGGCTTATTTGCCTACATAGTCTATTAACAGAAACTATTATTAGGCATATTAGACGATAATAAACGCCTTTTTGGTGCCGAGTTATTATCGAAAGAGAGAGCCGATGAAGAGAATCAATCAATGTAGATTGGTCTATTTGAAAGTTAACGCGAGAAGTGACCACAAAATACTCTTTAACAAATTTATGCTGGTCCTGAAAAGGACCGTTTTGTCGTGATGGTTGAGTAATGCTGAGCTATTAAGGTGTTTTACACAGATAAGGCTGGCAAGCTGTACATATGTTGTTTGGAACGGTGACGCGCTTGGCATAGATGACCCACAGCAGCTCACGACGAGCAACTGAAATCCGATCAGTAGCGATACAACTTATTCCTCCTTCTTCGGCGAATGGACCGCACTGTTGCTGCTGATGATGATCATTGGACACCACCACTCACCACACGCGGTGATTGATTGAACACCGTTCGGTGAGACCGGAGTGAATTCGATATTGAAGTCTGTGTTAGGGAAAGCGCTTTTCTCAATCAATCGGTCTTCATCTTAGCAGATTTATAGATGACATTCCAATCAATTGGCTTGTTTAGAATTAATATCCATCCGCTATTGACAGAGTTATAAGTGCTTATGGCATATTAGCTTATTGCATGCTCTCAACTTAGTGTTCTAGATGCACTTCCACAGTTATTAATTGAGAGCTTTCGATGCCTGCTATCATTTTTGCATTAGTATAATTGTGTGGCAATTACAGTCATACTCTATGCCCAGGGAGTCGAGAAATTTTCCAACCCGAAAAATTCGTAGACCGGACCGGGAATCGAACCCAGTCACCTCCAGCATGGTCTTGCTTGGTAGCTGCGCCTTTACCGACTGAGCTAAGGGAGATGTTTTACACAGACAAGGCTGGCAAGCTGTACATATGTTGTTTGGAACGGTGACGCGCTTGGCATAGATGACCCACAGCAGATCACGACGAGCAACTGAAATCCGATCAGTAGCGATGCAACTTATTCCTCCTTCTTCGGCGAATGGACCGCTCAGTGGCATGTGGGCAGCCTTTCTTCGTGTACTGTAGAACAATCTACCACGCCACGTGCCGAAAGCACTGCTGCTGCTGATGATGATGATGATGATGACCACGCGGTGATTGAATAAACACCGTTCGGAGTGAATCCGATATTGAAGTCTGTGTTAGGGAAAGTGCTTTTCTCAGTCAATCGGTGTTCATCTTAGCAGATTTGTAGGTGACATACCAATCAATTGGCTTGTTTAGAATTAATATCCATCCGCTATTGACAGAGTTATAAGTGATAAAATTCTAACAACTTTTCATACCGCGGTCGATTTTAGTTTTTAGAAATTGCAATATGTTGCCGAAAGACGTAATCCTACGTCAAAATTACGACGACTTTTCATTCATACATAGGTTTTCTAAAACCAGTTTTGAGCATTCAAACATTATTTCCATAGAAAGGGTATCAAATCTTCATGAAAATGTGCAGTGTATTGTTCAAACTGAGAGATTTTGACATGCATTTTGTGGTTTTAAAATTTTGTATTTGATTGGTTTTTTGTCAATCTTGTTTTCCGTATTAAGTACCAATACTACCGACACCAGGGAGGCAGCTCCCACACTTGGACCTTTCCTATCGACCCATCATATACTCATAGACCGGGAACCAACAACTTTACTTCCTTTTCAAAGGTTAGCGTGATCAGAGATTTTATGCCTCAGAAAATCCCGGCAGCATGGACTGGAATTGAACCCAGGGTCTTTGAAGTTAGAGGCAATAATCCTTACCACCACACCATCGGCGCCGCTATGGTTATCACATTGTGCAAGAAACAAATCAAGGCTGCCGCAAGTTTGCCAATATGGCAGTGTTTTTTATTAACCGAATTTGAAATTCATTTGTCAGTTTAATTGAGAATTTGCTCCAAAAAAATAATAACCGATAAATACTTATATATGGTATGGAATAGAGAATGTACATAATAAGAGAGTGATCCTTTTAGCCATTATGGTTTTATGTCCGTTACAAGGAAGTGGGGTATGGTTTCACTATATGTATAAAATGAAAATATTTAAACTTTCATTAAATTTCTCTTGTCAGTGTCTTTTGAATGGGTGGGTAGACAGCAATGAATTTGGACTCATATTAACCCTGAGGTCTCAATTTAGGGAATAGATTAGGTTTAGTTAGAGTGAGAATCATGATTTTTTGACGTAGGACTACGTCTGTGATTTCTATATAGGGGAACACTTTGTGAAAACCGGAAAAAGAACATGTAACGAAATTATGAAAGATTTTGAACGTTAATAACTCAGCTGCTCCTGGATTAATTTCAATAATTTTATCACCAATTGATCAGAAATATTTCTACGCATGGACAATGCTTTCGACTGTTGATTTTTGACAAGAAACTATTTAAAAAGTGTACTTTACTGTTGTTCAATTACTAAAAAAATCACCAATTACGTACATACATATGCTGCTTCCCCAACACTGTCATCAGAGAGTCGTTAGTAGACGAAACAAGTCAAAGTAGCATTCGCCTCCAATCTTCGAGCGTGTGCGAATAGGGACGATACGATGACGTAATTCAGAACCACAAGCCCCCAACGACCACACAAAGTACTCTCCAGAGTTGTAATATTGTAACCAAACTTGGAAGCAGCATCGACTTTCTGTTTCGTTAATAGCCCGACGGCAAACATATTCATTGATACGTTTGATGTTCTGGATGATAGAAGAGCGTGATAGAAATAGTACGAAATAGGTTAGTGAAGCAATGGTCATCAAAAGAGGAAATCGATGAAGAGAATTGACTTTCACCCCTCTGTCTCTAAGCCCCTTCATTCTGTCGTCGTCATAGCAATGAAAATTAGCATCGCAGCGGTTTTGGTTCTTGGGTTACACTTGCTGGTTGAAATTCTGCTGTTCGACATTTTCAAATAGCCACAAAAAAAAATATGAAATTTCACTATTTTCTATGGATGCCTAAAAGTCCAATTATTTAATTAACAATGAATCGTAAAGATTTTTCCAGCTATTCGATTAAACATTTATCGAATTTTCAATTATTTGAGCGTAAAAGTACTAATTTATCTGAACAGACATAGAGAAGAACCATGACGTGAAACAGAGTCATAAATTCGCCGAAAAAAGTGTTAATCGTCTTTCTGCTAAAGGCTAAGATTTACCAACTTTTTGAGAGAAGGAGTTTAACGAGAAAAACTAAAAAGGGGAGGAGCTTTAGTTGGGACACTGATATTCTTCCAACCTGTCGCGACACCAGTTCAACCCCTATCCAGTGGCGGACGGGCCAAGATTCTTGCGAGTAAATCATTAATAATTAATTAATCAAATAATTCATTACATCGAAGAAAATGGGATTGTCCAGTCCGATTTGCTGATTAAGTTGCCTACACGTCATAATCATCTTCCAAAGGGTTTAAGCCTGTACTACCATCGGCTTTTTTCAGGGCCAACAAGTTTTCCAAAAGATTCCTATTTCTACACAAAACACAAGCTCCTGCTGCAGTTAACAAATAACATTTATTATATAAGATCACTTAGTCCTACGCCACAATTGCGTACAACCCTTGTAGTTTTTTAAATTCATGCACAAACGTGCAATGAAGTCAGGTTTCAGCTGTTTTTGTTCCTGTGGAGCCTTACATAATGTCTAGGCTTAAACCCTTCTCTGTACGGCTTTTGACCATCATTATTTAGCTTTTGTATGACTCTAGAAGATACACAACTAGCAAAGCCTCGAATAAATGATTTGGTAGCACTGCAGGCTCATCCAAATGGTCCAGCGAACTTCATTTTCCTGGATGTCCCTGGTTTTGCGTGACACATTTTGACCGGAGATTTCATCAATCAAAATTAAAACGACGAATCTGGCGAACATCAATTGACCACAACCGTTCGTAAAGCGTAAAAATGGATATTAATTGATTTCTGACCTATTGCATTGTATTCGAAAGGCAATTTATCATCGATTGCACAGCTTTGAATAGAAGTTTCGACATCGAGCGCTCAACTATACCGTGAAAAAGGCTTCTATTTTGGGACTCTATGATTCAGAACACCCATCCCGAGAATTGCGATCCTTTGACCAGAGACCACCAAATGGTGTGCACAAAACACTTTGGCACCATATTCAATTTATTTGGCCTATATAGAATTTCTGCACTGTTTATCACAGCCAATTGAGCAAATCTACCCGTTACACTCGTCAACTGGCGCAACGAAGAATTCAAGTGGAATGTGGAATTCGATAATATTTATGACACGAATATTGCCGGCACCAATATTTCCCGACAGTTCACACCGGCTTTGTGTTAGTATTTCCCCATCAGTTGAATCGATTTAGATTTTCAGAATTCGATTTCTATTGAAGCGACCCTCCTGCTCTGCATCTTTCGCCATGAGTGACAATTTTATTTGCATCGATTCTGGCTGTCGATTGCAAACATGTAAACTAGCGTTTCAACGAATTTCACCGGTACCTATTTTAAAGAATGTACACCTCTTTGCACATTCCCTATGTGCACTGGAAAGGATAAAAATCTGTATCTGTACAATATCCCCCCGGTTGAGATGCAAGTTTGTTGCTCTGTGCATTCATTGCAACGAGGAAGGAATTGCATTTACCTTTTATTTCGTTTTCAGCACCTTGCGGAAGGAAGTGTTGCCAGCGTTGTAGTGCCTCCACCTACCACTTGTCGTCTTTCAAAAGTGCCACGCTGAGCTAACCCACACGTTCTCCTTATCATGGTTGTTCGAAGTCTTTCACTTTCAGCCTCTCTGAAGACTTGGGAAAGGTGGCACTAGGAGAATCGTGCAGAAGAATCGGCTTTTTAAGGTGGTGAGAACCGTTACCTGATTTCTATTAGTGCTCCAGACCAAAAGGATCCTTCTCCTTCAAAAGATACACTCCAGTTTGCCGCTGCGGGAAGGAAATGAAAAGTATTTCTACGAACATTTTATTTACACATCTCTTCACTGATTCGCCTTGTATCCTAGCCTTGTGCGCCAGGGCTACCGATTGGTTAGTGATGAGTAGCGGAGTAAGCTTCATGTCTATTCAGTGTCAAGCAAGGAATCCAGCAGTGGCAGTATTTGCACTCGATATAAGCTCCATAGTTCCATCTTGTCCCCCACCCCCGTCTTTGCTTGATAGCAAACTTAAAAGAGCTCTGCACTACTGTTGCAATTCAGTTGCATTTGGGGCTTGCTTTAAACCCTTTCGAAGTGGATAAATATTCGTGGATTTGTTTTTGAAAGTATGGTGTTTTTTAAATGATGCATTCGTAAGATGTTTTTAAAGGAGCGTTTTACTAAGAACATGGTCAGCGCTTACTCTTAAGCGCCACGGTTTTCTTACAATCTAAGATTTGATTAATATTAATTAATTTGTTTCAGGTCTAATAGACTACCATCCCTTGACTTTCAGAGTCGATATTTTGGTCATGACTGCTAAATATTATCAAAACTGCAAGTAATTATAGATTTGGAATAATTTGACGCCAGATTATCGGGAGGACCACCTCGAATTTAAATTCAGTTCAAAACCACAAATAAATTCTTATACCACAACTAAAAGCTTTTCCACACGAATGGAAGTTCTAGATTTTTCGGAGGACCAGTTCGTGCTTGGATTCATGTTCTTGTACTTAGGTCATCACAATAATATTAGAATTCCTAGGAACTTTCGGAACTTTCTTCTTCTTCTTCTTATTATTATTCTTCTTCTTCTTCTTCTTCTTCTTCTTCTTCTTCTTCTTCTTCTTCTTCTTCTTCTTCTTCTTATTCTTCTTCTTCTTCTTATTTTTCTTCTCATTCTTCTTCTTCGTATTTCATGCTTATTTCTTATCGCATATTAGCTTATTCGTGCTCTCAACTTAGTGTTGCACTTCCACAGCTATTAATTAAGAGCTTTCGATGGACGTACCATTTTTGCATTAGTATAATTGTGAGGCATGTTATGATCGTCTTCCATGTCAAGACATTTTCCTACCCAAAAAAATGCATAAACCGGACAGGGAATCGAACCCATCCAGCTCTAGAATTGTTTTGATTTGTAGCTGCGCATTTTATCGGCTGAGCTAAGGGAGGCCCATTTCGGAACATTAATAAATCCAGAAGCTTTTGTGGAATTTGAACCTTAAGAAGCCTTCAGTTTTGAAAAACCCGAATCTCTCTGTTCGAACGGTGGCTCGTAAAGTAGGAATGTCACCTTTTTTTTCAAACATCGATACAGCGTTTGAGGCTGAAGTCGTATAAAGTAAAAAACAGTTCCAAATCACAACAACAAACAGAATTTGACAGCAAAAAAGGAGTCGACGTTTGTCCTGCGAATATTTGAAGAAGTTTTCATGCGTTGTTATGGACGACGAAACTTATGTCCCGGAAGATTTCAGACAGCTTTCAGGGCTGGTTTTCTATTCTGCTATGACCAAAAATGCTACAGCTGAGTATTTCAGGGTGAAGAATGCATCGATATTTCCTTAAAAATATCTTTTTTGGCAAGCAATTTTCACGTGTGGCCGAAAGAGTAAATTTTTCGTCACTACAGGCACAATCAACAAGGAGATTTACCAGAAAGAGTGCCTGCAGAAGCAATTGCTACCCTTCATCAAAAGCCACAAAGAAAACCTTTGTTCTGACCCGATTTTGCATCATGCCATTTTGCTAAAACTGTGATGGAGTGGTACGAAGCAAATCAAGTGAATATTGTACCAAAAACCGCAAATCCACGAAATTGTCCCGAGTTACTTCCAATCGTGAGATATTGGGCTCTGATGAAGCGGAATTCCCTTTTTTAATTTTATATAAAAATAACACAAGTCGATTAGTGTACCCAGTTCTGAATGGGTCAACCGATTCTAAAGTAGTATAGATGCAGAGAGAAAATACGACGAAAGCACACAGGATATCGTATTATCCGATTTGCACACTTTCTTGGATTGCCGCACTTTGATGCGTTTTGAATGGAAGCCACCTACCTACTGGAATGTAGTGAAGGCAATGCTGTGGAGTGGCAATCTCCTGGGTCCTTCCATGGACGACCAAGTCAATGCAGATTTCAACCAGGATAAAGTTTGTTTACGACACATCTTGTTTTAGAAGAGTGCATTTCTTGTCTCTTTTGACGACGCTAAGGGACTCCCTTACCTACTTACCCGTTCAGTTCCGTTTGAGATTGTTGTGTTCGAGTGAGCAAACTCAATTTCCGTTCATGCATTTTTTTGCTGCAACATTAAAACTAAATTCCATCTAGGTACTTTAATCTGGTCCATTATTTTATCGGATGCACTGCGGTTGGTTGCTGCCTTCCTTTCTTTCACCGGGATGCGGGAAATCTGTTGCTGACCCGATTAAACCACTTTGATTGGCTGATGCCCGAAGGAACCAGCTTTCACGAGGAAAATCGAAGGATTATCAATCGCTGTCGGTTGGCGGATGAAAAATGGAATCAATCTACTTTGGTCGTCTCTGATTTCTTGCTTTCCTTGTGCTGAAAGAAAGATGAAGCCAAAGGAAAATCCCATCAAAGTGCCTTCCTTATTCCTGCCACCGGAAGATATACACGGCCGACTCAACCAACTCAAATTTCAGTTCCATTTACTCAAATTCGCAAAAACATAGATTCCTAAACTATTAGAATGTAAGGAAAAGTGAGGGAGGTTTCACTCAGTCAATTGAGTGGTTTTTCGCTCAAAATCGCAAAAGGTAGACTGAGACTTCTTGAATTGAGTGAAATCGCACACAATTTTGAGTTGATGTCATCGGCCGTGTAGAGAGCTCGGGAAAATCACTCAAGATTGCAGCGAAAAACAATACGTAGATCTGGTTGGAACAGTGATTACAAACTTTTACTGCTGCTTTGAGACGTGAAAAGGATTTTTTCTCGCTCGCTGGCTCGCTCCCTCAGGGAAGTTTCGAAAGGAATGGTAAAAACCTACATTGGCACTAACTTCAAGAGCGTCGAGCAGCCATGTTTACGCTCTGCTTTCACTTCAGCAGGAAATAAGTGGAGCGGGATCGGATTTATGGTATAAAAACTAACGAGCGATTCGAGTGTAGTTACTCAAGAAAGTGGGAAAAAAATTAGAACTTGGACTGTGCAGCCAAGATGAAAGTGCTGAGCACAAAAAGTGACTCACGATGGAATGAATTTTCTGCTCGAAGAAGCTAATTAGTATAAGTTTTTTTTATGGCACAACTAAAAGTTTCGATTTTTTATCTTTTGATGTCTCTGAATACTACAATTCACGAGTGTTTAGGCAGTGATTATCTATGACAAAATATACCCGGTCATTATCGACGTGGTAAGCATCTGGTACTGCTCGCTACTGTTGATTAGAAATTATTTCGAGAGCCATTTAATTACGTTTCTAGTTGGCTGACGCTACAAGCACAAGCTCACAACCACTCACTCACTGACATCAAGCTAAGCTTCTGAGCGATAAACACACCCATGCTCGATAATCTAATTAATCTTAACAGAGCAATAATGCTTCGAATGAACACCAAATGTGCACTCATCTGTGCGTGGTATGCAGCATGAAGTGGGTCTATGGCCTGAAATGCGTCTCTGTCTGCCTAATGTAAATTATACCCGTCAAAGTGTGTGGAAGATGGCTTATCGTGAAGCCTTTCCTTATAGCCTTCGTCAGTTTCCTCAACATTTTCCAAAGTGATCACCATCAAACGAAGCCCAATGAAGCGTTACCGATGCGTCCCATATTCGTCGTCGCCGTCGTCATCTTCGGTGTTTAATTGGAATCCGAGAATTGGTTAAGCATCAGGCTAGTGCTTCATCTACTACTCTAGCAGCATACTACTATATGCTGCATAATCGTAAACAGACTTTCACGCATAATCACAGTAAAAAATAAAAATTGTTATCACATCAAAGACGATGCATTTCTATGGTGTTGAATTTAGCATATGGATGTAAATTCCCCTTACATGTTTGCATGATTTCCGTTAGTTGCGTCATCACATTCATTTTGGTGTGATGTAGCATATTGCGATCGTACTGTTGATTTTTTTTTTGCTGTGAATACCTCATTCGACCTTCATTTGTGGCTAGAGGTTTTCAGAAGTGTTTGATCTGTTTATCTAAACACTTCTGCTGGACATCTCTGGCTACCTAACATCGGAACGATTCAGTCAACGTTCAAGACTAATGAGCTTATCAGAGATTATGTGCATCAGTTTCAATTAGCAACTAGCCGTAGGCTACTTTTTTACATCGAACCTCTGTCGAAAGATAAGATTAAATCACGTCGGAAGAAAGCTTTCTCTGATGGATGAGATTCACTTTAGCTGTTTGTCTCGTCCTGATTTGAGTTCAGCTTTATTTAATCTTTATCCCTTATCTTTTATACAGTTAACTGACTTCTGAGCTGATCAACTATTTTGAAAGTTTATAGAGCAGTTCCACACCAAATGGCAAATCGGAAGATCTCGACCTTCTCCGATTTGTATATTTGTTTGTTATAAGCAATGATTAATATGTTTGGTCATCTTGTATCATTTTCAAAATGGTGTCTTTGTAACGGAAATGACGTTTGATACAAACTTGTTTAGAAAAATGATGTCTTTCCTAGAAAAATATGAGGGAAATGGCTCTAATGTAGGCCCATGGATCTAAGATTGTGACGGTACTAATGGATAGTTTTGGTAGCTATTGAAAATTTAGTCGATTGCTGAATTTATGTAATTTATCAGGCTGACATTACATAGATTTTTGTAATTTAAGTAAAATTAAAAAAATGATAAGAAATTAAATGAATTTAAAATGTTTTTGTCCAAAATATGAAATTAGCGGCGCCGGTGGTGTAGTGGTAAGCGTGAAAACCTCTCACTCAAGCAGGTCTGGGTTCAATTCCAGTCGGCGCCACCGGGATGTTCTGAGGCATAACATCTCTGATCACGCCTTCCTTCGGAAGGGAAGAAAACTCTGACCTGTACATTGCACGACGATTTTGAAAACACTACTTTTCAGTAGAAGCATTTAAAGTTCAACTTTGACATGTTCAGTCATTTGACATGCACTCACTGAATTGCGTATAACTTTTTAAATAAGTTCCGGACGGCTTTATGCTTTTAAAGGCTCATTCCCAGATACATATAGAGTAAATTAAGCCAACAAATTTTTCTTCGAAAAAAAAAATTCTAATTGTACTTCCCCCCTTAATGATAGACACCCGGGTGCCAAGCTTCGTCGTTTCCCGCTTGCTGCATCGTCGTGGGATTCACCGAGAAGAAAGAGAGAGAAGAGCACAGCACAGGTAGAAGGTAGTTGTACCAACCGGTGGAAACTAACGATTTTAAATTGGTTTACTACTTGACTAGCCTATTGGTCTCAAGCAAATCAATTAACGCACACCATTTTAGTTTAAATTCTAGTACTACACTATGTTTGTTTTTATTTGCAATGAAAGTTTGACAGATAATATGAGGGGCTCGTAGATTTTCCTATTTTTCGAGGGCACGTTTGATCCCGTTTCTTCGGGACCTTCTAGTCTTAGAGTTATCTCTATGGTTGTACCGTACGCACACAAGTATAGGACTAGGCAGAGAAGTAGAATAAAGAGGAGTAGAAAATACAAGGAAACAAAATTCGTAAAAGCATGCGAGTTTAAAATAAACTCAACTTACCGTTTTCCGTTCTGAAATAAATGTTTTGATTTGAATTCGATGTAATGTTGTTGATCAGTCATATCAAAAATTAGAATGAGATTAAGAAAGTATCTTTACGTTGCTTCGGGTCCGTGTAATTATGTTGTTGTCTTCCACGTGGTCGGAATTTTACTTTTATGTTGCGTACCTCTTTTGCTGTAGCTGCGCCTATGGCGGAATATAAGTGAAACTACCGATGAGGAGAACTTGACGTGTAACGTCGTTTATGGGGTGTTTAGACCTGTGCGGATTTGCTAGCGCTAGTGTACTCGCCAACTAGCATGAATTTCAGTTGCTCTTGAAATATCATGCTGGAAGACGCTGATGCCCTGTTTACATTATGCTAGTGAGCTTTTTTGCTAGCAGCTAGCTCATTAGCGCTAGTGAAATAGCATAAGTGTAAACACCCCATTAAGGTTTGTGTACTCTCTTACCGCGAATATTATCGAACTAATGTTGTGAGATATTATGCTGTTTCGCAATAGGGGTTTCTACCCGATCAAATTCAGTAGTAGTCATGCTTGCTCGATCTCTTCTTTCTAGGAAGATTTTCACTTGGACTCGCCCTGAGGCAGGCTCATCCGGGCAAACTCAACGTGGCCTGCGGTCTCCTTTACCGGAGTGGTGCTTAAGCCGCAGGCTTAACCAAGATCGGCCAGTGTCGGCTACAATATTCCGATTCTACACGTTGCAGTTTCATTTTTATACCTGTGATCTTGACATTTTTACCTAGGGGTGAGTACTTAAGGGGAAGTTTACCGGCCCAAAAATAAAAAAAAAAAATATTTTCGGAACATTTTTATTTTTCTAAAAACATTGGGAAAAAATATCAAAAATCCAAGAAAATCAGTTTCTTCCTTAGATTTTTGTCAAAAATTAAATGCAAAAATATTTATTCTATCTCACAATGAAAAAAAAAAAAATTGAACGCTCAGCAAAACCGAAAAGTCGATTTTTTGTGGTTTTCGAGTCCAATTTTATGCTATAGTGACTTATAAAAAATGTTTTTGCAGGTGAGTTTTCTTTGAAAAATAAGCAAAATATTGATTTTTTAGATTTTTGATGTCTTTTTCCAATATTTTTAGAAAAATCAAATCGTAATTATTATTTTCGGAGCAGTGAGCTTCCCCATAAGGGAGTAAGGTTTTTGATAAGTCTTCAGTGGAAATGACACTGACTGTACATTGTGTCGAAATACTTATCTGTCATGGATACCAAAATTAATTAAGTGGAATTAAATGGAAAATATCCTTTTTTGCTGTTTTATTGCAAAGATGGGCTATTTGCAACATTTCATGAAATTTCTCAGATCTTTACACGATATACAATGTAAACTGATATGATATTTGATGCTCTATTTATATGCATCATATTGAACAGAAATTTAAACTACTTTTTTTTTAGCTCAATCGTGTCTTAAAACCCGAGAAAGGGCTTTCGAAACATTACCGCAAGCTCTAAATTTTTTCAAGGTTGCTTGAGGGTTAATACAAGAGTTCTTTCTAGGCTTTCACCTAATATTTTTGGATCGATTCCTAGTTGAACATTTGAAAACGAATTAAGAGATTTTCCCCACCAAACTCTGAGTCAGAGCCCCGATCATCAACTGGGAGAAGGTTATAGGAGTTACTAGCGAGAAGATCTCTACAAAGAAACGTCGTGTGCGATTCTTCAGAGACCGCCTAAGATGTATGTACTTTGGGTTATCTGCAAGAGCATGCGGAGTATTCTTGAAATAAACACATTTTGAGGAAGCAAGACAAGAACCCTCGCATATGCTTCTCGCCACACACGTCGTGACTGGGAACACACACGCGATACTCCATCAAAAAGAGCTGCTGCTGCTGATGATGATGATGATGATGATGCTGATGATGATGACGATGATGATGATGATGATGATGATGATGATGATGATGATGATGATGATGATCTGTTGATTACAAACCGATGAAGGGCAAATTAGTTTACGAATACGCTAGACGTATCTGATTGTGCTTTATGCTGTCCAAAACTACCCTTTCTAGGCACAAAACACACTTCCGGACTATAAACCAATCAATACCTATGACGGGAATAGCAAAAAAAAACCAGAATATCACTGACTTTCACTAAAACTTTTAAAACGACACCGCGCAAGAATTATCGAAACGATCTGGATGAAGGCTCAAGGCGAATTAATAATTCAATGTTTAGCTAGTACACCACTCTAGGATTCGATATAAAAGTGAAGCAATTTTCAGTATCATGTGAATTTTCGTCTGAACTTCAGACCTCCTCCAACTAAGAGACTAACTGAATCAAACTAGAACCACACCTCGTCACCATCGGTGTTTATAGCAAGAGCGGGCTCAGTATAGTGTGCGGTTTGCTACAGTGTCAAATCCATTCAATTTCTTGTGAGTTTCCAGCAGAGAAGGTCGGTCAGCCGGAAGCAGAAAAGTGTTTTGAGCTTCCCGGTCACAGTTCTGACAGGTCTGTCTGGTCTAAGGAAAACTCTGTTTGAGAGCACAACACGCGTCGTGGGAAAAGTAGCTGCTGTATGTATAGGAAGTGGAGCAGCAGCTTAGCTGAACTGCTCCTGTCCAAAAAGTCCAAGTCCGAGGTGAAGATTGTGGCTGCCATTCACATACAATTTTCATGAGATTCCCATAGTGGGCATGTGTGTGTGTGTGTGTGTTTGTGTATGTGACCAAGTTTGCACACATTTTAAAGTGGGTTCTCGTCGAAAAGTTTTGATTGGGGTGAGGAAAGTGATGGGTTGAAATGTTTGTGGCAATGCTCTCCCAGACCGAAGCTAATACAGTTTTTGGGTGAATGATTTGAATGAGGTGTGACCGAACGGGAGAACTTTCGATGAAGTTGCAACAGCAGAATGATTGCGGTGGCATGGTGAACCAGTGACCACACATCTTCGCTATTGCCCATGACAGAGTAAGGGTTTGAGGCGATTTAGTTATTTCAGGTCCGAATAAAGTTGCATAATTATGATGGAAACGGAAACATTATTTTTCATTACAAACTCTGTTCTAGTCAGCGGTTTAGAGCGAGTGATGTCGTTGCACTGAACCGGTTGAATGTTACGGATTCAATGGGAACGACAGTAGATATGAGTGTATGAATGTGGTTGTTGCCCTTTTCTACCAGCGCTGCAGTCCGATTCCGGACTGTGGTCGTTAAAGTGAAAAATGAGGTGACATTAATATGAAAGACGACGGGAAGGAGCGTATGAATTGAATTCCGGCATTTTGAGAAAACGAAAATGAAAAATGTGAGTAGAATGAAAATATATACTAGCGTTGGGATTAAGGTTTGCTGAATGGGGGGAAATGAGGATGTAGCTTCAATTGGGAACCCACGGCGAATGAGCTGCTGACAATTTAATTGGATGATAAAATATAGCACACTGGATTAATAGTCGACTCGTGGTCTATCATGACAACGTGGATTTTAGAGATGAACTAGCCTAAGGCTAAAAATCTCTAAAATAATGTTTAAAAAAAAAACAACGTGGATTTTAATTTTTGAAGTCTCAATGTGTTTTGCTAATTTATAAAATTGTAGCCTTGATATCTAACGATCTTTTCCATGAATTTTAGAAATACATAGGGGAATTTACGTATTCTCGTCAATCTAAGCAGCGTCCGAACTTCTATTAGCGATTTCTCAGCGTCACACACATACATGACAGGTTTGTTTGTTGACATTTATCTGCTGCTTGCTGTTCTACCAACAGAATTGATCAAAACGGGTTGAACATGTTTTTACAACGCTCCAAACTTCTCAGGTGAGAGTGACTATTGTCGGCAGTCTCTTTTTCTTCGGCACCCTTTCAATTTGAACTGCGTGTTAACCAGCTGTTCTATTATCGGCAACTCGAAATCAGCCGTATTTTGTAGTATGTATATTTCATTTAAAGAAAAATATGGTATAACAGGAATTCACAGTCGTAAAAATGTAATCAGATTGAAGCTGAAAAGGTAAGGAATCGGCTTAATACATTCAGCGAAGAGTTTTGATGGGAAAATACAGTGAAATAAACGTTTCAATTTCGGTTGCCGAAAACAGTCAATGGGTGCCGAAGCCATAATTTACCCTATCTTGATTGTTAATCTATATATATAAAAATGAATTTCTGTCTGTCTGTCTGTCTGACCCTTATAGACTCGGAAACTACTGAACCGATTGGCGTAAAAAATTGTATACAGGGGTTTTTGGGGCCGTGGAAGGTTCTTATGATGGTTCGAGACCCCTCCCCCTTCTGTAAGGGGGGGCTCCCATACAAATGAAACAGAAATTTCTGCATAACTCGAGAACTAATCAAGCAAATGGAACCAAATTAGGCATGTGGGGGTGAGTGTGGGGGTATAAGGAGATAATCATAGGGGGTAGCCCCTAAGATAATAGAGGGGGGCTACGTACAATATAGCATGTTTTTTTTTTAAATCGGCGCCTAAACTCAAGCTAATATTGAATCCCGAGCAAGACCGGGCACACTCAGCTAGTTTAAAATAAAAATAACTTTCACCAGTACACACCAAGAAAACCATGGAACCAAACATATCCAATTCACGACCTGGGAATGCCCTTTTCAGTTCATTATAATAATATTGGTTGACCCACATTTGTCCCTCATCCCAGTCCAGGCCTGTGCGGTTCAGTATTTAATTTCGTATGTAAATTTACCATTCTCACAAAACCGACAGCCATGTGAATGGGTTACCTAAAACTCGAACACATAGAGGCACACCATCGTCATCATTGAAAGGGATCAAAGGATCAACCCGCGGTTGAGGGGCGCTGTGCGTGTGAGTGGTAGTGGAGTTCATCAATAATTGTTGTCATTAAGCTTAACTGCTCTCGCGCGCGCAAACAATTCGCTGTGTGAAGGCGAATACGGTTACTGCTGTTGGTCACAGTCCATGAATTCAATGCTGGTGATTGATTATCTGGTTTTGAAATGGTCATCAGAATGCACCGGCATGAGCATTCAAGATAAACTGTAACGAAGGCCTCATTTCATTCCCAGTGGGTTCCACAGAAATGGATTGGTCATCGCAAGTGTAATTATATTGACCCGCTTGATTGAGCTGAGGTTGTCACAGACACAATTCGTCGTAACAGGTGTATGTATGGTTTGCCTTCCGAGAATCTGCAATGGTTGGCTGCAGTTGTGGCAAACAGTTGTTTTGGAAACGAGTGATTAATCGAGCGATTAATTGGAAAAGATGAATGAGAATGCGTTCCTAGAGAAGGTCACAAAGGGCACAATATTGATTACTTGAGCCTGCTACGCCTAACTAGCCTTCCTTTGTGTCAACAATGCCTTGAACAAATCGCGTGCCAACGTGTCATATAATTGAGTCATTTGAGATAACAAATGTTGTTAATGTACTCGTGCAATTATTTTCTAAATAATGCATTACGCTCACTCTGTTCCTCAGCTCCGGCTAAACAGCGTACGTACTATAACCAGCAAACGTTATAACACGGAATATGAAAGAGCAAAAAAAAACGTCGCGACCAAACTCATTTTTCCAAACCTTATTTTCTTCGACCCGCAAACCGTCAACCCATTACGCTTCCAGGAAGTTTGCCTTTCTTTCACTTTAGCACCACAGTTTTCCCAGGCACTATCGTCCTTTGAAACCGCCATCGGCGAATTACCGCCATTTTTCACTATTATACAAAGTTTCATTCACCGCGAAAGTAAGCTAAAAAGCTGACAGCCATAGTGAGTTGAAACTGAGTCAACACTCGAAGCACCTAACACCGGGCGCCTCCTTCGCTGCACAACCCCCTCGCACGCGTTCCAACGATCAATATCTGCATGCTCATGACTGCACTATCACTCTCGACCGCCATCGCCTGCGATTGTTGCCACCGACAACAATTTGTTCGTTATTTGCCGTCGTTAGTTTCAGATTTTCCAACATGCATGCCAAGAAATGGCTACTTTCATGCGAGAAAGGTAGTAAAAGAAAAAGAGTGCAACCGAGCTGGGCATAGCGCACACGTTTCGACATCAGATGGCTGCTCACCTTCTGTGACAGGGTGGACGATGAGTAGAGATGCACGTGAGAAGAGGCCACGTTGTCCTTTGTGAATACTGATGAAGCAATGAAGGAAAATTCGTTAAGTATGACAAATACGATATAATCGCACTCGAAGTATTGATCATTTCTGAAAGGAATTTTCAAAGTTAAATCCCGTATAAGTGTGGCATTAAAAATTCAATAAACTAGCTTCTAACATCTATTATTTGAATACTTTGGCACCTGTGGCACAGAACCAGGAAAAATCTTGGAAAAGTCCTATGTATGTAAAGCAGCTACCAAATGGGAAAAGACTCCGTTCATTTTGTCACATCCGATGCATTTTTCGCTTCAATTGACAAATCGTGTAGATATGGAAGGCAGCAGCAAAATGGCCCGGCAGCAAACAACAGCATCACAAGCACGTAGGACAGTTTTGTCGTCGATGGAGGAGGCGAGGTGGGGAAGGTATATGAAAGAAGGATTTCAGATTGTCACGTCCTGCCATTATTGTCCATTTCGTTCGATGATAGGATATTTTCACTTCCGGTGTCAGTGTAGGGTTGAAAAAAAATGAACACGGTTCATCAAAGGGAGGGATTGAGAGCGCTAAGTTTGGGTATAAACTACTTACCCATTTGACTTAGGTGAAATTATATGAGCTTTTAGAAATCTGATAGATCATCACTTTCTTAATTTTTTTTAATTTTTGTATATTTAGTCACTTTAACACACTTGGGTCATTTGTGACATGTGCGAGGATGAGATTTGAATTTTTGACGTTGGCGTTAGATGTATGGATCTTAATCATTACGCCGGGGCCATCCCCGATAAACCTTTACTAGTAGTAATCATAAAATTTTTTAGCTGATTTGAGATCATTTCAGTTCCAGCTGCAGAGAATTGAAGTGACATCTGTTAGAACAAAATTCCTCTACCAACTGGCGATGTAAGTTTGCGTGACTGTGCTTTGATTCTCTAGAAATTTTGATGTGAAGCGATTGTTTACGTTTGACTGAAACGCCAATAACACATGCAGGTCCTAGACATTTTAAGTAGAAGTAATTTGCAGTAATTATTTGATCTATGTTAAACTCAAACACTCCCATAAAGCTTCAGAGCTTATAAAAAACTAGAGTTCTGTATGGTGGCTAAACACGGATGCTATTAATTTTGTCTTTGAATAGGCAGATACCAATCACAATAATATATTGGTACACCGTACTGCTAAAAATGTGGACAGTGGAATCTGACCTTCAACTCAGTTAATTTGAAACTTCTGATACTTCTAAATCTTGGAGAACTCCAAAAGCTCCAGAAATATTTAAAAAAAATATTTAAGGTGATTCCTCGTAGAGTTCACAAATGGCCGCACGAAGGCTATATATTCACCTACACTTTGAATTTTCAATTACACAAATCTCGAAAATCGGTGCCCCATTTCACCTGAAATGTCTACTTCATGTATGTTGCAGTGCAGCAACCCTAATAAAAAATAACCATAATCGAACGATAACCCAAATAATAGAATTATTCCACAAATGGTTAAGATGATACCCGGAATACGTCGTCAAGCAAAATAACCATAACAATTTTATAAGGGAAACGTAGAGTAACAGTTTAATTATGGTATGTGTCGTGGGAGCTGATGTTTGTAAACTTAAAGTTTCGAAGTGGTTATGAGAAAAAGGATCTCACAGCGAACCACCTTAAGAAGACCCGTTAATTCTGATACGCTTATCATAGCTCCAGAACGAGTAGCGTGAGTACATCCCAATTAACATTTTTAGTTTCACTAGGTAATACAAAGCTACTATAAAACAACATTCATAAAACCCTGGTCAAAGCTACTTTGCCATTCATGCATCCACCAAAACCTCATTAAGACTATAATCTGTCTAGTTGGTCCATCTCAGAGAAAGTAGGGTAGAAGGGTATATTTTCGAACCTCTTCAAGATTGATTTACTGCAAAAAGGTTGTAAGACGAACGAATTGAGAACCATTTGCCCGTACCCGTACTTAAACCCGTATTTAAGCTAGAATAAAAGCTATTTGGCAACAATAAAAACATTTTTCAAGTTCCACTAGAAAAATCATCAATCAAGATAGACAAGGATTTATAATTACCATCCGTTCTTAACAAAATAATTGAAATATAAACTGATACTATAAAAAATCCTATTTAATTTCCAAAATTATTAAAATTGTTCTCATAAAGTGGCCTAGTTGTAGGTGCCATATTAAATTTTATGTGAAATGTGCTTGAAAACATCGAAAAATATAAGTCCGTCCTTGGAAAACGTCGATTTTACTTATTATTTTGAATTGAGAAAAAAAAATTCCTTAGATAAATAAATGTATCTGCTCATTGCTAAATTGACCAAAATAAAGTCAAGGAAATACACATTGAAAACGAAAATTGTTAAAATCAAACAAAATAATTGTAATATGGCGGTGGCTTAAAAGTTAGTTTTCATGGGCCATTTGTGAAAAAGTTGTTTTGTTTTGATAAAATCCCTAACAAATTCATAAGGTTTTAAAATGGCTTTTATGAAGAAAACTTGCTGACTTAATTTTATTTATCTAAGGCCATTTTGCTTGATCCTAACCCGTTCAGATTTATGGTAGTATTTATGGAGGCAAAGTTGCCTGAAAAAAAAATTAAACGTCAAAGTTTGTTTATCTTTCGTTAGTTGCGTTGTGCGATCATTGCAACTAGGTTTTACTCCAGCGTTCTTCCAGGCGATTGTCTCCCGCTGAATTGGAAGGAGTCATCACAGGAAGTGTGTAGTACTGTCTGCTGGAAGCACAATGGTTTCCATAAAAGATCCCCTTTTTCCCGAAGTGCACCATCAAACGATGCACTTTAAATTAAGTACGCTTGAATGAAATTTTGACCCTTTCACTGAATAAAATCACTGTTATGAATCGGAAACCAGCCAATCTCCGCTTAATTACAGTATCAGTGGTTTGCTGTAAGTACAAATGCATCGTTCGATCTGGAGTAGGCTGGTCTGTTTTTAGAAAGTTTCGTATAGGAGGTACACCCCTCACCATCCAACCACAATATACACTACTCTACTGTGTGTGTTAATTCAGCTAGGTTGCCAACAAAGTACACGGAGAAACAGAATGCTACATTAATGATTTGTGTTGAAGCATTTTCGAGGAAAACGGGACAACTCATAATGAAGAATAAATTTTTACCATTTTTGTGAAGTTTTGAATCAATGCCAGAGCAAAGTATGTGATCCAATTGAAATCTAAATTTGATGATTCCGCTGATAATGATTACACAGGTTGCTGTCGTTTTGGTCGTTTTAAAATTGAGAGCAAAAAAATCTTCATGTGACATCACATTGAAAACTATTTCTGCTATCAGTGAGAGTAAACTGAAAACTCAATTCGATATCAATTTTTTCTGTTGATAACAAAAGAAGTATTCAATTTGATGTTATGGTAAGGCAATGAAAACGAACCCGTAAAAACATATTTTTGAAGAGCAAATGTACAGCAAAATGAATACAAAATTTGTCAATTGCGTAAACTGAAATCAAATTATGATTTCAGTTTGATGTTGATATCAAAACTAGATTTCAAATTGCTGTCATTTTGATGCTGGACTTTGCTCGGATAATGATTAATGAATCAAAATGTATCATTCTGTTTCTCCGTGTAGACAAAATGTGACGGCAAGGAGCAATGAGCACAGGAGGGAGATACAAAAAACCTTCAAATGTTGCTGTATTCGTAAATATTGGAAACGCAAATAGTGACGTCATTGTAATCCAGCTAATAGCATAGGGAGCTATGTTGATGTTGACGTTATGTTCGTTAAATTTACCACGCAGTTTGTGGTTAGAGTAAATCGTTTTTACGATGTTAATACACTTAAAAAACTGTGCACCTATTTTTTAAAGATCGAAAAGATCGAACGAAAATCGGAAATCTGGATGAAAAAGATCGATCAAAGATCGCTCAATCCTATTTAAGACGGATGTTTTTTTGTTTGTTGATTAATTTATTTGATAAGGCTCAATCAAATTAACTTTACAGATCCGAGGATTCTTGGTCACTGCACAATGCATCTTAAAACTAAAGCCAAAAGGTACAACACAATAAACACTTTATATTCCGATATTCAAAAAGCCTCCTCCATCAGAATGGGAGCTTCTTCCAGTGGTTCAATTGTATGGTAGTATCGCCAACGAGGGTCAGAGCACTTCCATTGCAGCAATGGACACAAAACATGGTCAGCACTCACACACTCATCACTAAACGGTTGCTTTCCAAAGTCGGCGACGCATCAACCGAAAGAACTGCTGATGAAGAACAATGAGGAGGACCACCCAATGGTTGGTGCTGAAAAAATAGACGATCACGTTGCACACATCGAGAGTGGCTTGCTTCTGTCGACAGCCGAGTGAACACTGATTTTTAGACGGATGTAAAAACAACTAGACTAGCAATCCGACATAATAGACAAATGGGATAAACATCGAATAATTGCTGAGTTGAACATTCAAGACAGTAAAAAGTTTATTGGACGAAATTTTGACTGAACAAAAGATAGATTGAAGGTAGAATCAGAATGTCCTCTAAGGGATTTAAAAAAAAATAACTCAATTTACTGATTGAGATATTTTTCACGTTTATTTTCTTTTTAATCCTGTAAGCGATTGTAGTGATTTTACTTGTAAGTGATCTAGCATTTGATTTTCCATTTGCTTGTACGTAATATCAAATTATTGGAAGCCGGATTGGATTGCCGGAAATGGACGGGCTGGTTGAAAATGGCCCATAAAATAGCACATTTATAATTTGAAATTTCCGAAGTGTTATTATTGTTTTAAAATTTTCAACCATATTGCCAACAAATGACGACGTGCTTAAGAAAGTTATTTACGATATGGTAAAACATTTCCGAAATAACAGACTTCGGAAATTTTGAATTATTAATGTGCTATGGGCATAAGCTCAATTGATCATAACAAAACATAGTTGCAACATGCCAAAGTTAGCTAGTTTGTATGAAAACGATCTATTGTCCTATTTTAATGGCCAACAATGTAGTGGTCATGAAAGAAGGCTCCAGCTTTTAGAAACAGAAGGACCATGGTTTGTGACGTACGAAAAATCGATTTAATGTTAGTTCAAACACTTGCAGTGTGATGAAGTACAACTTTAATATTCTTCATATTTGGTAACTCATGATCAGTACGAGAATTTGGATGGTTAAAAGGAAGAAGAACAACATCATTTAAAAACTATACATATTTTGAAATTTATTATTAAAATAAAGATTAAATAGAAATGTTTTATCATTAGTGCATGGCTTTTCCTATCACATAATTTCTCCAGAAGGAGTTATCTCCAAGAGAGAGAAAATACTTACGAGAATTTTCATTTATATTGTTTGATGGCTTGTACCTGCCAAAGTACAGTTCATGGTTTTTTATTCAAGTGTGAGAATTGTAATTAATCGGGGAAATGGATGTAAATTCAGCAATCGACTAAATTTCAATAGCGACCAAAAATATCCATTAGTACCATCTCAATCACGCGTTCATCTAGATAAAATGGATAAATAGCAGATTTTTAGCGATAGGCCTAATTTTAGATACATAGGCCAACATTTGAGCCATTTTCCTTCTTACATCTCTTTTGTAAAAAATCTTATCAATTTGAAAATTAGATTAATTCGCCTGCTTGTTTTATTATGCACCGTGGTGAACCAAAATCCGTACACCTAAGAAATTAATAAAAATCCGTACATATTGTACAAAATGCCTACTTTTTATATGAGGTGTGCGGATTTCGATGCTATACGGATTTCGGAACCCACGGTATATTTAATTTAAGACATTTTGTCGTTTCAACCTTTTTAACTCCTTCGACCTTTTGTCCTTCAATCATTTGTCCTTACTTACTTTGCCAATCAGGCTAAGGCCTTTTTGTCCTCTGCTGTCTGAAGAAGTGGTCTTCACTCTACTCGATCCATGGCCACACGTCGCCAGTTTCTTAGTCTGCGATGGGTCCGCAGGTCACCTTCTACTTGGTCGATCCACCTTGCATCTTCTTCTTCTGCTTGAATGCTGGACGACGACCTAGTGAAAATCGTTCTCGAAAGTGACCCATTTCGAGAACGATTTTCACTGGGTCATCGTCCAGCATTCTTATGACGTACCGTTCCGATTCAAATTTCGGACGATTCAAATTTCGGACACTTTCATTTTTAATTAAATATTACATCCAGTTAGAAACAAAGTAATAATGTTAGATGATCGTGGAGGGCACTAGTCAAAAAAAATTAAAATTTACAAGACATGTGGATCATATTCGACCGAGATAATCAACTTTTAAAAGTGTCCGAAATTCGAGTTTAAGTGCAATTTTTGCAATGTGGACGATGGATGGTTCTCCCAGCAGCTGATGCAATTCGTGGTTCATTCACCTCCTCCACGTTCCATCATCCATCTGCACTCCACCGTACTCTGTAACACCCTCATTCATTTAATTTTTCGCAATGCATAGCACACACGTAGTTAACGCTAAATTAGTAGATTTGGCGAAAAATGTACATGATATTTCATGAAAATACAAGCTCATGAACAATTTCGTTGATTACGAAAACTATAGCTTAAAATTAAACGAACTATACACCATGGTTTAAATTCTGTATATTTGTCTGTATACCCCTCAAAATTATGATAGTGATAATGGTTGTTTAATTTAAGCCATAATCTCCCTGGTCTATAATACCAGTGAGAATGCTGCTAGAATTGCAGAAACTATAGGAACTTCAAGTACTTTTCAGCAAGATGGTGAATATATTGATAATTCGTGAAGCGAACGAACTCAAAGACTCTAGTACAATTGCCGATTTTTGGAACACGATGAAGTCTTAATTCTCCGCAAAGATCCAGTCAGTGCTGCAAAAACTCGATCATAAACGACGATATTGACGAAACAGCTGTGGTAGCTCATTCTAGTCTAGTCTAGTCTACACATACACAGCCAGTACTTGAAAGAATCCTGGAAAATGATACATCTATCATTTTTCTTGTCATTATTAATGCCTGCTGCACATCAAGGATGTGAAACAAACAATAAAGCGGCCAGGCCTACTGTGTAGCATTTAGTTAATTTTTGTGGAAGTGAATGTTTACCATGTCTACTTAATAAGTATAGACAGTGGTTAACATTTAATCCACAGGTAATCAAAGAGCGGGGACATACCGTACCAACCGCTCCGTATGCAGGATTTGAAAATAGGCTATATAAAACGTTGGGAGTGACAGAGCTAAGAAAGTTAATGTACACTCCTTGGTTGTCCGATCTCCTGGGATGGAACACAGGTATTTACCCCTTGTGTTCGAGCGTACAGTCCTCCCTCCGTACAAGCGTGGACGGCACCGCCAACCCACTGCCATCCCTCAATCGATCCAGCCGACCTCAGTCGAAGGACAACAGAGAGCGGTGTGCGGACGTAACCTATACGGAGGGAATGCTGTATTCGCCTAGGTTATAGCGCCTTTGCTCGCTACCATTTTCTTCTAGCGGTTGGGACCTGAGCACTAACTCTTGTCCTAGCCCTATATGGCATATGGTTATAGCGCCATTACTCGCTTTCTGAAAAGAGAAGAAGGGAAGGGAAGGAGAGGAAAAGGACTTGGGAAAAGGAAACGCGGAATTCCTTTCCTCATTAGTATTTGTATCGTCAACTTTTATGAAAATTATATAAATCATTTTTCCTTGGTCAGAGGTATTATTGCGACATTTTAATAAGATTGTCTTATCATTTGTTATTCAAAATTTAATGTTATAATGATCAACATAGCTTTGGATTATCCAATATATTTCATAATTAAAAAAAAAAAAAAAAAAAAAACATTTTTTTGCTGAAATGAGTATTTGCAACCTTGTCATACAGATCTGAAAATTAAATCAGTAGCTTGCTTTTCTGCATCAGACATGCTTAGACGGCTTAGACTGACTCCACAAATCAATGGTTGCTACTCCGTGATTGGACAGAATCAGTGAAATTGCACAGTGAATGGGGTTAGGAGTGACCGAAAATTCTCATTGTAGGGGAAATGGCTCTAATGTTGGCATATGGGTTTAAGATTAGGCCCATAGCTAAAAATCTGCTTTTTATCAGTTTTATCAAGATGAACGCGTCATTGGGACGGTACTAATGGATATTTTTGATCGCTATTGAAAATTTAATCGATTGCTGAATTTATGTATGGGCCCAAATTAGGGTCATTTTTGCCGAAATTGCATCCATTTCCCCTAAAAGTGAAACAGCTGTGGTAGCTCATTCGAGCTAAAAGTCATCTACAAGGAAATGTCAATGTCAATGTCAATTGTCAGTGATATCCTGTCAGTGATGAACATTCCATGAAGCCGTTAAAATGAACAAGCATCTATGTCCTTAACTGCAATGGATAACAATAATGTGACACAGAATGCTCGAAATTACACTTTTTGTTACAAGGTGAATCTTTGTAATTGACGAAAAATTTAATGAGATGTTGACGACTTTTTTTTTTCCTTTGGTTTGTTTTTTCCGTCGATCTTGTTTTCCGTGCTGAGCACCAATGCTACCGACGCGCCAGGAAGGCAGCTCCCACACCTGGACCCACCCCGGGAGCAACTAAACAGCTCCAGTGTAATGCTAATGCACCCCGAAAATTCTGGTACTCTGGTTCTGTCAAATCGAATAATGGTGGAGTAAATTTACAATTGGTCTTATTTTTTTATCAACTTTTTTTTCCCGTTTTTAAGTTTTTTTTTTTTTTTTAACTTTTTATAAAAACCTTGATATTTTTTCTAATAGTCTTCCAATCGACTCAGCATGACGGGATCGGAAAATGTCTGTCTATTTATGTGTGTGAGAGAGCGCGTAAGACAATTTTCTTATATGTATTTCTCGGCAACCACTCTACCGAATTGAACGCAACAACAACCAAATGAAAGCTACCATGATTCTATAGAATGTTAATTAATAGACTTTCAATCGATTAACTGGTTCCGGATATATGAACGGAACAAGACCCTAAAATCCGGGAACTAAGTGATGTTTGTCGGCAACCACATAACCGAAATAAACGAAACCGTTTAATCGGGTTACTGCCCAGTGCCCACATAGGAAATAACCATAAAAAGTGCTTAAAAACCTGTGCAGGTTCCGAACTATGTGTCATATGGTTAAACCATTTGGGTTATGGTTCGTGTATGGAACATTTTTATTAGGGTGGTGCTTCCGGGGTAATTTTTAAAAAGAATATCAGAATTTACAGAAATAAGAAGTGCCAGATCACACCACTGGTGGATTAATAAAGTTTTTTTTATTGTGACGTTTATTGAACTATACAGTAATCAATTCTCCTTCATTCTCCACGGAACAGTATCAGTTTAGTAAGTTTTTTACGTAGTGAAATCTTGATCCCACCGAAGTTTTTGGCGTACTGCTCCAGTCGATATTTAAGATAGAAATCAATGCATAATTTGATCAACATATTTCGATGGTTGTTGACAGCATCATGATCTAAAATGTGCAACACCAGTAATACGTCTCACTCGAAATTTATTCTTGGTTTGCTTTCGACGTCCACATGAAGTGAAACAAAAACATGTTTTCTGATGTGAAAAAAGTTGTGCCACCAACGATGGCTGACCCCATTGTTTACGTACTGTGGAGACATCCACAATTTGCAAGTGGGTACGTGAAACTAAGGTTTTCTGTCTAGATGCTCGGGGGGTGCCTGGACCCTACCTATCGACCCATCAACTTATGAACCGGGGACCAACGGCTTTACTTCCCATCCGAAGGAAGGCGTGATCAGAGATGTTATGCCTCAGAACATCCCGGCGGCGCCGACTGGGATTGAACCCAGGCCTGCTGGGGTGAGAGGTAATCACGCTTACCACTACACCACCGGCGCCGTTATGTTGACGACTTGACTAGACACTGAAGAAGTTTGCAAGTTGTAAACGAAATACGTGTCTGTTATAGTTTTTTTTTCCTATAGTGATAGTGGAAGTGAAAGTGATGCAATAGTAGTAGAATTAAAAGGAAAAACAATGTAACAAGGTATGTAAAGTCTGTCAAAGCTTCGACAGTACACCAACGACAGAGCTAGGTCATTTACCAGAGCAAGTACGTTGATTCAATGATTCTGAAACATCAGATCGATTCCCCCTTTGGGCCCTTGAGGAGATCATTCAAAGATCCCACTAACGAGGAACGAAACAACACTTGACGTTTAACTTTAAGAATCTACGGTAGAAAAAGTCGAGGTGAAGAACGATTTAAAGCATGAGAGTGGCAGCAGTTAGTGCAGGTAATGTATGGTTTTGGGTATACCTACAGCATGAAACTGGGACGGACACATTTGATTGACCACGAGATCCTTCGAGGATCTAAACCAAGGAACCAAGTAATCGTTGCTGGTGCGCGCCGATAATCCTGAATGAGATCGATGCAGAGATCCAAACGTTTAAAGATGTTGATGTACCTGCAAAATATGTTTTTTTTTTTTAAATTCCCGTTAGATAAACATGCAGAAGATATTCCAGAGACTAGAACATGTGAAGTACTTTTCTATCGTCGAATTGACGGATGCATACTTCCAAATTCCACTGAGAGTTCAATGTCGAAATTATACAACCTTCCGTTCATCGTTTGGAGGCACCTATGCACCCTTCACCATTGGCTCATTGGCGTCGACCTGATGGTCTTCTTGTTCGTATACCTAGACGAAATCCTGAATTGCTTCTAGAAAAATTTCGGCTGTTGAAAATCGTGGCTGATCAGTGTTTGAAGTTTTCACTGTTCACTGAATACTTCACGTGTATTTCCGTAACCGTTGGAGTCAGTAAACTAAACTGATTTCCTTGTATCGGCGTGACGACGAATCATGGCACATAATGGGGTGTTTACATCTGTGCGGATTTACTCGCGCTAGTTTACTCGCCAACTAGCTGTTTAAATTATGCTAGTGAGCTTTTTGCCAGCAGCTAGCTCATTAGCGCTAGTGAAATAGCATAAGTGTAAACACCCCATAAAAATAGAGAAAAATAAATCTTGCTTCACCTAGGGTTAATTTCATTGATATTAGTACAATGATCCGAATCGGAAGGGAAGTTAAGTCGTTGGTTCCGCCCTATATTTAAAAAAAAAACATTGAACCAAGCTAAACAACCAGTTTACCACCCACACACGTGATTGCCTTTGTAAGCGATAGCGTTGATCAGGGTGGTTAGCCTGTGGCCAGCAAATTGGTAAACTATATTCCGACAGCCGGCCAATGGTTTACTTTCGTGGTGCAGCAAAAAGCTTCCCTCCCACGGGAACGGCTGAACTTTTCCCTGGAGAAATGGCTCCCCGAATGAAGGCATGCTGTTAAAAAAAAATATGCTAATAAACTGTGGCTTTTCGAGAGTTTGCACAACATATGGACGCGGACAAGAACGTTCGTGATGTTTCTATATACACAAAACCCTCATCACCACATGGCCGCCGACGCGTCGTCGACCCTTTCTGGCCGCGGTAGATGATGGCTGAAGCACTGGCAAAATGTAATAAACGATCATAAATACAAATAAACAGTAAATTAAAAAGTTTCCCGGAGCTGAAAACCCCCACGAAGGGTAAAGAGAGAATGTGTGTGTGCTTACAACACACTTACTGTTTACCTCGCTTGGCACCGACACAACACCATACCGGTTGAGGTTGGATTGAATTTGCTAACCTGATGAACTGCCAGGTAAACTCTTCGCGTGAAAAAAAATAGGAATATAAACATATGGTAGCGTACAACTTTTGCTTACTGGAAAGATCAACTTCTGTAATAGTGAATAGTGCTTTTCTTGTTCATTAAATGACTATCCAACGATGTGTGAAAAATAAGCGTTTTGAACTACCGAGTGCTCCTCCTGATGTCATCCTCAAAACTATGTACGTTCATATTACAAATTGTCTCCTTACGTTTTCCGATCATTCCAGAAATCTCCAACAGTTGCATTTTCCCAAGCTACCAGCAAAACACGAGTCATTTAATGCCATTTTTATGTTCGGGGATTTATTGTCCCTGTAGCCATTTCTGCTGATACAGTATATCTGAGCTGAGCCATTTCTCATGTGCTTTTTGCTGTTGCACTCAAATACAAGTGCAGTATCTACCGTCTGGCTGCTTCCCAGCATAAGAATATCATACTCAATCCGACCGGTGAAGAGCTAACATTTATTTCAGCATGTCTTTCCCCAAGAGTCCAGATGGAGACGGCCTGGCAGCGTCTTGTAGAACAATTTAATGCAATTCTGCCCTGTCATTACGATTGTAAATGGTCACAACGGTCGTAGGTATACACTGTACAGCTTACTTCCCTTCCACTCATATCCTGTATATCTGTCCTGAAGACAATCAGGATTTGAGCACGCATGAGTTGCTGACTTTAAGCTTTTGTGTCATCCGGTTGCTTATGAATATCATCTTATAGCTATAGCCTTGGAGCATCCAGTTGGTTATCTTGTTTTCGTGCCGAAGAAGTGCTACAATAATAACAGCATAGTTAATGGGCAGATTGTGCATATTTGTCATTTGTCGCAGTTGAATAGGGATCGTTTGTGCTGGCTAATGGTAATCCTTCATATCTCTCTCCTGCCCAATACCCAGCTCATGGATGTTATCTTGTAAATGTGCACAACATCAACGGTATCAGTAGTAGCAGTACTACAAGCAGCACCCAACAGTACACGCAGTTATGGTCAAGTGACAAATGGAGCTTCGGGCTGATGGCGGACAATCAAATTGTTGCAACAGACACACACTCACCGGAACATACCGAACCACACCACAGCAAATGGTTTGATACGGTCAATGGGGGATATGAATTTATGATGACACATCGCATGCAATGCGATATGTCATCAGTATATTATGTATGTCTGAGGGAGGAGAAACTAATTCAGTATAAATGTTGTGGTGGTGATTCCTGGATCACTGCTGTGGGAGCAAGTAGCTTGTATGAACTATTGTTATCACTGGCAATATTTCCAGTTAATTTGAAATTGATACTGGGTGCGATTGAAATGTGGATACTATGTAACATTCAAAGTACTATTTTATATCACGATACGTTTTAGATTACGTTCAAAGGCTCAAAATCTATATAGCATTGCACAGTGGGAAAAAATCGACATAAAAGGAGCAAAATTCATTATCTCTGATCAGCGCTGATTTAACCTTTGCAAATATAATCATTCTTATGGGAAAAAGTCTCAGGAATCCAGTGGAAATAGTTTCATCCTTTGCAGAATAAGGCAAGTTGGGGTTTTTGGAGCATTTTACTCAAATTTCTTAAAATTGTGTATACATGACTTAAAAAATACCTCATTGTGGATAATATACGTTCTGAAGTATTGTCACTCTTGTAGAAAACACTTCTGGAGAATCCATTAAAAATGGTTTCATACATCACCAGTCTGTGCAGACTATGCATTTTAGTCAATTTTACACCTATTACCTTATTATCGATATTTTTTTTAAAAGATAGTAGTTAGTGATAAGAAAACGTGTCAAATGATAGTCCTTCTTGAAGGAAAACACCTTAGTGATCCACGGTTATACGCGTAACACTACTGATTTACTTCATAAATAGGGGAGAATCAAGAAAAAAAATGGCTCCATACATCAGCTTACCTTTCGATGCTTCTAAAACGTTACTTTTTGGATCCCAAAGGTATGTTCTTTCAAGAAGGAATATCATTGGACAGGTTTTCTTATCACTGATTACTAACTTTTAAAAAAAATATCGAAAATAAGCTAATAGGTAAAAAATTGAATAAAATGCATAGTCTGCACAGACTGGTGATGTATGAAACAATTTTTAAAGGATTATCCAGATGTTTTTTTCTACAAGAGTGACAATATTTCAGAACGTATATTATCCACATTGAGGTATTTTTATAAGTCATGTATACAAAATTTTAAGAAATTTGAGTAAAATGCTCTGATCGCGCACGGGCAGAACTTCCCTACGTTGTGTGAATAGATGGTTAAAATAAAACACGGTCGTTTATCGGGCCATCCTGCCATGGCAGAGGCATGCGAACTATTGAATTTATTTGCAATCTTTACAATAGAACGGTAGGCATGATAACACTACGCTTGCGGCACTTGTGTATTGATATGAGTATTTGGGTAGGGTAGTTGCACACGTTTTGTACAAACATGCTCCAAAAACCCCAACTTGCCTTAATCTTCACAGGATGAAACTATTTCCACTGGATTCCTGAGACTTTTTTCCAATAAGAATGATTATATTTGCAAAGGTTAAATCAGCGCTGATCAGAGATAATGAATTTTGCTCCATTTATGTTGATTTTTTCCCACTGCGCGTTGAAGTATTTACAAAATTCTATGATATTCTAAGTATAAGAAGCACGATATTGAAGCTAATTCCAAAATTTCAAAATACAATAGCATCATATTATAAGCTTGAAAGGCTCAAAACAAACAGCATCCATTGATTTATAGCGACTGTAACAAGGTCACGACGCATGGTAGCCTAGTCGCATAGGAGTATTGAGCGAGAACCCAAATTTTGATAGCTTCAAAAAATATAACTCAAAAACGAAAAAAAAAACATCATAAATTTTCAAGTAATAAATATAAAAAACATATTGCGCCCAAACTATGAATACCAAAAAAAAAAAACAAATTCAATAAATGTCTATTAGACTGGTCCACATTTATATGGGGGAAATTTTTTATCATTTTTTTTTTCAACAGGCCAACCCCTAGATTTATGCCATTAGGTGAGAAAACTACTCTCTGAAAATTTCAGCGCATTCGGATGTAACACGAGCTGGCATTTTTGATTTAAAAGTTATATGGGGATATCGGTTGAAATGTATGAAGAAATAACATCAACTACACAGTTTTCTCTTGAAGCCGGGTTAAATACTGTTTACGCTTTTTATGAAGAAATTTATAGAGCTAAATAAAGCTATGAATCAAATTAATCGAAATTAGTGACAAATCATCATAAAATTGTTTACCCTGCACCGGAACCTGGCTGAAATCGAACTCGAGACGACCTCATTGGCAAACCTTGACACTACCAACTGTGCTACGCCAACACTTTGAACTTATGTAAACAAATCAACATTCCCTTCCACAACAAAATCGCTGAGTAGAGGCTTTATAATAGTGCACATGAATCACTTTTCTCGACTAGTTACTTCAGCTTTGTAAAAGAGCAGAGTAAAAGCTGTAAAACTGCACACGTCTAAAAATAAACCTAGTTGACTGTGAAAATGCTTCCGAAGTTGCTCTAACACAATGTATTAGCTGAGTACAAGATGTTTAGTTGTTGAAAAAGCACTTTTGATGATTATGTTATTCAGCAAGAGTGGTTGGTTGTGTATTAGGGTGTTTCATTTTGAAAAAAGTGATGAATTTTTGATAGGCCACCCTCCAGTTCGATTCATAGCCCCAAAATATGAACCTGTGCAAAAAATGGTAAAGATTGATGAAGGTTTAGAGGTCGCGCCAATGATTTGGATTTTGTATGGAGATTTTGGTGAATTAGTATGGGAAATTATTGATTTTCGTTTACATTGCTCTAACTTTGGTTGTAGTTGTCCAAACGTTGAAAAAAAAAATATGTGGTTGTCATGACAATGATCAACAAGCCTGTTGTTGTTGCGATGAAATTGGCGTTGTTGCCTTGTACATATTCATCTGTCAATTTACCCTATTTTGCCATTTTTTCACATTTTTATAATTCTTGATACGCTGCAAAACTGAGCGTAGCAACTGTAGGCTTTTTGTTTATTGCCATAGCAATAACATACTAAATTTTTTCGACATTTGGACAAGTAGAAGCAAAGTTATAGCGATATAAGCGATTTTTTAAATTCTTCCATAGTAATTCCCATACAAATTTCAAATCATTGGCGCGACCTCTAAACCTTCATCAATCTTTACCAATTTTTGCACAGGTTCATATTTTGGGGCTATGAATCGAACTGGAGGGTGGCCCATCAGAAATTCATCACTTTTTTCAGAATGAAGCACCCTATTGTGTATAAGCCATAAAATGAGTAATTTATTCACTTTATTAGCTTTGTTTTGTAGTAGCAAGTTGAAAGTTGATAAGTATATGTATAAAAGAGACATTAGCGTTTTTTGGCTATTCTTATTCAGTGCTACTGACAAATTGAATAATGGTGGTGAAAAAGTTTTTTAACTATTTTGCTAGCTTTTGCTTGTAACTGTAAATGCAGCTTCTTTTCAGCTACTTTACAGCACAATGCTGGAAAAGTTGGCTTACAAAGCTGAAAATGTTAGTTGGGTATGCAACGTATCAACTACATTACCACGAAAAAAAAAAGTTCATATTTTCCACAGGCCAACATCCAACCTCGTGTATTTTGGTGCAATAACCACTCTCTGAATGTTTCAGCACTTTTTGACGTTCTTGGTTTAATGTTCTTATAGGAGATTTGGTTGCAATTTTCATATACAAAATGCTCATAAATATTCAAGAGCGAATATCTCAATAAAACTAACTGGATTCATGATGCAATCTTCAGCAAATTTGTAACTCATTGATTGAACTACAAGTTTTGAAAATCTGAATAAAATCGATAACAAAGAAAAAAATGAATGATCGATAGAGTGTAGGAGCGTCATTTTTTCATGTATTTTAACCAAATTCCCCATACAAAATTCAAACTAAAAGCACCAGCTCATGTTACATCCGAATGAGCTGAAATTTTCAGAGAGTGGTGTTCTCACTTAATGGCACAAATCTAGGGGTTGGCCCGTGGAAAATAAGAACTTTCATTTTTGTGGGCCAGTCTAATGTCTATGTATGTAAGGTAGCCACCATCCCTTCGACGATCTTTTCTTGTATGCGGCTCCACTTAATAGCAAGATCGAATTGAGTTACCGGTCCGAATTCACAATAACGCTGTATGAAGGGCTAAAAACGGAGGGGTGGACCCTTATGCATTAGACCTGTTCATTTTAACAGAAATGTTCGGGATGCACCGGGTCAACCGTGATTACTGTTCGTGATGTTAAGTTTGACTTAGTTTTATGTTCGAATATATCTTGAAAAGTGAAGAATTTTAAAGTATTTGTTTTACGAACTTTCCACCCATATGATATAAAAATGTGTAGTCTACGGCATATTTAATGTTCCTCATACTGTTATAGAAATTTCGATTGAATATAGTTTTCGTGTAGATTCTATACCGTATGCGTGATAATGTTTGCACCATCGTACAAATAAGGTTTCCCGTTATAGCTCATACCATGACGAAGTGGCAGCGTATTCGTGATTTGTCCCCCGCGCAAATGTCACAAAAAGACATTTCAATCGCCGTGGGAGTGTCCCGGTGGACCGTCAAAAGGGTTTTAGACCGAGAAAAGAAAGGACAACTATCTGCGAAGGTGGCCACAGGTTGTCCGAGGTCAGCTCGGGTTCCGAGGGTTATCGCTGCTATCAAAAGGAAGTCACTTCCGCGAAACCCGCGGGAAAATGAGAGTCGCCTTCCAACGATACGATCCAACAAAACGGATAACACAATTCGCAATACTTATTAAGCTCCCCACAGGATATCAAATGCAATCAATGTTTATCAATACCAAATCCCTTTTTTAAATATTATCACATTTTTTAATTGCATTTAATTTGATATTTTGATCCTTGTGGTTCAAAAGTTATTTTTTTTTTTATTATGGTCGCTCTTGGGTCATTCGTCACTTGTCCGAGGGTGAGATTTGAACTCGTGACTTTGGCGTGAGAAATATGGATGCTAACCACTACGCCGGGGTCACCCCCCCCCCCCTTACCATTTTTTTTAGAAGAAGTCATTTTTGAACAAAATTGAATCCTTATGAGTGTTAGAAAAAAGGATTAGTAATTTCAATTTAATTCCTCTACCTTATTTGCTATCTATTATATTATCCTTGACAAGGATAAGAAAATAAGGTAGTGGAATTAAATGGAAATTACTCTCTTTCATTAAACATAATTTTTTTGGGCCACCCCTATTGACATAATAAAAAAAATATGGGTCTACTTTTTAGCGATAAAGAACAAAATTACCATTATTAATGTATTTTTATTCTTTTATAACTAATGTAAAAACATATATTTTTCGTCCTTTTGTTTGATTATTTTCCCTCCGTCCCTTGACCTATGTGAGTGATGTCCAGGCATGGACAATCATTGACATTCATTTCCATTCATTTGCCTCTAACTTTTTTCATCAGCAGCATTCCGCTAAATGATGTATGGAACTTTTGTAGGTTTTGTTATTACCTACAACTTTTGCACATAACTCAAATCTGTATCTCTTATGCATCACGAATTAGAGCGGGCAGAAGTCGTTACTGTTTTTCAGTGAATGTAAAATACATTCACTGAAAAACAGTAGTGTATTCTGTTTGCTCTGGTTCGTCATGCATAAGAGATACGAATTTGAATTCTTAACAAAAGCAAATAGCAAAACCCACAAAAGCTCCATACATCATTTTGCGGAAATCTGTCGATGAAAAAAATTAGGGGCAAATGAATTTAAATGAATGTACAAAGTGAATGCAAATGATTTTCAATGCCTGTTGATGTCAGATGAACATATAATTAATATTTAGTATAAGCCTAACTCTGAAAAAATGGCATGTCGCTCCAAAATTTTCATCATTGAAAGATTACAATGAAATCATTTTTCAGATAATATTTTTGCATGGATCGCTGACATAATTTACTTATCATTCCGCTAAGATTTTTTCTTCTACAAGCAACGGCTATTTGGTTCATGAACTCTGGATTTATAAAGTATGTGATGTTCGGGAAAATCAGAAAAGTTCAACTAAAGTTTTCCGAAAATGTTTCCACCCCATACATTAGTATAATCATAAAAACTACCTAGTATCAATGCAATTCACGGCAATTCAGAGACTCTCCGGCTCAAACCTCTCGAATACTAAAAAAAACCCTTCTGTGGAATTCTTCCGATTTATATAATTATATTCAAACTACGGGCGGTGCATTTCGTGAATCTTTCAAACGTTCAGAGTTACGTTAAAGTGTAAAGAATATGATAGATATATGATGGAATAAGATTTTAAACATTAAACCAATGTCAATGGAAGGATCGTTCCCCGTATCAAAACACTCAAATGAAGCCGTCCCTTGGTCTAGGTTGTAGTCGATCGTTTAGGTGAAAGCTCTTTGCTTGACGGGACTTTTTTTGGAAAATTGCAGGTTCACTGCTGTGACTCGCTTCTTCTTGCAAGACCATATAATCACGCCATTCTAGTGACTTTAAAGAGGCTTCACCCAACAGACAATTTGAACTGGGTAAATACTGAATAAGCCATTTTTTAGCTTAAGAAGCATATTTGTACCATGATAGGTTCTTATACTGCTTTCAATATTTGTTGGGCAGGACCAAGCTGAAACTTAACTCAGCATGTGAGTTAGAGTGATGCAAAATTTGAAATTTTCCCTCCACAATACTTAAACGATTCCAAATCGGACCCTGACTAACATCTCAAAATTTGAACCCATTTGGATGAGATGGCACAAACTATTTGAAGTTTTTATGGGAATTACTATGGTAAAACCAAGATTTGGTTTGTTCATGTCTATCTAATAATTCACCATATCGGCCTGCTTCAAAAGCTTTCAACTGCACTTGTAGGAAATTAGTCCCAGCTACAATTTTGCTGAAGACCACCACCACCACCACGCTGATGTCTTATGATCATGCTCAATCAACTGCTCAGCAGGCAACATTGGTGTTTCTGGGGCGTTGAATAGGACACAAAAATCATGGCTACTATGTCACACTGCGAAATACAGTGTTGCCTACAGAGCAGCTGCTTGATCATGTTATAAGATGACCAATCTCTTAAATAATTAATAACTTTTTCCTGTCTCGTTTTACATAGAAACGATCTTCAGCAAAGTTGTAGCTGAGATCGTTTCTATGTAAAACTCTATAACAATGGCTATCGAACTTTTTCGCAGCTCAATATGGAAACAGACTAGAAGGCAATGAACAAAAAGTTGAGATTTCCCATAGTAATTTACTTGCAAACATCAAATGGCTTGTGCGAAGTCTGTTTCTAACCAAAGGAGTTGTAACTTTGGGAGGCTAATCAGGACCCGATTTTAAACCATTTAACCCCTTGGAGCGAAAAAGTCAAATTTTGCATCAGTCTAATGTAAGTATATCCTCCGGAATGAGATACACCTCTCGTAGGACACCGTCGTATAGGTGCACTTGCTGACTTCAATCTAGAATCATCCGTTGCAGATCCAGCATTCGTTGCTTGGCCGTTTGCGCCAGGTATTTCGGAGCTCACGGAGAAGTCTCTACGTCTTGAAGTTCAGTTTTGGCGTCGATCCAAAATCGGACAATCGAAATCTGGCGGAAGTTTTGGCGAGGTCGTTTTCGTCGATCTTGCTGCTGTCCTCTGAATGTTTGCAGTAAAAGCAATCGATAGCATGGATCTACTGTAGTTCGATTTCGATACGAATTAAGCGTGCCATTAGAAGTTTTAACGGGTATTGAGTTTTACAAACTGGACACAATTCCTTTGATCTCATTTTGAACCCATATCAAATGAAAGAAAATAAGAAAATCAAAACCATGCACCATTCAGCAAACTCCATTTTATTATGCAAATAGTATTTCAATCAAGCTTAATTGTGCGGTTTGTGTGATTGTGTGTGTTTCCAGCTGGTTCATCTGGACGGAATAGTAGCCATCATTGTCGATAGGATTTGTTATTCTTGATTGCATGATGATACCTAGAACTGATTCAACAAACGGTCGTCTTCGTGATAAATGTTAGAAGAAAAGCGAGTTTTACTCAGACCGCAAGTTTACCCTAGAGTCAATGCACAAGCCAAACATAAGAGGTAAGTACGGGTTAAGGGAAGTAACATACGTAAATGCTTCTCATGGGAGAAATTAAAAGACCGTATCAGCTATGTTCGTCGACAGCACACAGACAGGCGCCTATTATAATAATTATGGTTGATCCATGTCGAGAGTCATCGGAAAAGTGCACTCATCATGATTTCATGTGACAGCAGCGATCAAGGCTAGGAAGGGTGTGAATGCGATACAGGGTGAGGTAATAATGAAGACAATTTGCCGTTGAAACCCCGCCGTCAGGATGTGGGAAAAGGATGCATCGTTTCGTTTAATTTCCGGCGTGCGGTAGCGTACGGGAAGCGGCCTATAAAAACATGAATAAATAGCATATGTGAAGTGTGTTTGTGGGAGGGGGTATTGAGCTCACGTGCAGGCTTGAGCAGATAAACAGAAAAGCAGCAAGTTTTATGTTGTGAAAATTCTTCTGCCTCACGGGACTTTACGATTTAATTGCGGTGAAGTAAATTTTTAATCAATTTTTTTTCCTTCAATTTAGAAAATTGGTTATATTGAACATATTTATTATTAATTACAATATAAATCTGCATAAGAGGAGAGTTCGCACTTGTATGAAATTTTATGTTTGAGTATTATCAAAATCATGGCAATTCATCTATGCTAGGAAATTGACTTTGAAGGAAGAAAAACGGAAAATGGACAACGGGCAACTCAGCAACAATTTTTTTTCCTTTGGTTTGTTTTTCCGTCGATCTTGTTTTCCGTGCTGAGCACCAATGCTACCGACGTGCCAGGAAGGCAGCTCTCCCACACCTGGACCCTACCTATCGACCCATCAACTCATGAACCGGGGACCAACGGCTTTACTTCCCATCCGAAGGAAGGCGTGATCAGAGATGTTATGCCTCAGAACATCCCGGCGGCGCCGACTGGGTTTGAACCCAAGCCTGCTGGGGTGAGAGGTAATCACGCTTACCACTACACCACCGGCGCCGTTTAGCAACAAATTGACCAGGCTTGATGGAGCCTCGCTCGCGAGTTTGAAATGAGCCGAGTGTAGCATTTTTATGAGGAGTAGAATGCCTACTGACAAATCATTCCACAGTGCTTTGGAGCTTGTGAGTGAAGGAGGGATAAAATGAGAGAAAGGTTTGCTGCCATTCATGTTCATGTTTTCCATTACACGCTCTTACTCTCACTCTGGGTGAACTCTGAGCTTCATGCGTCTAACAAAAAAGTCATCCGGAGTGTCGAAAAGCACACCTCTCGTCAAATCATCCTCTCACTGAAGTTCACTCTATAGTCGCTATATTCATAGTCTGGTGGATAGAATTTCGATCTATCATAAAGCGGAACCAACTCAATATATTTTAGACCAATGATTTGCCATGCCTGATCAGTGATAATTTTAATTATCATAGCAACAGTTGCCCATTCGTGCAATTTTCAATAGTTACCTTTTGGAAATGGATAAAGTCTTAATTTTAACAGATTTGTAGAAAAATTTCCTGTCGATTGGCGTATTAAAAATTTAAATTAATTATCTCTGGATCAAAATTGGACCACTTTTGTGCCGCGACAGACTTTGGTTTTTTAAGTGCACTTGCCTTAAAAATACATGGTACGTTTTACATCCAATTGATGACGTTGACAAATGTCCATAATCTTTAACAAATTTATGGTGGTCCTGAAAAGGACCGATTTGTCGTGATAGTTGAGCAATGCTGAGTTATTAGGGTGTCCAACACAGATGAGGCTGGCGAGCTGTATGTTGTGTGTAACGAGGGTGACGCGCTTGGCATAGATGGGCCACAGAGACACACGAAGAGCTACTGAATCCGACCAGTAGCGGTGCGGCTTCTTCCTCCTTCTTCGGTCAATGGACGCTCATGTGGGCTGCAGCTCGCTGCTTGCTGGCAGCCTTTCGATGTGTACTGGAGAACACCAGTGTTCGACACCACGCGCCGTAAGCACTACTGCTGCTGATGACGACCGACCGAACGACGGTGATTGAATAAGCATTTTTCGGCGAGACCGGACGAAATTCGATGTTGAAATCTGTGTTAGGGAAAGCACTTTCACCAGGCAATCGGCGATATTTTTGATCACCATTGCAACACTTGGACGTATGTATATTTTTAAATAATGGCTTATTGAAAATTGATAAATTGTTCAATTTAACAGAAAAATTTCCAATCGGTTGGCTTGATTAGAATAAAAATCCATCCGCTATTGACAGAGTTAAAAGTGGTCAAAACCTGACCACTTTTCGTAACGCTGTCGATTTTGTTTTTTTTTTCAAAACTGCACCCTCAATATGTTACCAAAAGACGTAATCCTACGTTAATAAAAACCTCCTTCTAGCTGACGTTACACGAGGTATAAAAATATTGCTTTAATTACTTTTTTTCATTTTAAAGTCAATGGTATCGCAATGTTTATTGTATGTGTCCATCAATGCATTACTGCAGCAATTAGGGGTTGGGCCGACGTAGTGGTTAGCATCCATGTCTTTCACGCTAAAAGGTTTCGAGCTCAAATTTCATACTATACAAAAAAGACATCGGAGCACATAGTCCTCGACTGGCTGTTTAGGCTGTTCGAAGAGAGATGCGTACCACTAAGGTTTGTTCACAAAATGAAAATAACACTTAAAAATGCCAGCTTTATACTCCCGCTCTCCCCCTTTTATAAAACATACTTCTATTACGAATACCCGCTCCTTCGGATAAGTGTAACGTGATACAATGTTTTTTTTGACGTAGAACTACGTCTTTGTCGACTATACTGGGGTACAAATAAAAAAATATGTGTGGTAAAATAGTGTAAGGTTTTGAACGCTTGTAGCTTTGTCATATATAGATGAAATTAAAATCCAAATACGCCAATCGATAGTATCTTACTAAACGAATCTGCTGAATCTTGCGTGGGCGTACTTTGGTTCGCGTGTAAAGGGCCTTAAAAAGTTTGTTCACAAATACTTTTGTGCAGTTATCAAATGTTATGCCTGAATTATTAGTAAAAACAAAAGTTTTTCCGTTAATGTCTTCCTGCACCAAAACTTTCTATTTGAGAAAAAAAAAATTGCTTGAACGCATATTCAATGATTTATGTTGGTGAATTACACACAACTGACTGTTAAACATATCTGGTACTTCTATATATGCAAGTAGATTATCATCCAAAGTCCATCCTATTTTACATATTCTGCACCAAAGAAACTTTCTGCCCCGCCTCATTCATAAAAAAAACATCGTGTACATCGTTCTGCTTGAACCTGAAAAGATATGGTGCTTTCGTGCTTCTGCTCATTACCGCTTCGGACGGCGTGGCACTTTGTCCAAGTCAACGGATAAAGGTGGATCACGGCATGATCACCTGTCACACAATGAGGAATGAGACTTGGGTATGCAAAATACCCCTCTCCCCCTCCCCCCGTCTAATAACGCCAACTCAAAAAAGACATGGATTTGACGATCACTTTTTTTTTGGAAATAAATTTTAAGCAAACAATTATAACTAAAAACAAAAGCCAAATTTTCAAAACAATTGCTTAAGAGGAGACATATATCCGATGATGTTATGTTGGTAAATTACCAACAACTGACTGTAAAACATATCTGGTACCTCTATATATGCAATTAGATTAACATCCAAGGTCCACCCTTTTTTCCATATTCTGCACTAAAGAAACGTTCTGCCCCGCCCTATTCATAATAATAAGTATAATACTCAAAAAAGCATGACAAACATCAATTTTGCGTGGTTCTACGACATATTTCGGTCGTGTCTAGGACACAACCCTTTAATTTTTTTAAGCTTTATTATGAAGATTTTTAGCGAACTGGCTAGTTCATCTCCGAACAATGGAATTCGCCTCAAGCAAGAAAAAGCGTGAATCGCATTTATGATTGCGAACATAACATGTATGCCCTTTATTTATGATACAATTACTAAAACAGTAAAGTATAAACTTAAAAAATACTTTAGGTAAACGCTCATAAAGTTGTTTAAGGAGACTCCATACACAACTATAGGAACCTTACGCTTCTAACGTACTGCAACTATATGAGCGTTTAATTAGCAGTTTAATTACAAGATAATAGAGTCAAGTTTAAAAATTTAGGAATGCAAATCTCTTGAAAAAATATCGAAGCCTGAATCTTAGATTGGTTAAGCTTATCTTTTTTTTATTGAAAAAAAAATCAAAATTAAATTTCCATCCTCCGATAGATTTCTATATCACACGCGTTTTTCTTCCAGGTCAGTTTTTTAGAACAGATACATTTCCATGATTCTGAGCAATACTGTGCCTAACGAAAACAAACGTGACAGATGCGAAACATGAAAAGCTAGAGTACACGATCAAGGACAGTGCCCCGTACCGCGTAATGTTCGTGCCGCAAGATGCTAGCAAAGACGCGAAGATCAACAGATACTTCTGCCTTAAATCGTTGTACTGCTCCTTGTCTCGCTCCATATTAGAATACTGCATGGTTGTCTGAACTCGTCACTACAACAACGATGTCGAAAGAGTTGCGTCTGTTCAGCGACGGTTCCTGAGATATGCGCTCCCTTCCCTTCCGAATGCCTAGCTACGAAAATTGTTTGCAACTGATCCATCTGGAGCTTTTGTCGGTCCGAATAGATACAGCAAGGGCATTGCTAATTGCAGGTTTTTTTTGCAAGAACGCATCGATTGCCATGTTCTCCTTGTGCAAATTGACTTCAATGTTCAACCCAGAGCCCTACGGAATAATTCTCGCGTTACATTTGAAAAGGGCCTATCCTCGTTGATCGAATCTCTTCATCGGCTATCTGTTTAGTTCACCACGGCAACATAAACGAATTTCTCGCTAAGCTCGCAGCAAAGTTCGACAGAAGATGATGTTAGCTTGCGCCTGAAACAACACACTGTATGGGAAATTCATTTCCAGTCGGGTTATTCGCGAAAGAGAAAATCGGTCAAGCGAATCGATCAACAATGATAGGCCCTTTTCTCGTGTTGTGCGAAAATTCAATGCTGCACCTGCCTATATAGCGAACTAATTATAGCATGTTCAGCGCAATCGATGGTTTACAGAGAATCTTCAATAGGGTCTCCCCATTATTTGACTTTGACCTGACTCGCCAGCTGCTTCGCCAGAGGTTTAGTTCGTTTTTTTCTAGATCAGTTTAGTTTGTCTAGCAATGTTCCTTTTTTACGAGATGACTATTGACTTATTGATGTTTAGTTTTAGGACTTTTCACTTAAATATGTACGATAGGTCGATAGGAACCTTTAAAGCGAAAGATTCAATAGGAAGTTTATGATTAAACCTTTAAGCTTATACTACCTGTAAAACATGGAAAACCGGGAATCTGCAGGGAATTTTATTTTTCTTGAAAATACCTGGAAGTATCAGAGAATCTTACCATTTCTCAGGAAATTTAAACATTATCTTACTAAGAATGCATTTTAAAATAAAAACATTTAATATTCCTAGTTATTTTCATTCACATATTGAACTTTATAGATCAAGAATGGATTAATCTTCAGTAACAAAAAAAAAATATAAATTCTGAACTGATAAGTTATAATACTTCAAGAAATTTTCAAGAAAAAAAAATTCTTTGCACAATTTTAAGGCCTATGGACCCATTCCACGGGAGTTCTGGGAAAAAAAATTATGAGAAAAACTTCAACTGCAATCTGCTTTCTTGGTACTTCTGAGTAATTTTAGACATGTGAGGTCTGAGCTAAAGATATTAAACTCCATGCGAATTTTCATGATAAATCTCCGTTGAATACGGAATGGACCAATCTGAGGTCTTCATAACTCCCACAATATTCCTGTATTTAATTAAACTGCCTTGAAGGTCTTTTGTAGTTTGAGAAACTAACCAGATGCTTGCAATACTTCTCATCATTTCTTTTAAATTCTCTAAACTTTTACGGACTTCCTAATCTTTTCTCAAGTGTTAACAATTCACTGAATTTCTCGAATTTTTTTAAAAATTTATAAAACTTCCCTGCTCTGGAATATTTCTGCTCTGAGGATATCCGTTCTTTCTTGCAGTTTTTTGTTTGTTCAGAGCTTTATTAGCGAGATCAATATCTTTCCCGAAGTTCTCGAGACTTTTCTAAAGTGTTTGCAGTTCTCGAGAAGCATGTTGAACTACTATGAATTTAATTGAACTGTTCTAAAAATGTTTACGCTTGCGTGAACTTTTGAACTTATGTGAAAACCTCAATAATTTTCTTAACATCTCTAAAGCTCTCAGAAAATCTGGGAAGTTCTTGAAATTTTTCGCTTATTTAGTGAAAATTAATTGAACTGAACTCCTCTGAAATTTCCTTTGTTTTTGGAGCTTTACTTAACTTATGTGAGATGCTCCCGAAATGTCCATAAAAGTCTCTGAAGATCTCGGATCTTCCCTTAAGTTCCATAGACTTTTATGAAGTTCTCGAAATGTTTGTGAAGATCTCTGTACTTTTGTGAAATTTTGGAAGTTATTCTGAAATTTCTGGAACTTCTTTAGGCTTTCGCTCCGCAGCGAAATAATTAATATAGGTCTATGCTTTTCACTGAAGTTCTCAAGATTTGTATGAAGTTCAAATTATCGAAACTAATTCAAAACTTCTTCATCTTCTGTATCAAAGGATATTCCGATACAATACGTATTTTTCGAGTTAGAGCGTCTCGAACGGACCCATGTCACGCCAAAAACAATAAACGCGTTTTTTTCGGAACCATTTTTTGAGAATTCTTGTCAATGATAAGTCTTGTTCCGATTCGCTTCATTCAAACATAGTTTTAAAGTGAATACAGGCCGGACTCGATTATCCGGAGGCTCGATTATCCGGGGCTCGATTATCCGGAGAAAATGGCTCGATTATCCGGAGTCATATTTTTTTTACCTATCTTGCAAATTTTTCATAAACCGCTTGGAAAACCGACTTTCGATCCGAGGACGAGTAACATACATCGTTCGACTCAGTCTGACAAGATCGGTTAATGACTATATTTAAGTGTTTGTGTGCCTTTGTTACAAAATCCGGCGTTAAGGGGTTTTGCACAAGGTTGCAAAGACTCATTTCAGCTAAAACAATGTTTTTCTAAATTATGAAATAATTAGATGCCATGATCAAATTTTGAATTGGTAGGATACAAGAAGAGGTTGCAAAGAATGTGTTTGACATATTAAACCTGTTTATTTCACTTCATGAGAGTCACAATCAGCGATTTTTCACAAACTCACTCACTCACTCACTCACTCACTCACTCACTCACTCACTCGGCGATCAGCAAATCGCTGATTGTGACTCATAGAAAGCAAAATTTACAGGTTTTATGTTTCCAACGCATACTTTGTAACCTCTTCTTGTAAGTTTCAAGTAAAACATGCCATCATACCATCTTTTGGTTTTATTATTCCGAAAAACATTATTTTAGCTGAAATGAGTCTTTGCAACGTTGGTTTTGGATTAACTTTGACCTGAAAGGAACCAAACATATCATGTGCCAACACAACATACAAAAACTGAATCCCATGATGGTCCGTTAATGGTTTGTTATGGTCTGTTAACCAGTAAAAAAGCTATTACCTCCTGAACAGCTTTGCCTAAGACAGTAACTTTCTATCTGGTCAGGATCTCGAGATATTTTATATGAGAATTTCACGTTTATACTAGCGCCGTGTAGTGAGAAAATTCTGAAATACTGTCCACCAGCCAAAACTACTTAACACCCTGAACAAGTTTGCCGAAGACAGTAACTTCTATCTGCTCAGGAACTCGAGCTATTGTATATGCGAAAATAGCATGTACATACTAGCGCCACGAAGTGAGAATTTTATGAACTACTCCACCAACGAAAAGATCTGGACTTCTTGAAAAACTTTGCCGAAGACAGTAACTTTTTATTTGGTAAGGATCTAGAAATATTTTGTATATGCGAGAATTTTACATGTATACTAGTGCCGCAAAGTGAGAAAACGCTGAACTACTGTCCACCAACGAAAAGGCCTTGACCTTCTGAACAACTTTGTCGACGACAGTAATTTTCTATCTGGTCATGATCTCGAGATATATCACATGCGATAATTTCACATGTATTCTAGCGCTACGTAGTGAGAACATTCTGAACTACTCTCCACCAGTGAAAAGATTATGATCTCTAGAACAACTTTGCCGAAGACAGTAATTTTCTTTCTGGTCAGGATCTCGTAAACACCATTAAACTTCCCTAGAATTCTCTGGACTTCTGTGAAGTTTCTGAAATATTTCTGATGTTTTCATTAATTTTCTGAAGGTCTCTATACTGAATCTCTCGGAACATCTTAAGGGTTTTTGATTTTATTTCAGCACCTCATGAAACTATCCTAAATTTGTCTAAGCTCACGTTTATAGATTTTTAAACCAATTCAATAGTCTGGGCTAAAGTTTCGAGGACTACCCCTTAAGATCTCTGGAATTCAACATTTTAAGGATTTAAGCTAAAACTGTTTCTTTAAAACTGATTGTCATGTCTTAAAAACGTTTTCATATTTTTATCGCATTTCATAAATATCATTCTTATTATAAACCTGGAATTTATCTGACAATGTTACGGAAAAACATGGAAAATTTAGAGAGCTTTATTTAGCCAAATGAGTGGACACCCTGTAGATAGAGAAGACCGATTAAACGTGAAAAAAATCTCTATACCAGATCGTCAACTTCGAATTGTTCAAAAATAGAACAAAATATAGGCCTATCCAGAAGAATGATCAATCTTGAAATAAATTCACGTTAAAAAAAGTTTGAAATAGTGACTTATTACAAAAAAAAAGTGACTTCAGTTACTTGGCCTTAAAAAAAGAGACTTTTTAGTGACTGGCTTGAAAAAAGTGACTCGCTACCAGCCCTGCAATCAATATATTCGAAAACAATTCTCCACCTATTCGTCCAACTGATTCGTTATAAAAATGTACTTATTAGTTCGAATAAACTACCAAAACAATTTGCGGCTGATTCAAGGATTGAAATAAAATGCAAACAAACATGTAACACCCGCAAGCCACCACAGCTCGTTTGCACCAGAGTTTGGTGATTATCAACACCAGTGTGACGGGGATGCATATAAATTTCGGCGCAAAGCAAAGACCAGTCATCCATATTTTCCCGCTTAACACCGACCGACCACGAGATGCGAGGAAAAAACGACTCTACACAAACAATTTCCACCGCGGACACATCCCGGCGGCGGCACCACGTTTATTATTATTAGAAAGGCGTTAGCCAACAACGTCGATGGCGACAGTGGCCTCGCCTAGAGAGTGGCAACAACAACCCACATATTTCCCACGCAAAAACAAATAAACACACGTCGAAATCGCAATTGTCACACACGTTTTATTTCGCAAATTGAAACCGATGTCCAAATAATTTATGTTTATGTTTAATAACAAATAATCACGTGTACGGTTGGCTGACGCGATTCGAACCTCCCCGATCTGATGGCACACTAATGAGTCGATTGGAAATAAGTGCCCAGGAGGAGGGAGAGGCTCTCACGGCACGGTGACGTCGGCTTGCACTGAGGTCGAAGGTTCCCCCCCCCCCCCCCCCTCCACCAACCTACAATTTGATTTTTTATATCCACTTTCGAGGCCACCACCCGCAGTATTTGTGCTGGCCTAGGCAAAAACTAACCCGGTGTGACGAAAGCTCGCGGCCTACCCACCCATATAGCACCCCACTATGGGGGTAATCTAGACCGGGAGAGGAAGAGACTGTATGTGTAGTGTTCGTATGGAATGAGCGAAAAATTTGCAAACACTAGCAAAACTATAATCATATTATTTTCATTCGCTCTACATTAATTATGCAAATTTTAATTCGTTTTCAGATTTATTATTGTAGAAATGAAATGACAGACGCGTTCGTTTTGAAATTTCATACATACATATGGCAGTGGCGGGACAGATTATTGGGTCGGGTACAAGAGCGAGACAGATAGAAAGAGCAAGGATTGCATTGCATTTGGCACCTTTGGTCGAAGCTTTTTCGCAACCTCTTTGTGTGTGTGAGAGTAGCTGCTGACATATTGCAAATGAGAATAAGTGGAGCTTTGCGATGCATCCCCGTCTAGTGAGTCGGAAAATTGTATGGCTATTTCAAGCATCGCTGATTTCACCCTTATCCAGGAATGGCAATTCGTTGACATTGTTTGCATTCGAATGTTATCTATGACCTTGCAGTTGGCTGATGTAATGGAGGTTTATGCTATTAAAAATAGGTTGTATAGATTTCAATCAAAGATCTGTTGGAACTCAAGTGTTTGAGTTCCAGATTCAGGACTTGGTCGAAACCTGGGGCTTTCATATTTTTAGATGATTTGGTATAGGAAAGTTGTTGGAAATTCAATGGAGATTGGTTCCAGTATCGAATAGACTTGGCATGTTCTGTCCGAGATTATGCAAGCTGATGAAGTGTTGACCTTGCCCCGTAACGTGGATATTAGAGTGATGCAAAATTTGAAATTTTCGCTCCACAATACTTATTTATTTATTTATTTAAATTTATTATTATTATAGTCCATCTGACTTGATAGTCTCAATGAAACACTTAAATCTAATTGTAGTCACTGTTTAGTACTTAAACGATTCCAAATTGGATCCTGACTAACCTCTCAAAATTTGAACCCATTTGGTGTAAAACTGAGATGGCACAAACCATTTGAAGTTTGTATGGGAATTACTATGGTAAAACCAAGATTTTTATTCATGTCTATCTAATAATTCGCCATATCGGTCTGCTTCAAAAGCTTTCAACTGTACTTGTAGGAAATTTTCCCAGCTACAACTTTGCTCAAAACCACTTTTTGATTAAATGCAAGAATCGAAAGTTATCAATGGTTCAATGCGCTGATGTCTTCTGATCATGCTCAATCAACTGCTCAGCAGGCAACATTGGTGTTTCTGGGCGTTGAATAGGACACCAAAATCATGGCTACTATGTCACACTGCAATATACAGTGTTGCCTACAGAGCAGCTGCTTGATCATGTCATAAGTTTACCAATCTCTTAAATAATTAATAACTTTTTCCTGTCTCGTTTTACAAAGAAACGCTCTTTGGCAAAGTTGTAGCTGAGAAAATTTTCTATAAGAATGGTTATCAAACTGTTTCGCAGCTCAATATGAAAAAATACTAGAGGGCAATGAACAAAAAGTTGAGATTTCCCATAGTAATTTACATGTAAACTTCAAATGGCTTGTGCGAAGTCTGTTTCTAACCAAAAGAGTTGTTACTTTATGAGGCTAATCAGAATCCGATTTGAAACCATTTAAGCACTGTGGAGCGAAAAAGTCAATTTTTGCATCAGTCTAGTGGGTATATCACCTTTTCATGGTACGTTACGGGATGTAAGATCTGCCACCGATTCCTAGTCCTGACTACTTCAAACTAGGGGATCAGAATTTTTCAGTAATCCAAGGAACACATCTTAGTCCTGGTTACTTTTTATGTCTTGTTGATAGTGACAAGACTTGGCTTTGTCCACCGAAGATGATCTTGAAACAAAGAAAAAATGAGTTAGTTACTCTTCGTTGTTCCCTATTTTGAAGTGATTAAGACTAGAGTTCTGATGCATGGTCATAATCGGTATCATTCCTTAATTTTGTTGTTAAGGAATCCTGATAAAAGGACACATAACATATATGGAACTTCATGCAAAATAGCTGACTAAAAGTTGACCCCTTTTTTGTGTTGCCTCAGTGGTATAACTGGCATAGTTGGACATCGATGTGTCAAAACAAAATTTTCGTTATATCGACGCTGAGCGTTCATAAGGACCAATGTCGAAAACGTAAACAATGTCTTCTTTCGCAAATTTCTCGTAATTCAAAGTCAATAAATATAAGCCACCAATTCTATCGGATAGGAGGATAGGAGAAATTCGCCGAAAAAGTAATTATTTACGTTTGCGGCATTGGCCCTTATGAAAGAAAAGCAGATATATGGTTGCATGCTGCATTGATGTTGACGGCGACTCTGCAACTATTTACTCCTATGGTAAAATCTCATAAGCATCTAACAATCTATGCTTGAAATCTAGCGGGCTTTGTTGTATCTCTTCATTCGACCATGGTACCAGCAAGCCGCCGTCTTTTCACGGGAAGAGTGATAGTATCTCATAGGATTTTCATAGGAGTAAAAGGGTAAGGAAATGTTCACCATGGTCCACGCACAGACTGATCTTTACTAATTTGAGAGGTGAGGCCCAGAGAATTCATCGTCTCTTTTGTTCCTCCGCTGTTTAAATTGTTGACGGAGCTTGCTGTTTACAGCTCAATACGGCCATTCTTTTTTCGACTAGCTCTACAGGCTTTTCAAAGAATATTTTCACAGAGAAAAAGATTGAAAAAGATGAATCCGCGCAAATTTAGAGTTTTTCCACTTTGTTGGCCATAGTTACAGAAAAAGCACGTTTTGGTATCAAAATGGGGCTGAAAATAGTTGGGTGGCAGGTAATCGCATAAAAAATCGGCAAATAATGTCTGCTTTTTTAATGCAAACGTTAATATTTTGCTGTGTGAAGCAAGGTGATGAGTTTGTTAAAGCTAGCTATATAATTCTAAATAAAGAACGTAAATGGTTAAGGAAATACCTAGGAAAATACTAAGACATGAGTTCAGGAGTACTAAGAAGACATATCATTATAAGCAACGTTAGAATTATTTTAATAAAGTTGACCCCTTTTCAAGAAGTTGATCCCCTTACTCATTTTACAGCTGGTATAATCAATTTGACAGATTGATGTCCTTCTATACCACTTAAAATCACTGAAATGGGGTCGATTTTTGATGACCGAGTTCCACATATGTTATGCGCAAAGGGGCACGCCATTGGAGGGTATTCCAACACTCCGAAAGGTATAAATAGCGGGACCTTTCAATTTGAGACGGATCCTTGCGATAAATGCATGATTGACAACTGTAAAAAATAAATCGAATACTTCATAATTTTTCAATAGTGATGGAGTAATACGACGTGCACTAAACTAAGGACACGGGATATACTACAATATATCAATAAGAGTTATGTCCCGAACAAAGGAACGGAAAGAAGAAGAAAATATAAAAAGGTAGTTCCAAGGGGGTGAGATCTTTCCTTTATATTTCTCTTAACTTTCATTCCATTATTATATGAAACATTATATGCCAGGTACGGGAAGGTGATTGAAGCGAAATGCGTGGGGAGAGTGGATATTCCAACTCCTTGTCTTTAATATTTAATGAACAGAGAGTGGGCTCTTCTACCCACTCATTGGGCTGGGACATCCTGATGGCCTGTTTTTTGGCCAGTTGTATGATCCTGTTGTTGGAAGGAGATTCTCATTTATCTCGTGGATCCACGAGGACGATGTTGCCCACGGATTCACCAAACCCGTTTTTGGCCCATTTTGAGTACAATTTGAGGTTATTAAACTTGATAAACTCGAACAGCGATGATATTCCACAGTCTACCGACAGTTTTCTTGAAACAATGAGTGGTAGTTCCTTATCCATATCCATTCCAAGGAGAATTCCAAGGGTAGTTCCAAAAAATTTTCGGAGTACATTTGAAATGAATTTCGAGTAGTATTCCAAGGATATTCTGGTGATAATTTTTAGAAAATTCAAAACATAGTTCCAAAGAAATAATGGCGATCATTTCAAAGAATTAATGGAAATTCTGAGGAGAACTTAAAAGGAATTTTGCTAATTTTTTCAGGAGTATATTTCGTATTTTTATTAATAACATGTGTTTTTATGTTACTTCATACGCGAAGTTTGCGATTTTCAGAGTTGGTTGGAAATGCTATCTAACATGAAGCATGAAGTGTGATGATTTATAAGCTAGAGAATGGTGTTTAAGAGAGGGTAGGTAGATAGTTCCGTTAGAGTTCGGCAGTATGAAAATTGAATAGAAGTTTAAAATGAGCGAAGGGCCATTAATGCGACAGTACAAAGTCAAACGCACACATTTTGCCTAACCCGTACGATGTACGCCGTACTCTAACGGAACTACCTACCTACCCTCTTCTAAAGACCATTCTCTAGCTAATAAATTATCGCACTAAAGCTTCATGTTAGATAGCATTTCCAACCAACCAGGAGATAACATTTTCCCATAAAAAAAAACTTTGAGATCCTGGACACAGAAAATAAGAATCGATTCAAGATTTTCGAAAATTAAAATGGAAATTCTGAGGATTCGTTTTGACGTAGACTACGTCTTACAGGTGTACAGGTACAGGTGTAAGGTTTTGAATGATTTTAACTTTGTCATTTATAGGTGAAATTAAAATCCAAATACACCAATCGATAAGAAATAATTCTCAAAATCTGCTACAATTAATTCTTTTTCAATTTTTCTTAAAGAACTGTTGAGAAATTTTAAAAATCATAAACGTTCTTCCCAAACCCAGTCGTTATTACCGAGTACCATTTGGTTGCACATCGTGCTGCTTGAATCTGAAAAGTTATAAAACAGCGCTGCTTTTGTGCCTCAACTCATTTCCACAAGGAAGCATCCTTGGCCGCATTCTATTCAACCTTTTCACCTCCAATATGCCGGCTCTCCTTGATGGTGGATTGTTGTCTCTGTTCGCAGATGACACATCTATCGTCTTGCCACACTCCAAATCTCCCAGACTTGTTCCGTCGGTGAATAATAAGATCTGCCTGAACGGCACAGTGGTGGAATGATGAAAGAGGTAGTCTACCTCGGCTTAACATTAGACAGCAAGCTGATTTTCAGGGAGCACGTTGACACAACCAAAACCAAGTGTAACATATTGATAAGATCACTGTATCCACTCATCAATAGGAGGTCTACTCTATCCCTGAAAAATAATCTTGCTGTCTACAAACAAATCATATCCTTCCCGTAAAAGAATACGGGATGCCAATCTGGCAGAATTGCGCCAAATGCCATCACCTTAAACTCCAAAGGATCCAGAACAACATCCTTGAGATGGTCCTAAACAGTTCTCCGTGGACTAGAAATTCTGAGATCCTGGCTGGAATTCAGCCATGAGAAGAACGGAGTGTATTCATCCTGGAAAGGTTCAGAGGCACCTGCCTGAGATCAAATCATCAGATCATACTAATTTATGCTCATAGTTAATTTTACTACTACTGCCTCAACTCATTTTCGCTTCGGACGGTGGGTGAGCAAGTAGCAACAGTAGTAGTAGCAGCGACAATGGGAAGGCAGTGGTTCCTGTCAAGCGCGCAGCGTTCGAGTTTTGCACCTCGAACCTAGCGCGTCGTTCCCGTCGAGATCACTGCTAGCAGTGCCGTCGCCTCGATGGCGCAAGCGCTCCGAAATGGATCCACCTCCTTTGAATGATAACGATCCCGCGATCTACAAATCTCGATTACTTTTTCGAATGGACATATCAGCTCTTGTAAACAACGCATTTTATCGTCGGTTTGGCGTAACTGACAACTCACCAACGCTTACTAACACCACTATATCAGGTAGGGGAAAATTTTCTCTATCTGATGGTAGTGTTAGCATGCGTGGGTGAGCTACCAGTTACGCAAAATCGACAATCCAATGCGTTGTTTACAAAATCTTATTCGTCCCTTCGAAAAAGTAATCGAAAAATACTTCTTGGGATGTGTCCCAATTGCTGAGTTAAATTTAACTCGTAGTTAAACGTGACATTACGAAAAAGTTTGAAATTCCCGAAAATTGATCAATTTTTTAACAAAACTCAGCCACGGTTGCCAATATTTAACTTCTAGTCAGTCATAAATAATCACGCTCGGATAGCAGGATTATTCGGTAACTCATCTGTTACTTTAACTACGAGTTGAATTTAACTCGCGCATTGGGACGCAGCCTTGTAACTAAAATTAGACACCATCCATAAATGACATAGAATTTTTTTTTACCAATTAACACCCCTTCCCCCTCGTAGAGGGTTTTTCTATACCTAATACAAGGCCGGTCATAACTTCTGAAACCCCTCTCTTCCCTCAACTACTACCTTATATATGATCGTTCCCCAAGCATTGGGCAACAGTGAAAATCAGCAGCACACACAAAAAATGGGTTTGACGTTTATGCGAAATTTCGGTATTGACTGTGAATATCTCGCGACAGAACATTTTTGCATGAAATCCCTCCTTTTAAGGTATTGATTGAATAAAAAAAAACTATATATTGTTTTTTTTTTAAGATTTCGTGCGTTTTGTGAACGCACATTCATTATTTTTCATAAGACAACGGGGTGTTTCTGTGGTGGGAAAAAGGATTTCCCTACACAGATTGAAGATTTCTGTCCCAAGCACTGAAATTATCAGACGGTACCTCTATTTATGCTTTTAGATAAGCTATGAAAGTTCATCCTACTTGGAAAGTATGCTATTGATGCTATAGAAATTTGCAAAATCCTTAGGAATTATCCTCGGTGAGGAAGGAGCCGAGCTTGCGTTGTTTATTGTAACATAAGGTTGAGATGAGCTTAGGAAATGTTACGTAATAGATTGTATATTGCGAAAAATAAAACACGACAACGAAAAAAAAATCAAAAAAATAAATCTACGCGTCCCTAACAAAATAAAAACTTTTCTAAATTTAAACTGAGATTTATTATTCAATCGTGGCATTTGTTAACCACGCCTAATTTCTATGAATTTTCGATAAATTTTTCTGTGACGTTTCTTAATTTCCATGAAATTCAACTCAGACTACCTTGGTATTCTACTTTTTTTGTAAATTTATTAATTTATCAAGGCTCAAATTCGGAAGCTTTACGGAGCCCAAATTCATTTTTTTTTTACAATGTTTCTTAAAAATAGAGTGTTCGAATACTCGCGGCTTACTCTAGGCGACGGGCTACAATCTATTTAAAGGTAGGGAAGGGATCAAAGAAAAGGTACACAAGGATGCGATTGATATATTTATCTCCACCGCCGTTTACTGGCTGTTTTTCGACAATTGACCATGGGAGATGCAGTAAGGTGACGGGAAAGTGCTCTTGATCTCTTTTCCTAGATGACTGGTGGTTTTTTTACTTTGGTTTGTTTTCCGTCAATCTTGTTTTCCGTGCTGAGCACCAATGCTACCGACGCCAGGAAGGCAGCTCCCACACCTGGACCCTACCTGTTGATCCATCAACTCATGAACCGGGGACCAACGGCTTTACTTTCCTTGATCAGAAATGTTATGCCTCAAAACATCCCGGCGGCGCCGACTGGGATTGAACCCAGGCCTGCTGGGGTGAGAGGTAATCACGCATACCACCGGCGCCGCTGACTGGTGATTGTATACAACTGCAACGAAACATAAAAAAAGGGGCTTGGGAAGGGACATCGATGAGAAAACAGAAACTAAAATTGATACGTGAACAGACAAATCACTATTAAACTCTCAAACACTAGTAATTTTAAACGTCAAAGTTGATGATCGACGAAAGCATTGGCCATTTAGAAGCTAGTTGCTTCAAAAGAGTATTCAACATTGAAATCATCAAAACAATAATGTTCCTCATGGAATCATGGAGATTCAATATTTCGAGAATGCCATCTACAGTTCCAGAAAACGTGAACATGGCTGCATGTTGCCCTGGCTGTGGAACTGGAATATCCGGACCCTTGGGAGAAGCTGGAAACCACGGAAAGTCCCTTTCAACATCAAATGGTTTGAAACCCGGTGGAGGGGATTTCGGAACATTACCACTCCTTCCTGGTTTCTTCAAGGTATTCTCCTATTTCACATGAAATCTGGAGTTCCTCAAAACTAACTTGAAAGCAGATTTCTCACGACACTTTTCAATCAATTTCAATTTGATCGATTTTCTTTATCGACTTTCTCTTTGGATCGCCACGGCCGTGTCAAGATAATAACAGATATTTTCGACACGCAGATCGATGGAAGAACCAACATTCTAACATTTAATACGTTCTTGTAGCTGAGTTATTTACGAAAGAGAGAGTGGATGAAGAGAATCGATCCATACATTGTTCTCATTGGTGTATTTGAAAAGTGACGCGAGATTTTCATAGATTTTTTTTTTTTTTACGTTTTTCTCAGAATTCCGTTGGAATGAGTTTGTTAGACATTCGAATCAAATTACATGAGCCTGGAATTTTTTTTCATGGTAGGTTGATTTTTGATTTCGAATCTTTTATTGTGGATTGCGCACATTATAAGTGCAACCAAAGTGGGGAACCGCTAATTAAAGTGCGGTTTTACCTTAAATCATGTAACTCATCGAATAAGTGGGCTAAACAGCTCATCTGGCTGAGTGAATCAGAGCCTTCTAGCTCTAAAAGAGAAGTCAACTCTTTTTAACAGCTCTTACGGTCACATTGAAATTATATAAATCTTCACACAAATTCAAAACCGGAAAAGAAAAAATGGTTTTGGTGACCCTAAATAAATAGTGCTAAATAAGCTTAAAACTACATATAATCGTAAAAGTACTGTACACCAATGCAACCGTAGCTTACAACATGGCTCTGCTTTTCAAAATGTGCCAACATTTTTTTTTGACTTATATCAGTAAAAGCAATAAATGGTATATTTGTGTACAAGACACGACCGCAAGGTTGAAGTAGACTACGTTAAAGTGTTTAACGAACTTCTTATGCATTTTTCATGATTTTGATTTAAAATACAGTTTAAGCAACCTTTTACTGCGGTCCTATACAACATATTTTGGATTTCATACTTAGTAAAACTTGGTCAAAATTAGGACCTCACAAAAAAGCGAATACATAGTCTATTACATTTGGTTCCTTATTTCCAATCAGATATTAATATTAAAATAGGATAAATATAACCAACGTGTCCTAAATTAAATCTAATGCGCATTCAATTATTTCATACCTAAAGATCATCCCCTTTATGTTACATTTCTTTGGGGAGCTGGCGAGTGTCCAAGACCTAACGTGAACGTTGATTGATTGTGAAGAGATTTGAGTGGGTTGGTTTATTTCCTTTAAAGTCCGTTATGATTGCTTATCTTTTGACAGATACGCGTATTTCGTCTACTACTTGCAGACTTCATCAGTGCCAAGTACTCATTGATTGATTGCTTAACTATATTTTAGAGACTGTCTACGTAGTATATGGCAGCCCCATCCTAATTCAAAAAATATTTATTAGACTGATGCAAAACTGTACATTTATGTATGCTCTTCAGTGCTCAAACGATCCCAAATCGGGTCCTGATTTGCCTCCAAAAATTTGAACTCATTTGGGAAGAAACTGACTTGGCACAAACCATTTGAAGTTTGTATGGAACTTAGCATGGGAAATCCAATTTTTTTGTTCATTGTCTTCTAGCCTTTTTCCATAATGCACTGTTCAAAAGTATTCTTATGGAAAATTATCCCAGCTACAACTTTGGAGAACACAGTTTTTAAGCCAAACGTCAATTAAAATAGTTATTAATTGTTTAAAAGATTGATAATCTCTTGACATGATCAAGCAGCTGTTTTGTGGGCAACACTGTAAACTACAGTGTGACATAGTAGCAACGATTTGTGTGCTCTATTCTACGCGCCAGAGACACCAATGTTGCCTGCTGAACAGTTGATTGAGCATAATCATAAGACATCAGTGGCTTGAATCATCAATAACTTTTGTTCCTTACATTTGATCGAAAAGTGGTCCTGAACAAAGTTGTAGCTGCTAAAAAAATCAACAAACACAGTTATCATTTTTTAAACTAAAGTGATATGGTGAATTGGTGAATAGATATGAACAAATAAATTTGTTTTCCCATAGTAATTTCCATATAAATTTCAAAGCAGATCGTGAAATATTGTTGTATTAGTAAACCAAAAAATCAACGTAAACGCAAGTAGTGACGTCACTAATTGCTTGTATCGTACAGGGGTTTTACTCACACAACTTAACCGATTGCTTCACCTCTGTAATCCAGCTCATTGCCAGGGTGGGACTCCCAGCTAGATGTATCAAAGTTAAGCACTATTTACTAACGAAAACAATCGTTAATATGCATCCACTGGATATTTCATGCTGTAATCATAACTTGACTCACTAAAAGCACAGTTAACAATATTTCAACATACCACAGATATAATGATAGTTTCACACCTATTCGACGTAATCATCAAATCTTCGAATTGTTTGCATTAAATTACATGAAATTAACACTATTTGTAATGAATCCAATGCAAAAAGATCAAAGAGACGAAGAAATATTGCATCTGTAAATAGGCAATATTACTGAATAACAACGCTGTTGATTGGCTTTTATCCGACTTGAAAATACTAGTTAAAAATCTTTTGAGAAGCCCCCTGTCGAACTAGTCGAAAAAAGAATGCCCACACGTCAAACTCCGTCAAGCATTTAAACAACGGAGGAACAAAGGAGACGACAAATTATCTGGGCCTCACCTGTTTACATCTCATTACCCATTACCGTGATTATTGACAATTCGCCTCTTCGGTCATTCTTTAATTCTTCACTCCTATGGTAAAATCCCATAAGCAAACATCAGTTTGTGCGTGAAACTTGGTGAACATTTCCTTACCCTTTCACTCCTATGAAAATCCCATATGATTCTGTCAATCTTTGCGTGAAGAAACGGCGGCTTGCTGGAGGAATGAAGAGATAAGACAAAGTATGCTAGATTTCATGCCTAGATTGTCAGATGCTTATGGAATTTTACCATGAGTAAAGAGTTGCAGAGTCGCCGTCAACGTCAATGCTTACTTTCATACGGGCCAATGCTGCAAACGTAAACTAATTGTTTACATTTTGCGTGAATTTCTCGAAAATGAAAACTCACTCAAAAAAACCAACACCATGATTGTGTACAGAAACAGTCCTCCTATCCAATAATATTAGTGGCTTTCTTGGATTGACTTTGACATACGAGACATTTACGAAAGATGCCATTATTTATGTTTTCGACATTGGTTCTTATGAATGCTCAGTGTCGATATCACGAAAGTTTTATTTTGACAGATCGATGTCCAACTATGCCAGTTATACCACTGAGGCAAAACAAAAAAGGGGTCAGCTTTGAGTCTGCTTTTTGCATGAAGTTCCACATATGTTATGTGAAAAAGAGAGAGAATGGATGAAATCAATCCTTACATTTGATGTTTTTTTTTTCCTTGATTTGCTTTCCGTCGATCTTGTTTTCCGTACTGAGTACCAATGCTTCCACACCTGGATTCTAACTATCGACCCATCAACTCATGGACCAGGGACCAACGGCTTTACTTCCCTCCCGACGGAAGGCGTGATCAGAGATTTTATGCCCTTTGGGGTGAGAGGCAATCGCGCTTACAACTACACCACCGGCGCCACTACATTTGATGTTCATGCCATTTGTTTTGCGTGTATCGTACCTAAACCCAAACAGTAATGTTTCACCACATAAATAGATTCTCTAATGTGGTTGTTTAATGGTTTTTATATAATTTTGTAAATGTTTGGTTGACTATATTTTCGAATAAAGTTTGTTGTTCCGCGGCTAGAAAATAATTTTGTTGAGGCTTTATACAAAAATATTAATTCTGGAAAACTTACTTGTACGCTATATTCCATTGTCAGAACTGACATTCGTTGTTGAGGATGTAAGAAATGTAAATTCTCATTTTATGACCATTTGTTTTGCGTGTAACGTATATAATGCATAATGTCCATTTAGTATATGTGTTATATCGAATGGAGTATACTCCCTTAGACGAGCCTTGTCAACTTTACGATACATACTTCAGTAGGACTTTTAAACGACAGACCCATCTCAAAACCCATTCTTGTTTCATCAAAGCAAAAATGAATTCCAGATCCTCCTACTTTTTGCTGATTCTGTCGAAAACATGATACATTGAAACTCATCACACACGGCTGGGAAATCGAAATACTCCCAGATCCATATCTGCCATGCTTCTCTTCCAGTACACTCCATTGTCTAGCTTGGGTATACGCTTGGCTGAAAGAGTGTAAAACACCATACGGGTAATAATCTAAACGCAATAAACAATGTCTGATGATGGTTGCTGGTATGGAGTCCCAGTGGTACCCTAAAGCAAAGTCGCCACTCCTTCATCTCCGGTTCACCGTAGCCGAATGACCAGACCACCCATCCTCCTCTTAGAGGACGTGACCAGTCAAGTTCAAAGTCATTCCAATCTAATGCATAAAACCCATGGCACACACAGCAGCAGTGATGAAAGCTTTCGTGTTTGCCCGGGATAGAATCAGAAACTCCACATCCAATGTTTGCCGATTGTGGAAAGAAAAACATACACAAATCATCTGAATGTATCTCTATGCCACCACCATGGTCCTCAAAAACCCCACGGGGCACAGACTGTTAGTTGATCTTTGCCCAGCCAGTCATTGCTCACGCAGATTCACCAGCTTTTCATTATTACATACATGTTGCGGATGGGTGGAAGTCGAAGCTTAATCCCGATGAGCCGCTGGGAAATTAGCTTACTTTCTCTATCAGAGTGTAGATGTCTGCCCATCGTATATCAGATTATATTTTACGGGTTGGGTGTTGAAAGTTGTGCTTTTTCCACTCTGTCATATTGTATCGAATGACCAGCGTATGATGCGGGTGTTGTGACTGTTGGGGAGGACGGAATTAAAACAACTTTTAATCATGTTTTAATCCTTTTGGCTCATTACAACCAACAGGGTTTACTGCTCTGATCATGCTGGCTTGAATGCGTCTCCCAATGAAACACGGGATTAGATATGGGCAGACATCAAAAACGTAACCTAATGGGGTTTTCAACTGCCGAGAAAATGATGGATGGAAAATAAAGTTCTCTTAGGACGGCCCAGGCGTAGTGGTTAACATCCATACCGTGCACGTCATAGTCAAAAGTTCGAATTTCATCCCCAACAATTCACTAATGACACATGACATAAGTAAAGAAAATAAAGTTCTCAAGCTATTAAATTCATCGCTGGAAAAATGTATCGCCAAATAGCCATGCTTGGCATACACAATTGTACACACCAACTGCTCATTTGTTAATAACTTTTCACTCAGTTGTTGAAATTTGTTGTTCTATAAAGTAATTGATAGATTAAGAGCATAGCTTACTATATATATGCAAAAAGTAGATAAATCTTAACATTTGAATCAACACCAATGAATTTTTACTCTTAAAGTCCGAGATGTGCAGCGAGCATTTCTCAATTCATTTTTACAACGCAAAAGCAAATACAGTTTATTACTGGAATTAAAATCTACTTTGTTTTATGTTTCTATAACAAGCTTCTATCTACTTCTTCAAAAAGAACTATGTTTCGTCAGATCTGTGTAAAGTTATTAGCAAATGAGCAGTTTGTGACCAAAACTGTCATGCAATTTTGATTGCAAAAGTTGTGCAAACGCAATGTAATCAATCGTTGTGAAGCTAGATGCCACCACGATATACTTTAAAAGGTTTTCAAAAATTAACCATGGTTCAACAAAGACATCGGATCGATCACTACCAATAAATGTTTGAATACTATGCATGAGCTGATGAACTGACTAACGATCAATATCTACATAGATTTATAAGATCATATCAAATTTTTGAGTGTAGCTCATGCAACGCATCATAGAATCATCGACAAGTAACTGTATTCATATTTCAACTTTTATTTATACATTCCCCTCCTTTGTACCCCGGTCCTAACACAGTTTTGTTTCACTATTTGTGTTTCATAAATAGAACAACTCTCGGCACATGCACCGATCTCCCGCAATAGCTCCCCACATATCCCTTTCCATATTTCAGAGCTCAGTTCGTTTGCCGAACACACATTTTCCTTCGTTGCGACCTTCTTCATAAATTCCACCCACAACAATGAGCAGCTGAGCGAGATTCAATTTCAGAGACTGATGATTTTACTGAATTCGCTAGTTTTCCTCTCATCGACGTCATACACAGCTCCACAATGATGATGAGAATAGTTTGTCTGACGATTCCTGACTCGGTCAGGATTTGCGGTGACCTTACACACCACTCGATTGCAGGCAAAGATGGCAAACAAAATTGTAACCAAACGATGGCCGTTACATTGTTACTGGTTTTGCTTTCTGCTGCTCGGGACAATACCGACTACGACTCCGACGAACAAGAAGACACTCGACACACGCCACACCACACGCGCGCTAAAACATTCTGCCTTTCGGATTCTCAGACATGGGGGCGGCTGGTACATGGCGGCAAAATTTATTCGTTAGGCAGCTGCCGCCGTTGCTGTGTGAGTGAACTGCGCACAAATTGGAATATTCCGGCGAGTTGTTTAATTTTAGAAAATGCTCTAAATTCTGGTGTAGAATGAAATACGAATAGGGTGACGAACGTCTTAAGCATGGATGGATGGAGTCAGTTTTATTAAAGTTAGTTATTGGAATACAGTTTTCCGTTTAGAAGAATATCGCATTTTGAGCAACATTAATATGTGATAAAATCCATCCTATTAATTGGTGCAAAAGCTCACCAGAATAAGGAAGAACTACGCACTTTGGAGCGTCAAACTTTGACTGTTACCCTCCTGAGCATACAGCATCGTTCCAACCGGAACAGCAATCAATTATTAACATCAACGAGAACGGAGGAGAGCATTTCTAGGTATCGAAAAACGGTAAAACTTTGAGACAATACCCTTTTCAACTGTTCTTGGAAAATGAATTGAACACTTTCAATTATGAGTATTATAAACTTTTCCCACTCACCTGGTTTGAAGTGAAGTCGGTCGAGCGCACAATGCAAAAAGTTGAGTAGCTCACGTAATTAAGTTCCCAGAGTAAAGTTACTCCTTGCAATGGATGTCGTAAGTCGTTGCTTCGGTTAGTAGGTAGGCAACTACACGGCAAGCCGTTTGAAGAAGTTGAGTCTCGAGGAGGATGGGATTCTTATGACACACTTTTTCCACACCTAGACTAAGAAGCATGTCGTAATACTTTTTATTCCTTGAACGTAGGTAGGGGAGAACAGTCCATAATGCTGGGGTAAAATGGTCCCACGCGTTGCTTTCCCAGTACGAAGTCCGGGATTTTATCTGCAAGAATGCTAGTTCAAGTACTGAGCCAGCAACGAATTGATAATCGGAAACTATGATAAGCGCTGGACATTTTACCCCAAGGGTACGATTTAGACCATCCTACCCTACTTATCCAGATTCAACGATGCTGGGAGTTAAGCTTATAAGAAAAGGAATGGAATGCCATGGTAACTCAGCTCGTTAAAGCTTATGAGATGCAGTTTGACTTCATCACGTTGCCATCGAACCGTTATAGATGCCAGTGAACATATGCATGACATTTAAGCATGACTTTTTTTTTACTTAATGCAGTGTGCGAGCTAGGATCTATTTTTTTTAAGGATTTACATAGACGTAGACATTTCTTAAATATGATTTTCTAGGTACAGTGGTCGAATCAAAGAAATAAATAAAATTCTTAGCTTGTTAACCACTAGGATAAGCGTTCCAGTTTTGGACCCAATTGTTCCTATCAAAAATTTCAAATTTTTCATTGCTTATAAAGTTTCGCTACAAGGTAAGAACATTTATGTTGCCATAAAAATAAGGAAATTAAATCATGATAGTTTATATTAATTTTAGACCCTACGGTCATTGATGAAGCTATGGGACAGGTTTTCTCTAGAATGATTTACGCCCCCTCCAAAATTTTTGGAAGATTACCATAATTTAAATTGCCTGTATTAGAATCACCAAAACAACATGGAGGGGACAGGCACCCTAGGCATCTCCAACAGATACGAAAATGCCTACGGCTCTGGTTTACTGGACGAGTATCTAGAATAAGCATCTAAAAGAAAGTTCTAAAAAATATTCACTATGATGCTTCTTAACGTTAACACTCAGAACACGATGCAACCGGTAAAATGTGTAACGGCAAGTTGGTATGTTTGAAAAACCATTACTCAGCAACTTATCAATAGATTTTCAACCTTTTCATACCGAATAAATCTTTTAAATCTTAAGTTTCAAGCAGCGTCCATAGATTTTAAATTTGTCAATGAAAAGCTGAGCTATGATTTTTCAAACATTACAAGTTTGTTGTTACATATTTGAATAAAGGCATCGTGTTCAGAGTGTTTCGAAGATTATTATAGAAGTTTTTATGGAAGCTAATTCTAGACGCTTACCAATCGCTTTGCATTTCTAACTCAAAAAACAGTGGAACATCATTTCAAGGCTTATTGAACAAAATCAAAAAGTTAGTGTCCAAAACATGAATAGTATATCTCTAATTTATGGATCTTGCCTATATTTTTAAGAGCACAAATTTTATTTTCAATGGATCACTTTCATTAGTTTAAGGTTCATTGCTGAATGTTTTATGGATCATTTGCAATATGTGTATGAGTAATTCTTAAAATTTCAATGCTTATTCATTAGATATTTAGCGGTACATCTTTACAATTGTGTTGTTAAATTTTACTGAAAGTATGGATCATATTGATATTTTTTTAAGGATTTTCACTGGGGTTTTATGGATCATTTGGGTGTTTTTTTAAATTTGTTAGGGATCATTTATTTGTTTTTATATTCCAAAGCATGTTTGCCGTTTATCCATTTCGAACATTTGTCCATTCAACCTTCTGTCCCTTCGGCCTTTTTTTGCTTTCGATTTTGTATCCTTTGACCTTTTGTCTTTCGACCTTATGTCCATTAATATTTTGTCCTATAACCACTAAAAGACAACATATCAGATAAAATTTTGTGCTGTTTTGAGCAGTTATAAGCGACTTTTGACAGTGTTCAGCTTTGTGGACAATGCTTTTGGATGTCGAGCCTTTATGCTATCACTTAGAAGTATTGCTAAATAAAATCTGAAGAGTGACACACACACGCTAGTAAATCCTTAACATATTTATCGTTCTTGATCTCTCAAGTTAAAAAGCAACTTTTATCGAGTTTTTAAAGCATTCTAAAGATCTACATCATGATCTACAAAATCCTCATTAAACCAAAATTGTTACTTGGGCTGAGCATCAAAAAGACTGGTTGACTTTGAATTTCCTCTTTCTCCATTATCCCCCATAAACTAATACTTACCTTACCAATCAGACCAAGGCCTTGTTGTCCTCTGCTGTCCGAAGAAGTCGTCTCCACTCTACTCGATCCATGGCCACACTTCGCCAGCCTCGTAGTCTGCGAAGGGTCCGCAAGTCACCTTTTACTTGGTCGATCCACCTTGCCCGCTGCTCGCCTCTTCTTCTTGTTTCTGTTGGGCCGCTTTCTAGAACCATTTTCACTGGGTCGTCGTGCGGCATTCTTACGACGTGCCCAGCCCACCGTAGTCGCCCAAATTTTTGCGATGTGGACGATGGATGGTTCTCCCAGCAGCTGGTGCAATTCGTGGTTCAGTCGCCTCCTCCACGTTCTGTCATCCATCTGCACTCGACCGTAGATGGTTTGCAACACCTTCCGTTCGAAAACAGCGCCCTTGGTCCTTCACGAGCATAGTCCAGGTCTCGTGGCCGTAGAGGACCACCGGTCTAATCAGCGTCTTGTAGACAGTCAACTTCGTGCGGCGGTGAATTTTATTCGACCGGACCGTCCTCCGGAGTCCAAAGTAGGCACGATTCCCTGCCATAATGCGTCTTTGAATTTCTCTGCTGGTATCATTTTCGACGGTCACCAGTGAGCCCAAATATACGAACTCATCGACCACCTCGATTTCGTCACCGTCAATCTGAACATTGTCTTCCCTAGAACCTCTTTTTTTTTTCCTCTGTTCGGGACCTAACACTACTGCGACCAGTAAATTGATCTATTGTAGTATATCCCGTGTCCTTAGTTTAGTACATGTCGTATTACTCCATCACTATTGAGAAATTATGAAGTATTCGATTTTTTTACAGTTGCCACTCTTGCATTTATCGCAAGGATCCGACTCTAATTGAAAGGTCCCGCTATTTATACCCTTTGGAGTGTTGAAATACCCTCTAAAGGCGCGCCCCTTTGTCAGTCAAAATTGAATTCCTTAGCAACAAAATTAAGGAATGACAACGATAATGACCATGCATCAGAACCCTAGTCTTAACCACTTCAAACTAGGGAACAACGAATAGAAGATTAGGAATCACATAGATGAAGACAACTAACTCATTTTTTTTCCTTGTTTCAAGATCATCCTCGGTAGACAAAGCCGAGTCTTGTCACTATCAACAAGGCATAAAAAGAAACAAGGACTAAGATGTGTTCCTTGGATTACTGAAAAATCCTGTTCCCCTAGTTTGAAGTAGTCCGGACTAGGAATCGATGGTAGATCTTACATCCCGTAACGTACCACGAAAAGGTGATCTACCCACGTTACGGGGCTAGAACCTCTTCCTTTCATGTATTTTGTCTTTGATGCGTTGATGGCAAGTCCAATCCGCCTAGCTTCAGCCTTCAGTCTGATGTACGTTTTCGCCATCGTCTCAAAGTTCAATGCCATGATGTCAATGTGATGGGCGAAGCCAAGAAGCTGGATGGACTTCCTGAAGATCGTGCCACTCGTGTCTATCCCAGCTCTTCTGATCACACCTTCTAATGCGATGTTGAATAGCAGACACAAAAGTCCATCACCTTGCCGTAACCCCCTTCGAGATTCAAAGGGACTCGAGAGTGTCCCCGATACTCGAACAACGAATAGAACGCTACTTTCTCGTCGTCGGGTCTCCCTTCGTGTGGGCAGTGCACGTTGATGATGCTGTAGTTGAAGAAACGGCCCTTAATCCTCAACTTGCACATCCTCGCGTTGATCGGCTGCCAACCAGTCACGCGTTGGCGCATCTTACCCAGCAGTACAAAGCCGGTTCCCAGCTCGTTGGTGGTGCCACAGCTCTGGTAGAAAGTAGCCGCTCGATGCCCGCTTTTCCATACCTTTTGTCCCGTCCAGCAAAGCTCCTGCAGTGCTACGACTTCGAAGTTACGTGGTTGAAGTTCGTCATAGATTAACCTATCGCAGCCCGGGAAGCCGAGCGATTTGCAGTTCCACGTTCCGAGTTTCCAATCGTAGTCTTTATTTCGTCGCGTAGGTCTGTGCCGATTGTTCCGATTCGTATTTCTTTCTTCAGTATTTGCAACTTTATGTTTTTTTCCACGGCGGCTTGTTGGGCCTGCCCCAACCCCCTGTCTCGCCGGGGGACCATCGTGCACAGCTCTGTTTAGAGTCCCACGCTGGCACTAGGACGGTGATCAGCCGCTCCTAACATGGAGAACAGACGCCGTTTTGAGCCGCACCTCCATGGTGAACAGACGCTCGGGTTTGGTGAAGCATTTCCTCTATCACCGTACTATGGTTACCGCGCCAGTGTTCGCGTCGCACCTCCTCACTTTGCTATTGCCGGACTGGCAACATTGCCCAGGCTACGCCACCCAGCTGTGTCCATGCTTCAGCTGGTAGTCTTTTGTTATCATATGACTCGAGAAGGCGTGAAGTAGGAACTTGTGAGGACCAGGGCTAGGTATTCCGCTCCTTCCAGGTTGTCAACTCACCATTTTGTAGCCTAAACTCATGATCAAAACGAAGTATCAAGTACACATTTACTATAACATTCATGGAATAATTATAGTGGCCTGCTATCTTCAGCAAAACATGTGTTTTTACTGTATATATCATTCTCTAACTAGAAGTATGTTTGAAAAATTAAACACAGAAAATATTTAACACAGAATAAACTAAAAATATAAAAAGGACATAAACATATCAGCTTACTCATCTGCGTTTAACACCCTAATAGCTCAGCATTACTGAACCATCACGACAAAACGGTCCTTTTTAGGACCACCATAAATTTATAAAAGATTATTTTTTGGACATTATTTGTCAAGGACATCAATCAGATGTCAATTCCAATATTAAGATAGAGCTGGAATTAGGGCGTAACAGCTTTTGTAAACAATTACTTCTTTCGATGATTTCTTAAAAGTCTAGGCTCACCCACGCAAATGAACATCACCATCAGGTAGAGTAAGACTTCCCCAACCCGACAGTAATGTTAGTTTGCGTGAGCCTGCCTTGAATTCCTAAAAATCATCGAGAGAAGTCATTGTTTACTAAATCTGTTACACCTTATTCCAGCTCTATCTAGATATGTTTAAATCTAACAGACCATGTACATTAAGGCATTTTCAAAAACCTGTGTCGCTGTGGGCCATCCATGTCTAGCACGTCATACTTAAGAGTGTAAACAGAGAGGACCCCGCTCAAATTCCCATTCATACGCAAAACACAAGCTCCTGCTGCAGTTAACAAATAAGATTTATTATATAAGACCACGTAGTCCTACGTCACCTGCGTACAACCCCATAGGGCTGACCCTTGTAGTTTTTTTTTTTTTTTTGTAGTTCATAACGAAAGGCTGTCCGCAAGCAGCGAGCTGCAGCCCACATGCGCGTCCATACACCGAAGAAGGAGGAAAATTCCATAAGTTTTGGTGAAACGATGCGTTTCTGTGATAGGAAAAAGTGGTTTCCCTAACACAGTCGCCGAATATTGATATCGAGCATGTAATCCAATGGTAAATCTACGGTCATGTCTTGGATACAACCTCTTATTTACATTTTTAACTTTAACTAATCATGTTTGCATTACTCCATGCGTGAAGTTAACGATTAACATAGTACATAGAGATTGCATTGACTCTAATACTAGGAAGATACAAATCAGGCTGAACTTAAGCCTTCTCCTCTTCTGGCAACATCCGAGAACACCTCTTCGAAAGCAGGTCATATATTTTGCGACTCCGGGAGCAGCTTGGATGGAGATCATTTTAATCGAATGTCATTTTTGTATAAGGTATCCATGGGTTCATTTTAACAAATCTACACTAGAAAGAAACAGAATTTGTTTACCGTTGAACCAAAGTTTTTATAAAATTATCGCAGCAGAACCATCGTCAAGGAAGTCAACCGTAACACTGAAGTGCAACAACTTACTCAATGTGCATCCTGGTACTATGTCTCAACACATGATAACTCCACAAATCACATTTCACGCGATTCGGACTCCGAGGATCTTATCGACAATCAACAAACCACCTGTAGTCTCCCATGAAATCGTGCATCAAGATTGCTTGGTTAAGATCACTTGCGATTATCATAGCCAACAAGTTCTTCTCAGAGTTCTCGGAATGTGCAATCGCTTCATAGCTAATTATAAACGCAAATTATTAAATGAGGCACACATGTTAAGTCTACTATCAGCAGCAGAGATCCACTGAGAGGCAACTTATTCATCAAATAGAACTTGCGTCCTTGACGGTGGAGGTTGAGGGACAAGCGTGTCTGCTTATTAACTCCAGTGGATCTGGCTTCAAGCTCTCTCGAGGTCTTTAGGCTATATGGCATCATATATACAACATGTCAAAACACCATGTCTATGGACCATGGACGACAGGCCTTAGAATTTTCTGATGTAAAAAATCTCTGGCCACATCTTTCTTCGGAAGGGAAATAAAAGCGTTGGGCCTAATTTTTGATGGGTTCGATATGTAGAAACTAGAGGGAGTCTCCTCACTGCCGTTGGTGATTAACACTTACCGTTCATACGAGAGTCAGCCCTATTGAAGCCTTCCCAGAACATGACCTCCAAGGAATCCCATGCAATCTTCTTTCACGTTGGCAGAATGTAGCAGGAATACCTCCCACCATCTAAAAACGTTACAAATGTCCAGGTAGCAAACCAAACCATGCAATATATCAATAGACAATACTATAAGAACCTCATGAATATGATATGAAAGTGTCCGAAATTGTGACCTAAGAATCCGGACGATGATGCCTTACGGTTTTCAGTTAATCTCTACAATGATCATTTCTGCTTATTTTTAAAAAGAAACAAAGCCTTAATTAAGTAACAACGAAAAACTATCTTTCCACATAAAACAAAATCCATCGTTTAAAGTTGGCTACTACTGCTTGGAAGTGAATTACGTTATATCATTAAAATATTTTCAAAATTTGCCCCAGCACTTGTCCTAATGTCAATGAACATCCTCGGGCAAGCAACAGCCACACGATACCCGAGCAAAGTAAAATAATGACCTAAAATTATCTTGAAAACACGTCTTGTTATCGCATAGATCGCATAGTTATATATCAACCTCGACTATTTTTCAATCAGCTGTAATAATGAAAGAATATGAAATGATGCAAGGTTAGTTCAAAACTTCAAATATCATTCGTTTAAAATAATTTGAAATTTGTTGGAAAAAATGTGCATCAATCACAAATTTTGTTATCACGATGATTTCAATGATAACTAAATCAGTGACTTTTGATATCCAAGGAGTATTATTTTGTTATAGTTTTTGCTATGTTGGCTGTTCATTCAACCACAATGGTAACATGCTCAGTTGCCCCGTACCGTGGGTAGATCACCTTTTCGTGATACGTTACGGGATGTAAGATCTACCACCGATTCCTAGTCTTGACTACTTCAAACTAGGGGAACAGGATTTTTCAGTAATCAAAAGAACACATCTTAGTCCTTGTTACTTTGTATACCTTGTTGATTGTGATAAGTCCTCGGGTTGCCCTGGACCGAGGATGATTTTGAAACAAGGAAAAAGTGAGTTAGTTAGTCTTCATCTATGTGATTCCAAATCTTCTATTCGTTGTTCCCTAGTTTGAAGTGGTTAAGACTAGGGTTCTGATGCATGGCCACTATCGGTATCATTCTTTAATTTTGTAGCTAAGGAATCCAATCAAAGGGGCGCTCCTTTGGAGGGTGTTCCAACACTCCGAAGGGTATAAATAGCGGGACCTTTCAATGAGAATCGATTCCTTGCGATGAAGGCAAGAATGGCAACTGTATCAAAACCGAATACTTCATCATTTCTCAATAGTGATGAAGTAATACGACATGCACTAAACTAAGGACACGGGATATACTACAATATAACAAATTACTGGTCGCAGTAGTTTTATGTCCCGAAAAGAGGAGAAAAAAACACGCTCAGTTATCAAATCTTGATAACCGGGTATCAGAATTTGTTTTCAAATTGAAATAATCCTTTGCTCGGGTATACATCACGCCATCCCATAGATATGCAAACACTGTTGCTTCATATTCATTTAAACAACATCAACAGGTACACCCCTCCGATGGTGTCAGTGCTGCCGCTCAGAAAATGGAATGTTTATGTATATTTTAAGAGTCCCTTCAGGTCCCTCATGAAGCGTAATGAATACGATGACTTCGGGTGGGTGGACAATTTTAATTATCTTTTCAAATTTCGTTGCAAACGTTTGAGCTCTGGCTCGTCGGTGTAATTCACAAACACATGCTTACGAACGTAAAAGGACGACGGCGATGATGATCATGAAAACGTCGTCGACAAATTTTACTCGATACAGATGATTTCGTGGAAGTTGTCTCCTTCCTACCCGAGTGCGCAGAGGGTTTTGCAACGACTAATTAAACAGAATATGAGACACTGGAATCAGCATTGGAATGCTTTGGAATCTCCTACTCTTGAGGTCAATTGTCCAAAAGTGTCCCGAAGCGCAGCAAACAAGAAACGGCAGCTGGAAAGTCGAATAATCTGTAAACATCTGAGAACCTAGCCCGGGGCAGAAGGGATCATGTTGTGAAAAGGCAACGGAGGTGTGAGGCTGCCAGATTTGCGATGAGCAATGATTGGGAAAATCCGACCCAGGCGAAAAAGCCTTTGATGGCAAACAGACACACCATCATCGCCGACGAAAGTGAACCGATTGTTTTTCTCCGGATCAGAATTTTTGCAGCCGGTGCTGATTACGCCCAGTGAGGGAAAAATGTTTGTTTGCACTTTCGTTCGATCGTCCGTTCGTTCGTTCGTTTGCCGTTGCCTAAAATTGCGGGTAGAAGGAAATTTGTTTGTGTTTTGCTAGAAAATTTGTGCATGCTTTTTGCGATACCTTCATATTTTTTTGGTGTTTGTGCTATTATGTCGACTCGCCTTGGGGAATGCTGTGTTTTCTTTAATCATTGTTTGCGCATCGGAAATCAAATGGTACAGTGCGCTGTTCGCCGGTCGAAATAATTGATGATACTGAATTTGCTTGATGAAACGCAGACGCGCTAAATTTATAATTCCTTAATTTAAAAAAATAATTGGCGCTGACGGCGTTACTACATCTCTTTGCTCCTACGGGAAAATCCCATAAGCTACTGTCATTCTGTGCGTGAAGCATGATGGACCTCACTGGAAAATCCCATGAGGAACTGTCACTTTTTGCGTGAAAAGCCAATGCCATCAATGCGAATAGAATTCAAATACCTGACCTACCTATTTCACTCAGCTCGACCTTGATGCAAATGGGTAAAGGTTGATGGGTGGAAAATAAAATTAAGACTTTCGTCGTTGTCGTTGCACTTCGTTCTGAAAATAACCACCTCATAAATTCGTTGATGGCGAGCAGCATACACCTACCGCTAACATAGGAGCATCGTTTAATCCCGGTGTGTCTATTTTGGGATGTTCTGCTCTGATTCCACACATTGTTGGTACATCAAATACTGTGCAGTTTCGTAGTGATTGCAGTTGATTTTTTTAAAGTCTGACACAAGCAACCGCATTTCCGATACGGTTAAAATTTATAATAATCGTATTAACCTTACAAAGCCTGATATTTTGCGCATTAAAAATTAGCACACATTTTCTTCAGGTTCAGCCAAGGACTGCTATAATGATGTTGTAAATTAATTCCACGTTCTTAATTATAATAAACGGTGGGTCATAATAATTGGAAATGTTTTAAAAACTTATTCTCTTTGCATAAATAATCATCAAAACGTATTCACATTTTGTGATTGCATTTTTTCCTTTCAATCTTTAAAGAGTTAAGAAGATTTTGAAAGCCTCAGCATTTTAAAAAATTCTGGAGTTACAAATTCATGGTTTTATTTAAGGGTACTTTACTGAGTTCGAAAAGGTTTGCAGTTCTAGATTGGGAAGTTAAAGATCATACATTAAAATTATTAGAGAAGTCTAAAAATAATGTAAATGTTTTAGAAATATTTAACAATATGTTTGTGATGATTATGGACAAAAACAACAATTTTTGGAGGCTTCCAATTCACTTTGTACAACTGTTAATGAAAGAACTAAGATCCAGCGAAAAGTGAACGCAATCATAGCTGTCAGTGCAACCGTTTTATGCTCAAACAAAGATACCCAGACAACCAGAATGCACGTATATTCAAAGTTGTTTTTGTGATATACAAACATATATACAAACGAACAATTCGTATAGAATGCAAATAAATGGCTTATACGTACAAAAGTGGAGGCCATATACGTGCATATTTTAAATTAATTTTAAACGAGTTGATTTAACATCATACACGATTTAATCTGTAATAACAAATTCATTTTGAAAAGTCTTACGATGTAATCCGATTTAATTTGGAATACAGTACGACGGAAAAAATGAGTCATCGCATATAGGTCGGAAATTTGCATTCTATACGATTTAACTTAAACATAATGCGAGGTATGCCATTCTAATATGCGATTTTGACTTAAACTGTAGCAATTTGCGATAGTGTGTGTACATTGTTATACGATTTCTGGTTGTCTGGGTAGGCAGCATGAAATGTTTCTGAGGAAAACCATTTCACAGTGATGATCGTATTTTTTTTTTTTTTTTCCTTTGGTTTGTTTTTTCTGTCGATCTTGTTTTACGTGCTGAGCACCAATGCTACCGACGTGTCAGGAAGGCAGCTCCCACACCTGGACCCTACCTATCGACCCATCAACTCATGAACAGGGGACCAACGGCTTTACTTCCCATCCGAAGGAAGGCGTGATCAGAGATGTTATGCCTCAGAACATCCCGGCGGCGCCGACTGGGATTGAACCCAGGCCTGCTGGGGTGAGAGGTAATCACGCTTACCACTACACCACCGGCGTCGTTATGATCATATTTTGAAACCTAACATAATTACAGGCCATTTCTGAGAATTTATTTTCCAATTTATTGACCATTTACGTATTGGATGGACCTTATTATATTTTTTTTTTAAACCTGATATAATCGAGCGGTTAACAGGTTTATTGCAGATCGTTTAGTTTATTTTTTGATATCCTCATCCGTAGTAACACTGACGCTGAGAGCTAGAATTACATTATCAATATGTTTTCATCTTTTCATCACTTGTCTTTCATATAACAAAAAAAAAAATAGATTTTGATGATGAGTCATTGAATATGAAACAAAACGGCTTCTTTAATGTGTCAAGTATTCTTCCACTATTTCTCATCCAGCCAAGTGAGCATCACAACAGAATGTACCACCATTCAACCATTTGTCACTGTATGAAGCATACACCTTTTTTTTCCATTCAACCACTTCTATTCCATTCAAGGGTTATCCGTGCTCATCATACGACCTTTTGTCCATTCGACCTTTTGTCTTCTTCTCATCATTCGACTTTTTGTGCCTTAGACCATTTTTAATTCTACCATTTGTCCATTCGACCTTGTACCTCTTTGAATCATTCGATATATCGCACATTCGACCTTTTGTTTATTCGACCTTTGTCCATTCAACATTTTTTCCCTATTTGAATCAATCGCCGTTGTTTTCCATTCAACCTTTTCCATTCCATCCAACCATTCATTCTCGACCTTTTGTACATTCGACCATTTGTACTCCTTCTCATCATTCGACCATTTGTCCATTTGACCTTTTGTACCTTATACCAATTTGTACATTCGACCTTTTATCTATTCGACCATCGATAATTTCCATTCAACCTTTAGTCCAATGAACTTTTTGTCCATATAACCTTTTGTTCCTCTTCTCATAATTCGACGTTTTGTCACTTAGACCATTTGTCATTGGACCTTTTGTACTACACCCCCTTGTACATTCGACCTTTTGTAGCTGGCGAGAAGGGGGAAAAAAGGTCGAACAATTCAAAGAAGGTCAAAATAAGGTCGAATGCACTAAACGTCTAATGAAAATGGTCTAATGTATCAAAGCTCGAATGATGAGAAGTGTTGTAAACAGTTAGTTTTTTTTGCCGAATCTCGGCAATTTTTTTCCATCATTCGCACAGCCAAGTACCCGGCAATAATTTTACTGAGAGCTCAGCAAACATGACGTTGTTTGCTGAAATTCAGCAAAGCATTTTCCGAGACTAAGCAACCAAACGACACTTTTGCTGAAATCTCAGCAAAACACTTTGCCGAGTATTAGGCTGTGCAACTCTGGGTGACAAAAGTTCGAAGCAAAAAAGGTCGAATGATGAAAGGTCGATGGATAAATGGTCGAAGGTCAAAAGGTTGAAGGGACAAAAAGGTTGAATCATAAAAAAAAGGACAATAAGACTAAGAGACAAAAGGTGGAAGGGACATAAGATCGAAGGGACATAAGATGGAAGGGACAAAAGTTAAGTTAAGTTAAGTTTTCTTTATTAGGGCAAGGTTCACCTCCGAGGGACACAAGGTCGAAGGGACAAAAGGTCGAAGGGACAAAAGGTCGAAGGGACAAAAGGTCGAAGGGACAAAAGGTTGAAGGGACAAAAGGTCGAAGGGACTAAAGGTTCAAGGGACAAAAGGTCAAAGGGACAAAAGGTCCAATGGACAAAAGGTCCAAGGGACAAAAGGTCCAAGGGACAAAAGGTCCAAGGGACAAAAGGTCCAGGGACAAAAGGTCCAAGGGACAAAAGGTCCAAGGGACAAAAGGTCCAAGGGACAAAAGGTCCAAGGGACAAAAGGTCCAAGGGACAAAAGGTCCAAGGGACAAAAGGTCCAAGGGACAAAAGGTCCAAGGGACAAAAGGTCCAAGGGACAAAAGGTCCAAGGGACAAAAGGTCCAAGGGACAAAAGGTCCAAGGGACAAAAGGTCCAAGGGACAAAAGGTCCAAGGGACAAAAGGTCCAAGGGACAAAAGGTCCAAGGGACAAAAGGTCCAAGGGACAAAAGGTCCAAGGGACAAAAGGTCCAAGGGACAAAAGGTCCAAGGGACAAAAGGTCCAAGGGACAAAAGGTCCAAGGGACAAAAGGTCCAAGGGACAAAAGGTCCAAGGGACAAAAGGTCCAAGGGACAAAAGGTCCAAGGGACAAAAGGTCCAAGGGACAAAAGGTCCAAGGGACAAAAGGTCCAAGGGACAAAAGGTCCAAGGGACAAAAGGTCCAAGGGACAAAAGGTCCAAGGGACAAAAGGTCCAAGGGACAAAAGGTCCAAGGGACAAAAGGTCCAAGGGACAAAAGGTCCAAGGGACAAAAGGTCCAAGGGACAAAAGGTTCAAGGGACAAAAGGTCCAAGAGACAAAAGGTCCAAGAGACAAAAGGTCCAAGAGACAAAAGGTCCAAGGGACAAAAGGTCCAAGGGAAAAAATGTCCAAGGGACAAAAGGTCCAAGGGACAAAAGGTCCAAGGGACAAAAGGTCCAAGGGACAAAAGGTCCAAGGGACAAAAGGTCCAATGGACAAAAGGTCCAATGGACAAAAGGTCCAATGAACAAAAGGTCCAAGGGACAAAAGGTCCAAGGGACAAAAGGTCCAAGGGACAAAAGGTCCAAGGGACAAAAGGTCCAAGGGACAAAAGGTCCAAGGGACAAAAGGTCCAAGGGACAAAAGGTCCAATGGACAAAAGGTCCAATGGACAAAAGGTCCAATGAACAAAAGGTCCAATTGACAAAAGGTCCAAGGGACAAAAGGATGAAGGGAAAAAAGGTCGAAGGGACAAAAGGTCCAAAAGGTCAATAGTTGTTTTCTATGTTTGAAAAAAGCGATTGAGTTTTACTTTGGATAAACAAACAAACTTTTTGATCCCCAAGTGCTTCTAGAATCGTTCTAGTAGGCTAACAAATTACTATTCTAATTGTCGATTTCACCCTATCTCGATGCTCCCTTCAAATCTAGATGTGGAAAGTTGAATTTTTACTGAATAAAACATGCAGATAAACCAATGTAAGACGCAACACAATATGAGCAATTTATCTGAAATTTGACTCCTTCTACATAACATGAGCAGTTCTTTGGAAGATAAAACTTTTTGAATAATCCAACTCATAACTAATTTGTCACTTATCACTCTTAGAGAATATGCCTTCTTTATGACATGAGCAGTTCTTTGACAGACAACTAATTTTGAAAATATTCATCAAAATATGTCATTCCTCACACTTGGAGTTGACTTCTTCTTTGCAACATGAGCAGTTCTTTGACATATAAAAACATTAGTTCGAAAAAGTAGCATAAATTTCTGTTCAATATGATGTGACGCTCCAACATATCATATAAGTTTACATTATAAGTCGTGTATAGTTCTGAGACACTTGTTGCAATATTGCAAATATTGTTTACAAAAGCCCAAATTTGTAAACAGCATTGCTTACAAGTTACTAGTTTGTGTGAAATGAAATACCAAGTTTACGTGAATGAATATATATATGATAATTAAAATTGAGAATTTTTCGTTGTGTAATGAACAATCCAACTTAAAATACTCGTAATTATTTTCTCACTCTTGGAGATGACTTCATCTTTAGCAGTTATTATAGACAAAATCCTTGAACAATTGTTCGATTGTTTATTTCAGACCTTTTTCATAGTACGATCAGTTTTTAACTGATGATGGACATCTTTCTATTAACCATCAACATTCCCGTACTGCTCACGAATAACAAAATATGAAATTTTTGTTTTCATTCGTCACGCTACAAGTAGTTGAATTAGTTTTCTACTAAAATCAGTTTGTCATCTTCACAAAGCGCAATCCATTTATTTCTAAGAAACATCGTTCCAAGAAACTTGTTTTATCCATGCTTGGCATACACAGTTTTGATCATGAACTGCTCATTTGCTAATTACTTTGCTCACAGTTGACAAAACATAGTTCTTTTAGAGGCAGTAGACATAATAGAGTTTAAGCTTATTTTAGATACGTAAACAAAAGTAGATTTTAATTCTAGAAATAAACTGTATTGGTTTTTGCGTTGTAAAAATGAAGATAGAAATGCTCGCTGCACAGCTCGGATTTAAGGAATAAAAAATCATTGGTTTTGTATCAAATGTTAAGATTTACCTACTCTTTGCATAGGTATATTAAACATTTATCCTAATCTATACACTTAATCTAGCTCTGTAAAATCTCCAACAGCCGATTACCTCGGCATTTACTTTTGCTGATATCTATGCAAACTAACTATTTGTTAGCTGATATTTCAGCAAATAGTTATTTGTTAGCTGAGTCTCAGTAATTGTTTTACTGAATCCCAGCAAAATAAATTGCAGAACTACTCGGCTGTCGGAATCTCGGTGAAAAAAATTTAAGTGTGTATCAACTACTTTAAAGAAAAGCAAATTTCAACAACTGAGTGAAAAGTTATCAGCAAATGAGCAAAATTAAGCAATGTACAACTGTGCAGGCCAAGCATAGTTTTATCCTTATGGAATTTGATCAACCATATACTGGATCACATAAAGTACAAGTAGATGTAAGTAACTTGAAAAATACACACTTAATTTTTTCTACCGAGCTCGACTTGCAAATCTCGGCGAAAAAAAAGTTTTACTGAGATCTCAGCAAACCTTTCATTTGTTTGCTGAGATTCAGCTAAGCATTATGCAAGACTCAGTATTCAAATGTCACTTTTGCTGAGATCTCAGTGAAACTTATTTTTGCCGAGATTTGCACAGCTGAGCTCGGTAGAAAAAACTTAGTGTGTACCATGATCAGTAAAAAAAATTGTCCGTAAAACTCTTAATGATTCTTTCTTCAATCTATCTGTCGTTCAGTTGAAGTTTCGTCCTAACAACTTTGTTGTTTTGTTTTGGATGTTTGACTTTGCAAAGATCCAATTTTTTATCCATTCGATCTTTGCTCCCTTCGACCTTTTGTTCCTTCAACCTTTATACCTTCGACCTTATGTCCCTTCCACCTTTTGTCCGTTCGGCTTTGTGTTCAGCTGATTTTGATTGATTCGACCTTTTGTCCCTTCGACCTTTCGTCCCTTCGACCTTTTGTCCCTTCGACCTTTTGTCCCTTCGACCTTTTGTCCCTTCGAACTTTTGTCCCTTCGAACTTTTGTCATAAATTCCCAACAAACAATTCGAGCTGGTTAAAGGCTGATTAAGTCATTTTTTAGTTGACAAAGCATATTATTAACAGAATAAGATCTAATTCTGCTTCGTAGTCTGCTTCCAATGTTTGTTGGATTCCCTTTTCAAGTAAACAAGCAACTCGCAAGAAATGTTGCTAACAAAGATGGATGATTGCATACAATACGGGTGCACCATATTTTATGTAGGTACGTAAACATTGAATAACTTTTCATTTGTCAACCGATTGACTTGAGTAGACAAGTTTTGGAAACGTCAATTCCGTACAATTTTAACCATGATCGCTTCAAACCAAAACAACGCGACGATGTACATTGAAATAGTCGTTCAGTTATGTTAACTCAACGTGTATATCGTCGAAAATATCGTGACAAACAGGCACCGTCTGACAACACTATTGGTCGTTTGGTGTCCAATTTTGTTGAGCATGGGATAGTGGGAGATCGTTCACAAGTCGTTCAATAACAACCAAAACGTTCCAATAAACTGGTTGAAGTGGTAAGAGAGAGTGTTGCCTACCCACACGCTAAGATCAGATAACCCAAATGTAGGTTTAACCCAAATCAGGCGTAAACGGCACAAACTCAGATATGGGTTATTTTTTCAACCCAAATATGGGTAAATTTAAGTCAAATTTGCATAAAAATAAATCATTTTTTGATCATAAGAACCCATATCTGGGTTAAAAAAATTTACCCATATGTGAGTTTGTGCAATTTACGGCCAATCTCGGTAATCTCTTTGTACCGTCTGGGTAAACTGATCTTAGCGTGCAGACAACCCGAAGTCGAATAACAACGGTATCGTAAGTTGCTACAGTTTAAGTCAAAATCGCATTATATAATGGGAAACCTCGCATTATGTTTAAGTTAAATCGAATAGAATGCAAGTTTCGGACTTATATGCGATAAATCATGTTTCTGTCGTATTGTATCACAAATTTAATCGGATTACATCTTAAGACTTTTCAAAATGAATATGTAATTATAGATTGAATCATATATGATGTTAAATCAACTCGTTTAAAATTAAAATAAAATATGCACGTATATGGCCTCCACCTTTGTACGTATAAGCCATTTCTTTGCATTCTATACGAATTGTTTGTTTGTATATATGTTTGTATATCACGAAAACAACTTTGAATATACGTGCATTCTGGTTGTCTGGGAAGGACCCAAATGTGTCGTATCGCCACTGCGCTTGTGGACGTCAGTAGAACACGAAAAAAAAAATGGAAGCTTAACGGTGCGTCATGCCACACTGTAAATCAAACAATTCAACAGTGAGCATTAGGGTGCTTCATTCTGAAAAAAGTGATGAATTTCTGATGGGCCACCCTCCAGTTCGATTCATAGCCCCAAAATATGAACCTGTGCAAAAATTGGTAAAGATTGATGAAGGTTTAGAGGTCGCGCCAATGATTTGAAATTTGTATGGGAATTACTATGGAAGAATTTAAAAAATCGCTTATATCGCTATAACTTTGCTTCTACTTGTCCAAATGTCGAAAAAATTTAGCATGTTATTGCTATGGCAATAAACAAAAAGCCTACAGTTGCTACGCTCAGTTTTGCAGCGTATCAAGAATTATAAAAATGTGAAAAAATGGCAAAATAGGGTAAATTGACAGATGAATATGTACAAGGCAACAACGCCAATTTCATCGTAACAACAACAGGCTTGTTGATCATTGTCATGACAACCACATATTTTTTTTTTTCAACGTTTGGACAACTACAACCAAAGTTAGAGCAATGTAAACGAAAATCAATAATTTCCCATACTAATTCACCAAAATCTCCATACAAAATCCAAATCATTGGCGCGACCTCTAAACCTTCATCAATCTTTACCATTTTTTGCACAGGTTCATATTTTGGGGCTATGAATCGAACTGGAGGGTGGCCTATCAAAAATTCATCACTTTTTTCAAAATGAAACACCCTAGTGAGCATGCATAAGGGCGTAAACGCGATGGTCGATTCTTTTCGTCGATTTTCTCTTTTGTTAATAGCTCACTAGAATTAAAGTTTCTCGGTGCGTTTGCTGTTAATTTTGACAACCTGTTACAACTCTGCATTGAACAAATTCTAGAAAATTGTTTCACTTAGCTGTAGCAATGCAAAGAGAAAACTGATGAAGCAAATCGATCATCGCGTATACGCCCGTATGCATGCTCACTGTCGAATTAAGTTTTTGCAACCAAAATTCCCTGGAATTCCTCTGGAATAAAAAAAAGGGATATTGAATAGCCACCCAGATCTCCGCTTCTGGACTTCTTTTTGTGGGGTTATTTAAAAAAAAAAACAAAGTTTACGCCAGGAATCCTCAGACGATTGACGAACGAACTACGGACTTGCAGTGGCAACGGGTCGGATCAAGTGTTGAAATAATGAAATTCCGAATTTGGGCCGAACGCAAGCGAAGGGTGCAAAACGCGTTCCGCTGGTCAGCCGGCAGCAAGAAAGAAGTACTCGCAATAGTAGCACCACCGGGTGAAAAAACTGCAGCCGGAATCAGAGGACTAACGCTGGAGGAGCACGAGGATATTTCCAGCTTCCCGTCGGCGCAGTGGAGCTCCCTTGAACGACGAATAGATCCGGATCAAGCAGGAAGAAGAGAAGCCTTTTACCCACGGCCAAGGAAACGAAGCAAATTGTGCTTGTAGTGTGTTGATGTATCTGTGTGCTATCTGAACACCATCAACACATATCAAGCTGCCTTTAGGTTCAATTGGCTAAACTTGGTGAGTTCGTTCCTTTTTGTTAATTTTATCTTTTCGATCCAGTAACGGTGGTAAATCATTTTTTCGTGTTGTGTTACTGGAACAAGATTTTCACCAAACTCTAGTCCTGAACAGGAGGGGAACAGGAGTTTTCAGTGAGCAGGGGAGCACACTTTGGACCTTGTTATGTTTAATATCTTGTTAATAGTGACAAGACTCGAGTATGTAGTTGTTGGTGCTGCCATGGTGATTGTATTTGGTGAGCTTGTTCCAGTAAAAAACAACCCGTTTGCTTCCTGCCGGGATAACCTCAATCGCACGTGAACTATTTTGCGTGTGCAAGAACATAGTTGAGTCTTGAATGGGGGGGGGGGGAGACATCAGGATTTATCCCAGGCTACTATTGTAGAGGATCGTAATTGATAAATATTGGGCGGAACTCGTCGGAATGTTTAGAAAAATAGGGCGCATGCTTGATCCGGTTAGGGATACATTGTTGACTGCTTTCGGGAACGCGATTTCATTTTAATAACTTGTTTAACCAGGGCTTGACAATCGTCACGTCGGTCATAGCTTGTTATGATAGCCTGAACAATGCGTAAAGAGCAAACCGAAACATTGAACTTCGCGTGAAAGTGGAACCTAATGAAGGCCTAAGTGCTTTTTCGTGACTTTTAGTTTTCGGATTAGAAAGATCATCGGTTGCAGGACAGTGTTGCCGATTTATATTGGATAATCCAAAACTATGTTGATCATTATAACATTAATTTTTGAATTACAAATGATAATTCAATCTTTTTCAAATGTCGTAATAATACCTCTGACCAAGGCAAAATGATTTATATGGTTTTTATAAAACTAGACGATACCAATACTAATAAGGAAAGGAATTCTGCATTTCCTTTTCCCAATTCCTTTTTCTCTCCTTCCCTTCCCTTCTTCTCTTTTCAGAATGCGAGTAATGGCGCTATAACCATATGCCATATAGGGCTAGGACAAGAGTTAGTGCTCAGGTCCCAACCGCTAGAAGAAAATGGAGCATCACTTAACCTTTTTAGACAAGATGCTCCCAACGACAAATGATTTATAAATAACAATACAACGGAACGTATGGCACGAGATGTCCACGTTTCATCCATTTATTGGATTCTGAAGCATCGTGTTTAAATCTTGGATTTAAACAGGCCCGATGTTTCTGAATCATCTTGCCCCTTAAATGCTGCACAGTAGTCCTGGCCGTTTTGATATATTTTGCGCATCTATGATGTGCAACATATACCAAATAGAAAAAAAGTGATGGAGCTATATCTATCATTTTCCAGGATGCTTTCATGAACTGGCTGTGTTGGTGTTAGATTAGAATCCTCAGACGATTGACGAACTCAAAGCAAATATTCGGGCCTAAATCATTGCTATACCGCCCAAGGTAATTGTATAAGTGATGGAAAACGTAGCGAAAAGGGCACATTTGACTGTGTTCAATAAAGGCGGCCACTTAATTAATGTTGTGATTCAAAAATTAGTGTTAATAAATTGTAAAGGACCAAATTAAATAAAAATACTTCATATTTGAAAATTAGTTGCCTTTTTTTCAAAAATTAGATCGAAATTAGTGTACTTTTGAATTGTAAATTTGTATTCAACATGTTGCACTCATAAATGGAACGCCATATATTATACTAGTTTGCATTTAAGATTCAATTTACTTTGATGCTTTTTGGAAAATTTCAAAAGCAGTTTTTTGACGCGTTATTTCAGATTGCAAAAAGCTTGCACTATTCGATTCCTTTTGATATTTTACACGAGCTTTTTGCAATCTAAAATAATGAGTCGAAAAAACCGCTTTTGAATTTAAAAAAAATGCATCAAAGTAAATTGAACCTTAAGCTCATATAATGTTATGAGGCATATCATGAAATTTTTCAAATATTAAATGCAGCTATCCATGTTTGTAAGCAATACACCGTGCAAGTTGATAGTTTTCGTGAAAAGAAATAAAAGTTTAAACGCATGGATGCTATGATCAGTAATATTCAGATTGTTTTCTTACTTTTTACTGTGCCCGTGTTTTGCTTTGTCAGAAGAGCGAAGTGACGGGCAAGCGTCTACAATAAGCTTCTAAAAGAAGATGCTAAAGAAAAAGCTTTAAAAAAATATATTCTAAAATTAGCTTCTAAAGATATTCTAAAAGAGGCTCATTCTAGCCACTTGCCCGTCACTCCACTCTTCTGACTCAATAAACATGGACAGTACAGCAAATCCGAATAGCTACACAGTAAAGCAGCATTTTTCCACGGCTACGGAGCATTTCATCGTTTCAATATTACGTAGAGAAGCTCCACAATGGAGATCAGCACTTCCGAATACAGAACAGAACCTAACGCAACTGTAGCCCGAGTCCAACCCTGCCCAACTCGACACATCACCCACTTTCACACATTCCCTCGCCGGTTAGCAAGTTCAATAAACATTCCTCGCACCCGTTCGGTGTCCTCCACTGGTGGGTGCTGATGATCATGATTATTATTATGTACCATTGCCCCGCCGACCGCACCACAACGTTATCATCATTAACGAATGTCTCAAGATCGCATCGTGATGTTAGCGTGTTGTTTACATCTGAGAGCATCCATCAACTGACACTGGCACGGGAGAGCGGAAATTTTCTCAAATTTTTCGAGAGAATGCGCTTTAAATATTCAGAAAGTGAAAAATAATATGAAAAATTACGCTGACGATCATCAAGATGATGACGGTTGATGATGGCGAGGATTGCGGTTTCATTCTCACGCGATCGCGCAGCATCCCTACTCGTAGCAGACTAATTTCTTTTCTTTTTTGCTGCCTCCGCTCTGTTTATCCGTGCTTCCATACAGGCAATTTTCATCGCTCCGGCCACACTCGTCGTCGTGTCGTGTGGAATTGTGTCAAGAGTTTTTCCTTTGCGCTAGGTTCTCTACAGTTCTAGCTCTTTCCGTCAGCTGTCCGATTTGTTGGAGTTTGATCGAAATTAGCCTAAGGGGAATTAGGTTTCCAATTTTCGTAAGTGCCTTCATCCAAGCATTCGGGACCGCTCGAGTGGCCAAACTTTGAAGTGATTGTACTATTGTTTGATGGATGTTTATTATTTTCCCGTGCTTTCTCTTTTTCGGTGCAATTTGTAGTGTATTTTTTATCCGAGCTGAGTGGTGCTCGAGTGCAAAATTTGAAATTAATTTGGTGATTCAGTGAAGTGTTTTCTGTGCTTTCTGGGGTGAAATTTGATGCTTGTGGACTACTGAAAAGTACTTCTTCTTCTTCTTCTCCGTACCGTTTTTAATGCCCGCAAGCCTCAGGTGAGTACTGGAACGTCGAAAGCGAAATCGTCCCAAAATGCCAGTCTAAATGAGTCGTTAAATATTCAACTGGTGTTTGCAGCTTAAATCTCTGAAGAATTGGTAGCAGCAGAGTGGTGTTGATGAACATACATAGATTAGAGGTAGGGCCATCACCTCGCTGATGCTGTCTGTCGGCACGGAGTACGATAGGTACATGGGGTCACGAGGATTGAAATAATGTGAATCGCGAAGACACCTGCCATTTCGTGATGATAAATATGCTCTGGTGGAAAATTGCGCGTGGGATTATGATTCGCTCTAAAAATAAGCGGTCTGCTGGGATGACGTCGTTCCCTCGCTCGTGCTTGGATCGTGTCTAGCTTGTGTGTAGGTATGTGAAATGTGAATTTCTAGCGAGTGCGATTCATGGAGATTGTGCCAGTTTCGAATCATCCACCAAACGTATATTGGTGAATGAATGTGCACGCGCACATGCATGAGCATGAGCCTGTGTGTGAGGAATTTTCGCAAAATATTTCGCAATTAATTCATGTTAGCTCGCATGAAAAATGGATTCCAAAGAAGTTACCTTGAGAACGGCGTTAGCGAGGTGGGGTGTAATTTGGGTAATTTCAACATGCTTTGAGCGGTGGAAATATTAAGTGCACGGTAGCAGCTGCCGGTTGATCGTGACGCAAATGTATAAAATGTACTGGATAAATTTTGATTAATGATGTTCCGGGATGATCTAGATAGCATGTGAATAAATTTGTCACTTATCCTCAGAAATAGCAAGAAGGTTGAAAAGTATAACTTTAGATCTTTTAAAAATGCGATACGATAACACACATGTAGAAAACGCTAGATCAGGTGTAAATTTACACAATAATTTATGTAAATTTAAGCGCATTTTTGCATACGACGTTCAAAATGCGGATCTTTTGGCTATGTAGCATGACAATTACTGATGGTGTATCTAATAATTCTCCAAAAAATAACCACCAGTCTTTATTAGTGCGACCAAATTTCTGCATTAAAAAAGCAATATCCCTCCAATCATCGAAGACAAACAAAAAAGATCAAAATTCAATACTTCACAATCCTCATTCGATGAAGCGTGTGTCTCAGCTCATGTGAGGTGTAAGTCGAGACAGACAGTAGTAAGCTCAAACAAATAATGCACATTTAAACACTGGCCAGACTGATCTAAATGGCCTTTTCAATATCGATAATTCTTATAACTCTGTAGTTCGAACAAGGCATTGCATATCAACAAATTATCACAACGCGTAGCTCACAACTTTCTTCTTGAAGCGTCCCGGAAGCGGAAACAGTTCCGTCATCAAAAGACTGATAAACTTCCTTTGACAGAAATTGGCACCACCGTATGTTAGTTCACTGTCTCTGCTGTGCTGAAAACGTTCCGGGTTGTCATGAGAATGCACTGCCTTTGTAGCGTTCGTACTGGGTTGAGGAAATTCCTTTGAAAAAAAAAACAACCGTAAGCAATTTGAATGCACGGTGGATCAAGCGGTTGGAAAATTATGAGACTTCGAGAAAGAAGGCTCTCCGTTGGGTGGGAATGTTTGTTTGAGTGCACGAGAAGACACAAACTGACAAGGTGATGGCATGGAATGCTAGAATAACAGAAATTTCTCAAATTGTAAAAATTGTGGCGGAGTCAGGAAGGAGGAAAGTTGATAGCCAGAGGGAGCTTGGGGAAAGTTCAATTTCAAAATTTATGCGCTGACAAAGTAGATTTTAAATTCAATTTGGTAACCAGGGGAGAACTGTACGTTGCATGTTGGTTGAGAATTTGCTCCCAAAATCCGCACGTGGGGAAAAAGTTTCCTTGAAGGCGGCAAAGGCAGCTGAGTGAAGAATGGAGTGCAAGAAAGATGAAATTGGAAAATCGTGAGCTCGTGCACGAAATATACATGTTCTCGGGGATTTATTCTAGAAGAAAATGCAGGATATTCCGAGACAAGGAGCGTGCCAGATTGATCACGTAAATCGGGAATTCTCGGTTTTATAATGATGGAAACTTGATTATCTTGATGAATCTAGGTTGATGATTTATTTTCCAAACTTTAGTATTACTCCCTTTTATTACATCTGCGATTTAGAGGAATGACTTGAGATGGTTAAGTGTAACTATTTTTTGCAACCGAAAATAAAAAAAGAAATGCATTTTATTCGTCCAATATTTTGAACCATTTGTGGTGAAAGAACAACAAAATTATAATGATAAAGAACGATCACAGGCAAGCTTACGGAAGGAAGATTACGGTATTATACAATCATCGACCCTAGTTTTGATTATTTTATGGTGAGTAATAACATCATGCTACAATGACTGTCGTCTTCTTTCTTATAGGCTTTTGGTGCTACATATGCGAAAGTTTTGCCAGCTTTCAACTTAGTGATCTGAAGCACTTCCACAGTAATTAATTTAGACCTTTCTACGTCACCCAATGCATCAATTTAGTTATTGTGAGGTTTGCACAATGATGCTCAATGCCCAGGGAAATCGAGAAAATTTCCAACCTGATGATTTCCTGGACCGGGAATTTAAACTTATATTTTAGTTAGCTTTGTTTTCTGCTTGGATCTGGCTGATAAACAGATCAATTTCAAATTTTCTCTCTATGATGCCGTGTATTCCAAGTAATAATCTTAATTCTTATTTGATATAGTCTACTTTAATTACGGGTTTAGAAAATAATTGTAAATACAACATGCAAATACAATACAACATCTAAAAGCTGTTTTTGATAATGAAAAAAATAGTTTTATCAGCGTGGCCGAGAACCGGGAAACTCCGAAATTAACCAGGAATCTAAACCAACCATGGACAATCCAGAAGGGAATTTGAATGCAATATCCAAATATGTATGCATTTATTTAGATCGAATGTTGTTAGCATTTTAACTATGTGTACTGTTTTCCTCTGTTTTATGTATTTTGCGTTACATGTGTATGTTAACTGACTTGTACTGTTCAGAGGTGAAACACTTAACGACTTCCGGAGTGATTTGAGATTTGGACGTAATTGGAATTTTAAACAAACACGTCAATCACCGATTTCTCGCGAATAAAAGCTTAATCTCGAAAAGTAATAACACTATGAGGTACATTAATGATTCCTCTATCATTTGGTATAGTTTGTTTTTGAGAATGAGCTTTTATTCAAGAGAAATCAGTAATTGACGTATTTGTTTACAAAAGCAATTACGCCCAAATCTCAAATCACTCCGGCCTTCATTTTCCTTAGTCTGGGATAGAAAACAAGTCCATAATCGCGTACATTACAGCGTATAATAACTCTTTCTGTCCTGAGGTAGATTACCTATCTGACTAACACGTGATGGAGTTTGACTCGTGCTGTGCGAGTAAGGCTTTTCATGTTGAAGAGTTTTCTTAGAGCGGAATCTTTTTTTTTAGCATTAAATTACTACAACTGTATTGCTTCCAGGTCTCAGAAATTTAAAAAAAAACACAAATGTCTGTGCCCGGGGTCTTGAAAATTGTTAAATGTTTGAAATACCAAGATAATTTCAAGATGTATCTAATATGTATTTAATCATAAGAAATCTACCGAATTTTCTAAAGAATTTAATTCAAAACACTCCAAGATTTTTCCAGATCTGCATCCAAATCTCCCAACTTAAAATTCTTTCTGGCATTCCCATTAAATTGCATCCCAGCGTTAAAAATTCTCTACATGCCTCAATAAAGATCCCCTCAATAATAAAAAATAACTCTACAATTATCTTAGTTTTCTCAATGATTCTCGCGTAATTCCTTTAAAATGCTCTCCATAGCTCACTGGAAAATTTACTATTTGTAAATCATTGAATAATTTCAAAGATTTTGCCTAGAATTCACCTCAGGATTGCCTTGGAATTCTTAACAGAACTAAAGTGTGTCTACAGTTAAATTGCATCACTTTCAAAAAGCTGTAACATTTTGCCCTTTAGGATAATTTTAATTAAATTTTGGGTAAGATGGTCTCAGCGTGAATTATTTACACTGCGTGAGTTTAATTGTGAAATTTCAAATAATTTTGAAAATGGAGTCGGTAGAACAGCCCGTGCGCAAGAAAATTTGACACACTCACCTAAACAACCCACATCTTTCGCACCGAGCCATCGGAAAGATTTTGGGAATCCAATAATCAACTGTTTCTCGTGTCATAAATGGTTTTGGAGAACGTTTAACTGTCGATCGGAAAAAAAGTCAGTGCAAGAAAAAGTGTTCTGTACTTCGTTTAAGATCACAGGCGAGTGGTTGCTGCCTTCAAACGCAAACCCAACTTTTTGTTCGGGATGTCACGAAAAAACTGCACCTGACAACAAGTTTCGTGCAGACAGCCAAGAAGCTTCGATACTTCAGAGTCCCTTAGTAACGGGCAAAGTGTCACAGTTCCTCAAGAAATTCATGATTTTAAAGGCGATTTATTCGTGCGGCAAATGAAGCTAGCCTGTTGTAACAACTACAACCGTAAATGGTCAAGTTAGTGCCTGCAGAAACGACTGCTTCCGTTTCTCAAATTACACAACATTCCTTCAATTTTTTGACAGTAATTAATTTAGAGCTTTCTACGTCACCCAATGCATCAGTTAATGTGAGGTATGCACAATTATTATACAACCTGATGGTCCGGGAATTCAATATGCCGCCTATAGACAGCAACTTCTTAGATGTTCAGGATCTCATGACCATCTAAAAATTTGCTTTCTTCAAAGGATTGAGACTTTACTATAGTAGCACACTTGTCGAAAACCACCCAACAAACAATTTGAGCTGATTAAAAGCTGAATAAGCTATTAATTAGCTGAAGAAGCATATTTTTGCCTGAATAAGCTCTTATTCAGCGCTCAATGTTTGTTGGGCAGTTGAGGACTTATTTTAGTCACAGCTGCAGCTTTGTGTTCTGTTTGAGTCTGGCTAATTTCAATTTTTCTCCCTATGATGCCGTGCATCTCAAACAATAAGCTCAATTCCAATTCGATAGATTGTACTTTTATTACGGGTTTAAAAAATAATTGTAAATACAACATGCACTAAAATCTGTATTTGATTAAAACATATTGGTTTTATCAGGATGGTCGGGAAATGGGAAACCAGAAATTAACCGGGAGTCTAAACAGACCGGGAAAAGATGGGAAATAAACGGGAATTTCATTGAAATCTCAAAATACGTATGTATGCATTTTGATCGAAATTTTTTAGCATGATAACTATTTGTATTTTTTTTTTCCTCTGCTATATGTACTTTGCTCTACTTGTTTATGTATACTGACTTGAACTGTTCAGAGGTGAAAAACTTATCAACTTCATTTTCCTTAGTCTGGGATAGAAAAAAAAAACTTTAATCTCAGGTATTTCAGCGTATAATAACTCTTTCTGTCCTGATGTGGCTACCTATCTGACTTACAAGTAATGGGGTTTGACTCGTGTTGTGCGCGTTAGGTTTTCTATGTAAAAGAGTTTTCTTAGAGCGGAATCTTTTTTGTTTTTATTAGCATGAAGTTTGTTCAACTGTTTGAGATCTCATAATTAAAAACAAACAAATTTCTTTAGTCTTGAAAATGGTTAAATGTTTGAAATACCTAGATAATTTCGAGATGTATATAAGATGTAATTATTCATAAGAAAAATATGAAATTTCGCTCAAGAATTTCCTTAAAATCACCCCAAGATGTCTTCAGAGTTGCTTTCAGGGTTCCCCATTTTATAATTCAATCTGGCATTCCCTTTACATTATCACCCATAACAAGATCATAAATTATCTACATACCTCATTAGAAATGCCCTCAAGAAAATTCTTAGAATTAACTCCAGAATTATCTTAGTTTTCTCAATAATTCTCGCGGTAATTGCTTTATACTGCTCTTTACTTACCCTTTGCAAATCATTGAAGTATTCCTAAGAATTTCCTTAGAATTCATCTTAGAATTGCCTTGGAGCATTCTTATAGCATCAACTCAGGATTTCCTTTAAGTTCACCCGATAATTTATTTGAATTTCATCACGATGAGACTAATATCAAAATTTGTTAAAAAATATTCTCACAACTACAGACTGCACTTCTATGGGTCAAAAGTAATCTAAAATAATAATCTATGTCCCAAATAACAATTTTGGTTTAAACATACTTTTGTAGAGATTTATACTTAGTCTTTCCAAGTTCGATAAAACTAATTGTTGCTGGGATACTTCACCATGTTTTGCTGTTTCTATTAAACCGGGAAAACTATTAAAAACAACCAGGAAAACTGGGAATTTGAATTCCTCAATCTAGTGGGCACCCTGGACCAGCCAATAAATCAAAAATCACCTATTTACTACATTTCATATAGATGCAGAGAAAAACCAAGGCCGACTTTGAAAAAAATTTACGCAGCAATCAGTTTTACGGACGATTTGGACATTTCGGCGGGTCATCTAGTGATCACTCAGAGCCGATGGTCAGCTATCAGAAATCACCATTTTACGATATTCCATAAATATGCAGAGAAAAATGAAAGCCTATTTTGATCAAGTTAAGACAGCAATCAGTTTTATTGGACGAGGTGAACTAGTTAACAATCTCGCTAATAAATCTATCAAAAAAAGAAAGTTTTATTGATGTTCCAGATCTTTCGGCGGGTCATTTGGTGACAACTTGGAGCCAATGACCAACTAATATATCAAAAATCACCACACAACAACAAAATAATTTTGATATCACATCAAAGTGGATGCACTACAATCATGTCGAAAATTTCATGTAATTTTTATGACCACATAAATAAACAAATGCAGTAAAAGCAGCGTAATGTCAGTTCATGCATTGTATTAATGATAATTTTGTCCTTTTTAGCAAGTAATATTACACCATATTTTTGACATGATTGTAGTGCATCCACTTTGACGTGATATCAAAATTATTATTTTTGCTATGCATTTAACTGTATTTCATATAGTTGAAGAGAAAAATCAAGGCATACTTTGATCAAGAATTCATAATAATCAAGCTGCGATTATTCCGGGTCACCGAATGGCCTTCCGGAGGTTGGTTCTGTTAAAATATTAATCAGCACTACCCATAGATGCCTTGTTACTGTAGCTTTCCGGCACACCTTGTTCTAGACGACTGGTACCTTACTCCCCCCGATGGCCTCTTCTAAATCCACTTTTCCAATTTTCGGCAGACCATAATTTCACACATTTTTCTGCATACTATGAAAATTTCAGCCAATGTCGTGGTGGAACAAAAAAGTTACTACTTGTTACTACTTTGCATGAAATGTCTCAGAACTTTACATGATATATAATGTAAACTTATATGATATGTGACGCTCCATTTATGTGCATCATACTGAACAGAAATTTGCACTACTTTTTCGAACTGTGTAGAATATCACACCGATTGAATTCAATACACATGGGCTGGGACCAACGGCTTTACTTTCCTTCCATAGGAAGACGTGACCAGAGATTTTTATGCCTCATAAAAATCCCACTGACTTCGGCTGGAATTGAACCCAGACCCATTGGGATGAGAAAGCGCTCCAAGGCATGGTTAGTACGCCTGAACGGCTGGTGACAGGACTATTAAAAAGGCCGTGATTTCGACAAATTAATGCTTATGTCACTTTTTGTATACTTCAGAGGCACTTGAATCATGTCCAAAAATGGTGAATGTTGTCATGTGATTATAAATACCTTTTCAAGCATGTGAATCAGAGATGCCAGATTTACAGACATGTCTGTGAATTTACAGACTTTTATTGTTTTTTCACAGAAATTTTTTTCGTTCCGTTTTTGGGTTTTTTTTCGGATGGGAAGTAAAGCCGTTGGTCCCCGGTTCATGAGTTGATGGGTCGATAGGTAGGGTCCAGGTGTGGGAGCTGCCTCCCTGGCGTCGGTAGCATTGGTGCTCAGCACGGAAAGCAAGATCGACGGAAAACAAACAAAAGGAAAAAAAGAACGATGCCCGCTGAAATGTGCCCAGAGAAGCTGAACGTCATCGTGGAAGGACTTTTCCCGAAGCACGACCCAACAACCTGGCCACCTACACCGTACGGAGAAGGAGAGGGAGATAACGTCGAAGTCACCAACGAGGAACTCGTAGCAGTGGCGAAAGGATTGAAGGTGAAGAAAGCTCCCGGTCCGGATGGAATCCCCAACGTAGCGTTGAAAGCGGCGATCCAGTCATCCCCGGACATGTTAAGGATGGTGCTGCAGAAATGCCTGAACGAGGGTCACTTCCCTGACAAGTGGAAGACGCAGAAGCTAGTGTTGCTGCTGAAACCAGGAAAACCGCCGGGGGATCCAGCATCGTACAGGCCTATATGCCTGCTGGATACACTCAAAAAACTCTTGGAAAGGATCATCCTAAACAGACTGACGAAATGCACGGAGAGTGAGCACGGATTGTCGGAGAGGTAGTTCGGATTCCGGAAAGGGAGATCGACGGTGGATGCAATTCGGACAGTGGTCGAGAGAGCTGAGAAGGCGTCCAAACAGAAGCGGAGAGGAGATCGATATTGCACCGTAATAACGATCGACGTCAAGAATGCGTTCAACAGCGCCAGCTGGGAGGCCATCGCCGAAGCACTGCATAGAATGAGGGTCCCTGACTACCTGTGCACAATCCTGAGGAGTTATTTCCAGAACCGGGTTCTGGTCTACGAGACAGACATGGGACTGAGATCGATTAGGATCACAGTGGGAGTTCCACAAGGCTCCATCCTTGGTCCAGCGCTCTGAAACGGGATGTACAACGGCGTGCTAACGCTGAAACTGCCCAAATGAGTTGAGATCGTTGGCTTTGTGGACGACGTCGTCTTAACAGGCGAGACGCTGGAAGAGGTGGAAGTGTTGTCAACCGAGGCGATCGACATGATTGGCAACTGGATGCAAGGTGCGAAGCTGCAGATAGCCCACCACAAAACGGAAGTGTTATTGGTCAGTAACTGTAAAGCGGTACAGCGGGCAGAAATCACCGTCGGGGAGCACACCATAGCCTCGAAGCGTGTGCTAAAAAAACCTGGGAGTGATGATCGATGACCGGCTAAACTTCAACAGCCACGTCGAATATGCCTGTGAGAAGGCTTCGAAGGCCATCAACGCGATAGCTAGAATCATGCCGAACAACGCTGGTCCCAGCAGTAGCAAGAGGCCTCTTCTGGCCAGCGTGTCATCATCGAAACTGAGATATGGAGTTCCAGCGCTGGAAACGAAGCAGAACCAAAGGAAACTGAGCAGTACGTTCCGGCTCATGGCCATGCGAGTCGTGAGTGCCATCTCGTCGGAAGCAGTATGCGTTATCACCGGTATGATCCCTATCGGCATCACCCCTGTGGAGGACAGCGAGTGCTACAGGCGGAGAGAAGCCGGAAGAGTACGGAAAGTTGTGAGAGTGGAGTCATTGGCTAAGTGGCAACAGGAGTGGAACACGACGGAGAACGGTAGATGGACACATAGACTAATACCGATTCTTTCAACATGGGTGAACAGAAAACACGGAGAAGTCAATTTCCACTTAACGCAGTTCCTGTCTGGCCACGGCTGCTTCAGGAAATACCTGTATCGGTTCGGACACGCAGCGTCACCCCTCTGTCCGGAGTGTGGCAACGTCGATTAAACGCCGGAGCGTGGTCTTCGACTGTCCAAGGTTCGAGACAGTGCGAACGGAGATGCCCGTCCTTAACGTGGAGAATGTCGTCGTTGAAATGTGTCGAGAGAAGGGCACTTGGAATGCCGTCAGCAGGGCAGTCACGCAGATTATGTCGGAGCCACAGCCACCCCCCGAAGTAGTCGCTTCACAGTGGTCCCGGGGGGATCCAGGCAGAGCAGAGAGTAAGGAATGGGTTTTAGTGGAGCTGCACTAGTCAACTAGTGGATACCACACCGTGCCTACTTCACTACAGGCCAGGCTTCTTGAAGCTTTCCTTAACGTTACTTTAAAAAAAATAAAAAAAATGTATACAGGGTGTCTGGTTCCGGGTTTTACATATTTTCAGGGTAGATAGGGCTCCTAAAGTTATGAAAAAATCCCCTGAAACATAGGGTCGGAAATGACTGCTAAGTGAGTTATTCAACATTTTATGTTTTTTTTTGTATTGCCAACTTTGGTTAGCTATATTTTTTTAATCTTAATGTGGTTTTCTGATTTTAACATACCAAATGAAAGATTAAAGTCTTAGCTATCAATGCTCTTTGAAAAATAACTCGATTAAAGTTAAGTATCATACATTAAAATTGAAAAGTATGTTGAAAGTACCAAAAAAACTGGTAAAATTTCATACATTTTAGTGTTTTTAAGTTGAAAATTTTCATTTCTGTTTATTTAGTTGTTCTACAAAACATTTTCCATGCAGTTCCCTAGATTTGTGCCTTTGGTAGTAACCTTGTAGGCTTTATGGTTTCTTCGTAATTATTGATTTAAAACAGCCATAAAAACTTGTGACGTTTTCATAAAATGCGCTATAGTCACCCTATTCGTTCGTACGCTCGGCTGTTGCAGTGGACTACGCACATGAAAATTTGGTAGAATGTTATTGTAAATGTTTAGCTACATTCTTAACTTCCGATTACCGCACATCTCCTGCGCCTAAAGAAAACATAACTGCGGAGATGTTTCGCGGTATCGAATATTGCTCAGTCTCAGCAGAAAGCACAACGAGAGACACAGAATTGGCGAATTCTGAGAGCGGAAGGGAGAGAAGTAGGTAATGGTAATAAGTCGATGTCCTTTTTATTTCATAGCACTCGCAGCTCAGCTGCGGTGCTGTTTCGATGGAGGAGTGTGGAGCTCCGCTGCTTCTGTATACACACTTAGATTTTTTTTACAGGAGTTATTATTTTTACTGGATTTTTGGATTACTGACTCGGTAAAAATTCAAATGACTGTTATTTGTAAAGGTTGGATAAAAACGATTTTTTTTTTTAATTTTTCATCATTACACGGGGTTAACAGAAGTTAGTCTGTAAATTTTCGTAACACATTTTCTCAACTTTGAATTTTTCACAGATTTTTTTTAATTTTACCGAAGAGTTCCGCAATTCAAAAACTTGGTAAAAATTACTGACTCGATAAGTGTGTACTGATGTATGGTTGGTGAAGAGGCTAGCATGTGGAGGGTATTCTCGGGCTAGTGAATGCCACCCATCCCCACTTATAATTCAGTAATACACTATTTATTAATTTCTGTTTGATATGTTTACAAAGTTTGACAAACAGAAATGAGCATTGCAGTGTAGTTACCAATTTTCCAAGTCATAGACTTCAGATAACTGTTCAAAGTCCCAGATTTTTTATAACGGAATCATGAACAAAAAAGAAAGCAAAGACCACTATGACAAACGCGATCGGTCTGAAGGGATCTTTACATAGAAATTGTTTTAAGGTGATACGATCCAGATCCTCGGGCTCTGGTTCCACTTCGTTTTTTTCCAGGAGGCCATTATCTGCTACCGGAAAAATATAATAACAAAACTGTGGTGATAATTTAGTGCCTCAAATCGCAATAGTGCCCGAGATTAACTCCCTAGAAAACTCGAAGTGGCAGTGACGCCTGTGGACGCTGAATAGTATCATATTAAGAACTCAGTATGCCTTAAGAACTCAGTCACAGTAATTAATTGATAGCTTTCTATGCCAACCAATGTATGAATCTGTATCATTACATGCACAGTGATACTCTATGCACAGGGAAGTTGAGAAAATTTCCAACCTGGGAATGGAACATACTGAGTTCTTAAGGTGATACGATTCAGCGCCCACAAATCATAAGCACTTTCACTGCCACTTCGAGTTTTATAGGAAGTTAATCTCGGGCACTATTGCGATTTGAGGCACTAAATTGTCATCACAGTTTTGTTATTGTATGTTTTCCGGTAGCAGATAATGGCCTTTTAGTATACTAATTTCTATGTACATCGAGATGTTGCTCCATTTAAAAAATAAATTTCTGTAAAAGCTCGAAAAGTTTTACTCAGTTTAGGAGTTAACTACGTTTTCAAGAATATGAGTTAACTAATCTCTACTTCAAGTCGACCTCATTTGTCGTGTAGTACTAACTTATCTTTTTATTAAACGTATACGGCCTAAATTCCCAACTCCAATTAGGTTTAATTCGTTAAACAGGTCTTTTTTGCTCCAACATGACTTTCACCGACATTTTAAATTTCGCATCTATTTCAAGACCAACCTAACCCACTCCCCCCCCCCCTCCCCCCTCAACATGCAAAATTTCTGCTAATTTTATGTGCAGCCCAAATACAGATATTTCTCAAATTCACAGACATTTTTGGCAGACTTCTGAAAAAAAATCTGGCATCTCTGATGTGACTATACTTATCAAACATTTAAAAACCTTTTCAATAAGCAAAATAAAAAAAAAAGTTCAGTAAATAAATGAGCTTAAAATCGACGCAAATGACACAAATTCTTGACAACATCAGAACTTTTGATATCGCTCGTTTTTCCTTAAGCAACTACGTAACTATCTGTTTTTGCAGGGAAGCTATGAACAATTTTCATTTAAATATACTGATTACGCTTCCATTCCACCTTCAAAATGTGCATTGAAACATCGCATTATGATTGCAGCAAGATCTGTATCCTCTTTCTTCAAATTAACTAGTATTAAACAGTTGTGAAAGCAATTTTCAAATATATTTTGGAATAAAAGAGTTATGCAATTAATGTTTTTTTAGGGTTACCCTATCTAAATTCAACAGATTTGCTCTGGAAAAATAAACATAAGCTCTACCACTATAGCTTCTTCTGCACAGTTTCTTTAAATAACGTGATTTACAACTTTGATATAATCAGAAATAAAAATGATAAATTTTATTTTTATTTTTAGTTTTCATGGCCATCCGATTCGCAACTTTCATCATAATAAAGGCCTTATTATAAGTAACAACTTCACAGAAGGATAGTGCCGATAAATTGGCAATTTCATGGTCAAAATAATGTTTTCCTCCTAGTTTTCATTCATGGACATAGTGATTCTGAGAGGTTGCCATTGAACATAGTTTTGAATGCTCACGTGATTTTATTCGTAGCATGCATTTTGGGGCAAATAACCCTCTTCCGTGAGCACCAAGAACATTTCCATCAATGATCTTAGTTCTTAATTATCATGTGACTTGATGAGTCTAATAACGGGAACATACAGATGTGACCAATGTGGTCCTGAGCCCTTGACATGAATACCGCATATGATTAGTGTAAAATAATAATATTTGAAAATTTAACCTAACAACCCAACATCATTTACATTAAGCTTGCAGTCATTTATGACCTCACCGTTTGTCGTGAAATTGTTAAACTGCTTAAATTCTAGACAATGATGTGGAATAGTAATTAATCCAATATCAAAATCATATTCCATTGCCATCGATCCAAGGGCCGGTAAATGCAAATCATGTTCAACGGTTGCTGATTCGGGGAGTGGTAGAGGTCCTCATTGCCGATTTCGTAGAAGAACTAGGTCAGCAAAATCTAATTTAATCTACGGAAGAAGTCCAAACGTTCATGGCGTGTATATATGTATGCAAATTCGTGCTTGGATTGATCTCATTCGAGAGGTTATGGTGGTTCGCAATAATAACGAACAACGACAACCACACCAGCCTCGTTTTGATTAAGGATATAAATCAGCCGGGGAGTTGAAATTAAATTTTGAAAATTAATTAAATGCATTTATGAATCAAAGCCGTGTGGTGTACGAGGGTGGCTTCCAATGTGTGGGTTACTAGTTAGAAATTTGCCATATAAGTGCGCAAGACAGGTGAGAGGAATGGAATTTCAATTCGCATCATGCCATGTACCCCTACGTGGTAGCCGGTCGGAGGAATGCGGATTGTGATGAGGCACAATTCTAGGTCGGTGGCTGCGAACAAAACAAACGATGGATGACGTCTTCTGTATGAGACCGAGGAAATCGGGAACACCGATAGCAATGCTCCTGTCGATTTTCTAATTAAAACTTATTTCATTAGATGATGGTGCTGTTTACTTTTCATTAGAATGCACCGACTTATTAGCTTTTATGGCGATGACGAGGTGAGGTGTACTGTTTTTAGGGGAGTTTAATACTCTCGTGACTGCCAGGACAGGAAAATTGGATTTGAAGTTTTCCGTTTTCAGTTGGATGTGGTAGGTGCGATGACGTGATACTATTGTTCTATCGATCCGTGGGGAAAACACTATGGTTGTCTAGACGAAAGCAAGTATATTTTGAACTTTCATTCCCATCATTATCTCGGTTCGAATGCCATTCAATTACGAAGCATCTATTGCATTGGCTAATATTCCTATTAATGATACTGTCCAATCAAGGTATAAGCTTGACACGTGTCTACTTGTACTCTGTCGATTCAGGAGGTATTTTACCATCTCTGACGATCAGTGCTAATCGGTGAAATTTCTCTCACTACGTCGAAAGAAAGCATGAAATCTACCAGAAGGCAGACACTAATTGACATATTTCCCTCGACATAATCGTTGATAATAAGTCCGATCCCTCCTAGGAGTTTCTTAGCTCGTCACTTGAAACACCGATGGCAGCCGGAATCTGACAGCATTGGCATATTGTGTATTGAATATTCTTATTCATATATTACAATCTTCTCGACTGTCCAACAAGCAACGGATAGATGATATGGCATCATTATTGCTGCCGGTATCGTCCATTTTCGTCTCGTTGTTTGACTTGGTCGACGTCGGAAGATCCTGGACGGACCCCGGTATCGCGTTGGCTTGGTAAGGGAGGAAAATAATGGCACAAGGAAATGATAGATCGTGGAGATAACCGGAGCTTTGCTTTCCTAGCCAGTACTGTGTTTGTGCTCTCTGCCAGAAGGAAGAATCGTGCCCGACATCATTACACGGGCTTGCTTCTCAAGACGATACCCAGCTATTTATCGAACACGAAAATCCTTCTCCGTTGCCTGTCTGCTTGGCTTGGTTGCTTCCAACGAGTACGACGACGACGACAACGACCGATGGTTGAACGGTTGGCTTGAGGGCGAAAAATGAAGATTAGTCAATTTCATGCTTCTTTCTTTACACAAGCGCCAGTGCTCTTAATCTAAACGACTACCCCGACGACGACCACGGCCACGTTCAGACTTCGTGCGAAGGTGCTACCGACCGACCGCCCGTAGTATTTCGATAGAGACAATCGACCTTCAAGGTGAATTGAAAAATGAGTCAAGGGGAAAATCAATTTTATGCTAGGGAAATTTTACACTCTGTGATGCGATGGAACAGCGCAACGGTTTGACCCGGCGCGACAATGTGTTTACTGATTCCACCCGAAAATGTTAATAAAGCACGTCTAACGGCAGATTGGTGGCGAACGGTGCTAATTAATGTCGCTTCGAGATGAGTTTGAGCCAAGGTTAGAATCGTGGTTCACTGAGACATAAAATTAAGTTTTCCTTTTCCCAATGAGTTGGCTTGTAGAATACACTTGATGGAAATTCACGGAATTTATTGGCCTTGAGTGAGCACTACCTTAAAATCGGATTTGTTTCGGATACTGATTTTCAATGTGCTTGTTTTTTTTTAATTTGCATTAGATTTGCGAAAGGCCACAAAGATTTTTTTAGGTTTTTTTTAACGTGGGACTACGTCTGTAATTTCAATATGGGGGTACACTTTGTGAAAACAGAAAATGGAACATGTAACAAAATTATGAAAGATTTTGAACGTTAATATCTCAGCTGCTCCTGGACCAATTTCAATAGTTTTATCACCATTCGATCAAAAATATTTCTACGCATCTGTTAAATTTAAGAATTATTTAGCCTTCAAAATGTCACTATTGAAAACTGCTCGAATGAGCAACTGTTGCTATGATAATTAAAATTATCACCAATTGCCTGCGAAAAGCGATTTCCCAAACACAGATTTCAAAGTTGAATTCCATCCGGTCTTACCAAACGGTGTTTATTCAATCACCGCGTGGTGAGTGGTGGTGTTCTCCAGTACACAACGAAAGGCTCCCCGCAAGCAGCTAGCTATCAAGGCTGCCCTCAACCACTGATCGAATTCAGTTTCAATGACCGTGTGTGGTGGTGTCCGATCGTTGGCATCAGCAGCACCAGCAGTAGCGCGTGGCGTTGAACATAGTTATCCAGTACACAACGAAAGGCTACATGCAGGCAGCGAGCTGCAGCCAACATAAGCATCCATAGAAGGAGGCAGAAGCCACACCGCTATTGATCGGAAACAGTAGCTCTTCGTGAGTCGCTGTGGGCCATCTATGTCAAGCGCGTCATACTAAAAAGTATAAACAGAGAGAACCTCGCTCAAATTCTTATTCCTACACAAAACACAAGCTCCTGCTGCAGCTAACAAATAAGATTTATTATATAAGACCACGTAGTCCTACGTCACCATTGCGTACAACCCCATAGGGCTGTCCCTTGTAGTTTTTTGAGTTGAGATAATCTTGCAGATTGTACTTATGTGAAAATTTCTTAGCCTTATACTTTGCACAAGACTTTTTTTGATTGAACATCAAGAAAATGTACTGATTTCAAAACCGAAAACCATTTGATACGGTTAATTGACTGCTTTTTGAGCAACACTGCATTTTGCAGTAACGCATAGGGAGCATCCATGTAGTACGTTATGCTCTACGATGAAAGAAGGGGTGGAGAGAGCATGTCAGAAATACATCATCTTCCCAATAACTATTAGTAACTAATTAACCTAATTAAATAATTAGTCTGACATTGAATTAAAATGTGATCTCCAGCACAGTTGTGGCTGGGAAAATATCCTAAAGGGTATCCACAGTTAAATTGCATCACTTAGAAGTTCTCTGCTACGTACTGACAACTTAAGGATGCATACGGAGTTCGTGCTTCATTATAGCCCAGTATTTTTCGATCGGCCGCAACTCCGGTGTGTTTGGGGGATTCAGATCCTTCGGCACGAAATTGTTTCTTATCTCATCGATTTGGTATGTTCATATGAATTATTCAAAAACATTTTTTCAATCTCATAGGCATATTGAGAGATGAGGGAAGGGGCTAACTATACCCCACCCCCTTCACTAATATAAATGGAAGTAAAGCTTCAAACTGCAATAACTTCGGTGTTTCTGATCTTGTCAAGTTGGTATGTTCAGATGTATTCAAAAGCATGTGCTACATTTAATAGGCGTAGTTAGATATGGGGGGAGCTTACTGTATCCTTTCCGCCCCTCACTTATGTCAATGAAAGTAAACATAAAGACTAAAATAACTTCGGAGTTTCCCCATCTTTCGAGTTGTTCGGATGGGTTATTCAAAAACATTTGCACAATCTCATAAGAGCAGTTTGAAAGCGAGTACCCCCAGTCCCTTCCCTACTCTTTTGGTGCAGTATACAATGTCAGATATATTCACACAAATGTCATTGGATTGTAATGATTATATTTCATTTTATTATATTCTACGATTTCTCAAGGTACTCTTTTCGATGCTGTTGCATCCCCTGAAGCAAATATTGCTGTTGAACTAGGTCTCGGGTAAATTTCTTGATAAGTCAGAAATTAGTTTCACACCTCATTCAGCCATATCGTTGACAACCATCAAGGAAGCAACTCGTTGTATTGCATTGAAATAATCTGTATCAGTACTCCACTCGTTTGCTGGTTTTTGCTGAAGCCGGTCAAAATTTGGAAAAGGAATCAGCACTGTTAGAAATGACGTTAAAGTTAGCCCAACATGCGAAATCTGACTGTACCTGTGTCTGAGACGAAACTGGTGAAGACAGTTTCCGGTTTCTACTATTTTTTTGGTTTTTGATGTACGACTACTTCTGTGTTTTCTATATGCTGGTGGCCCGAATGGCAGTTTAGTATTTCAAATAAAAGCTTTATATAGAAATAATATAGCAGCTGGACTATCACACAACATCTCCTCACTAACAAATGAACGGACAAGTGGATATTAAATATTTACACTACAGCAATTTACTTCTATTGATATGAGTGAGGGGGGCGGGGTATATTATTACCCCCCCCCCCCCCCCCAAACTACACTTATGAGATAGAGCAATTGTTTTTGAATAATTTATAAGAAACTCCAAAAATATTTCAGTTTGGAATCTGACTCCCATTGGTACACCGGCAGTGCTGGCAGAAAAAGGAATTTGTGGTGTTTAATTCAAATCATAAATATTTGAATAGTTATAACTTTTTTTAGATGCACTATGGCTTTGAAATTTCTTTGGCAAAATTGTGAGGTATTTCCTGAACTATATTGATACATACTTAGTTACACGGTTCATGCAGAATTGAAGTCTCTAGAGATAAAAATGCAGATTTTCCCATACTAATTTCCATACAAATTTCAAACTCAATGCGGAATGCCGAGTTACAACCAATCGTCCCCAAATTTTGCACAGTTGTTTGGGACCCCAAATAAAATCTAAAAAAGGTTGTTCTCGATTGGTGAGGTAAAGTTTGCGTTTTTCCATATAACGATGACCCACTCTAGTAGTTATTTCTAAGTGTGTAGAATAACAACTGAGTGCACTCCAACCTTCTTGGCCTACATTGGTCAATATTAAGTAAGAAGGGTCAAGTCTCACAATTGCAAATTACGTATTATCAATGAAAGTCGTTTATAATTTTCCAACAAAATGAGATAGCAACTTGGTTCTGTTGACATCAAAATTCAAAAAAGTGTCTTGAACATGTTACTTTTTACGAGAAATCAACGTTTTTCCAGGCTCATTTGCTGTAGCTTTGCGAAGCCTGAATAAAAAGTTACTTGTTTCGATTTAAAATCATAATAAATCATGAACCATTAGAGATAGAAAACTGCTTCTTTGAGTAAAGTTGATTTTATCAACTTATTTTAAAACTTTGTGGAACACAATGTTCGTCTATTTTGACAAACTAAAAAGTTGGTATTTAAAACACTTTCTAATGATTTAGGCTCAAACAATTCATTCCACCTAAATACGGCTCCTGGACCACTGTGCATTGGTGGATATATTCTGGATTTTTTACTACCGATTACAATTGAATACTAAATATCCCAGCAGCTAAACTCACTTATCTATCGTATAAAATATCCCATCGTGAAGGCATGTAGCGATCATCCTAGCTCCCATTCTGGTCCAACTATTTGTCGCGTCGAGTCATATTTCCGGCACAAACTCACACGCACCTCTCCTCCAATCAAATCGCAACGTCGCATTGTGTGCATCGATCTTCAGTGATGATAAATTTTGCATTCTCTCCGGTGCTGTTCAAGCATCAAAATTGACCCTCCCCTTAACCGGTACATCTGCATCAGCTAGGGTGAGATAAGCTGGTGTTGTTCAAATTGCGATCCAATTTATCGAAAATACCTGGTTGCTCCACTGAGCACCAACATTTTCCACGACTGAAGTCTGACAAATTCAATGGGACTGAAACTGGAGAATTCGAATGTCCATGTGGCACCCCTCGAACCGAGTCAAGAGTTGAATATGTTCACAATTTATACGCCTCGGTGCAGTTGCACACTGCGAAATAGAATAAAATAAAATAACAATGGAAATCGAGCAGCAGGACTTCAACTTCGCTGCCAGCGCAGTCTATGTAGGTGAGGACGGAACCTACCTACGTATACTGGGGTAAAATGCACCAGTTAAGGAAATCAAGGTATTTTCTCGTTAAAATTATAAGCAACAGTGAATATCATGTATTGCATAATTCTCTTAAGCATTATTTAGTTGTTTATATTTGCAACATGGCTTTCATGTTAGCCTATGGATCTAAGATTGGGCCCATCGATAAAAATCTGCTATTTATCAGTTTTATCTAGATCAATGCGTCATTGGGACGGTACTAATCGAAATAATAGATTGATATCTAATCTAATCTAATCTAATACAAACGCAGCCAGTACGAGAAAGCATCCTGGAAAATGATTAGGTTAGATGAGGTGTGATCTTTTTTCTTGTTTAATTGATGTTTACAGCATATCTGAAATATGTATTTGCCGGAGAGATGATTCTTGGAAATGAATGGGAACATTTCTTGAATCTACAGGGGTGGAAGGATGCGTGGACATACCGTACCAAACGCTCCGAGTTACCATGTGTAGTTGTGTGTAATGTGTAAATATTTGTACAATATTGAAGAATCATAAAATAATGCAATGGAAGGATCTTACCGAATTTTCTCCTATGTTGGTAATGATTCTTTTCACGCACGCACGTACTCATGACTATAAACTGCCCAAGTAACCATAGGCACAGCTGAACAACGACTATGTCAGTGTTTGTATGTTCTGATGAGGCCCGCATATAGCCAAAAAGGCGAAATAACGTGCCTATGGTTGCTTGGGTGAACATCAAATGATAGGTTCCTCGAAATGAACTAAACTTATCTTTGTTTGCTTATTCCGTCATGTTGAATGGATGAACCTTTCAAATCTCCATACTCCAGGCTTTTGACGATCCCCAGTGGCTGCAGTGGCTGCACATTTCGGGAAAACTTAGCAAAATAGAACGAAACATTCATATTAGCAACCCTCTGCTTCGTGCCGTACAAGCCAGCTGCTCATTTTACCCGGCAAAGGCTTTGAATCTCACTCATCTTGCACACAATTCACACGCGTTTCTGTTATGCACTTTTCAACATTGATTTAAAAGCTTCGCGACACTTTACAAGCATTACAGCATTAAAATTAAGAAATTGATAAATCAGCGGAAGAAAAACACGCAGCAAAAATTCACACGTCAGTCTTCAAGCGCAGCCTACTCGATCTCCTCTATTCCATTGCTGAATTCGAATGGACTCAAATTAGGGGCATTTAGGCCAACATTTCCCCTACATGAAAACTTTGTCAAAATATCTTAAAAAGTGATTTTAGAAATTGTTAAAATAATCTGGAAATGCACCCATGCTGGGGTTAAGTGCACTACAACAAAGGGGCAAGACGCACCATAATGATGAGGCTAAATGCACTCTAAAAATGGGGGAAAATGTACTATTTACAATCATAGGGCAATATTACTCTCCTTGCCGTCTTATAAATGACTGCCACCAGTTCCTATCGTAGTTTTCCAAAGGTCCATGACTGCTTAGTAGACTTTGGAACATTGTGGACTATTTTCGAAGAAAGTGTAGAACGTATACAAAGCGTGTTTACCGGAGATCATTTTGCCCCGAATGTATAAAGAATTTTTTTTTGATCATAAAATACATATTGAAACATACCGGCTCTAACCTTAGTAAACTAGATAATATCTTTCACCGACACTTAATAATGTTTATTTATATTCAAAGCAATCTGTTTTTTTACTATCCATATTATCTGATAACATAAAGCTGCCTAATTGTTTATTGTTTATTGTTTATGATTATTATTCTTCATCTGACTAACAGTCTTTATAGAGTTTGATGGGGAAAAGCCTGAATGACTCGGCTACAAAAATTAGCCGATCTCATGCAGGCGCAAAAACCCCATTTATTTTCATCTCGCGTACAAATAAAACATATAACAGAAAAGTAATCATCCTTTTTCATGGAGTTGTCGGATGCTCTGTGAAGTGCTCGTCGAGAAGATGATACAAACCAGGAACGAAAAAAATATCAAGTAGCACAGCTCTATCAGTCTAATGAAATTGGACAGTTACTCACCAATTCCCCAAATAGAACGATCATTGGATAATGAAATTGTTGAGTGTAATTGTTATTCTACCGTCTATCCAAGAGTCGGTGCTTAAATGTAGCGGCAAAAGCGTTGAAGTCGTACAGTAAATACATCTGGTTGAAGCTAGCTGACATCAAACGGATGGGATCATGCTGACCATATAAAGCATTGCAGGACTCGAGCCTCAAAAAATCACGTTGGCGTAGGATTCGTTCTGGAGCGTAAATATTCAACTGGGCTAGGATATCGGGTGAATCCGTGTCTCCTAAAAGTATTTTAGCCACAAATACCGCTTGCGCAGTGGATCGTCTTTTTTCTAGAGTTTCAATACCCAGCAGTCTACAGCGGTCCTCGTACTGTGGCAGATTGAGCGGATCTCGCCATGGAAGATCACGGAGCGTGTACCTTACAAATTTCCTTTGGATCCTAGCAATCCACGTTGATTGATACGGGCACCAAACTACTGCATTTGATTCCAGTATCGACCGTACCAGAGCACAATATAACGAACGAAGGCAGAGAGGGTCACGAAGTTCGTTGAAGATGAATCCAAGCTGTCGGTTAGCTCTGGAGATAATATCGTTGTAATGTGAACGGAAGGTTAGCGCAGAATCAAGGATAACTCCTGAATCCCGTACTCAAGAGGTTGCTGGGCGATGTTGTAGTCATGTATGATTGGCTTCTGTTTTCTGTGGAACGAGATAACGTTGCATTTGTAAATGCTTAGCGTAAGCCTATTTCTGGAGCACCACTCATCGAAACGGTCTATTAATTGCTGTAATGCGACACAGTCCTGAAGATTTTTCACCACCATGTAAATTTTGACGTCATCAGCATAAAAAAAGCAGCAGCCAGGAGGCAGTGCCTCATTGATGAAAATTGAGAACAGCAGGAGACCCAGGTTACTCCCCTGTGGCATACCTGATTTGTTGGTGAACGGTGCAGAACATTCACGTCCAATTTTCACAATGAGTCTCCGGTCCGTAAGATATGATCTAAGCCTTTGAAGAAACATCAAATCTTTCAAGTCGTTCAAGCAAAATCTCATGATCAACTCGGTCAAAAGCAAATTTTAGGTCGGTGTACACTGCATCAACTTGTGTGCCAAGATCCATTTTACGCAAGCAAAATGAAGTGAACTGGACGAAGTTCGTAGATGCCGATCTCCTGGGATAGAATTCGTGTTGATCTGAAGAAATTTAATTCCTGCAAAAGGTGAACAGCATGTCGTTGATTATGATCTCAAAAATCTTCGAGCAGGCGCACAGTGAAGTTATTCCACGATAGTTCTCAATGTTACGCTTATCGCCCTTTTTGTGAATTGGAATCATAATGGAAGTTTTCCAGCTGGAGGGAAATTTACGCTCACGCAAGGATATGTTGAACAGTTGAGTCAGAGGGTTAATCATAGCATCACAACATCTTTTCAAGATACATGACGGAATACCATCATGGCTAGGTGATGTGGAGTATTTCAATTTATCGATGGCAGATTTAACCTGTTGGAGAGAAATCTGAAAATTTCCCAATGAACAGACGTTGCGTGGCAAGCCGGCGCCGGTGGTGTTGTGGTAAGCATGACTGCTTTCTAACACCCCAATGGGTCTGGGTTCAATCCCAGCCGAGGTCGGTGGGATTTTCCTGAGGCATCAAAATATCTGGTCACGTCTTCCTTCGGAAGGGAAGTAAAGCCGTTGGTCCTGGCCCTTATGTGTTTGAATGGGTGCGATATCCTACGCAGGTGTTGAAGCTGCCTTCCTGCACATTCGATTGCCGTCAATGGATGGCAATCGATGTCCGTCGGTGATTGGCACTAGATTGCGGAGCAGAGACCGACGTTAAATAAAGGACAGAAAAAAAACAGACGTTGCGTGGCGTGTCTCTGCAAGCATTTTCGACTTGAGCTGGAGATGACGTAGAACCATTGAAGGCACCCTTGAAGTGATTAGCGAATTGCTTGCCCTTATCAGATGAGGTACTGGTGAAATGATTGCCCAAAAACATTTCAACAGGTAATCCATTATCCTTCCGCTTGAAGTTGACGAATTTCCGAAAATTCCTTGGGTTTCTCCTAACATTGTCTTGCATACGTAGAGTGTAGCGTTTGTTCAAGAAGCAATTGTATGTCCGATATCTGTTACTAGCTCGATTGAATACCTTCTTAGCGAATGGACAACGAGATCTGCAGTATTTCCGAAGTGCTCTCGATCCTCAAGTTGGATTCGGGTTAGGCCTACGCAAAGGAACATGATCAGCAATGATGTTACCCAAGTAACATTTTAAGTTTTATGAAATACTACAAAGCAACTATAAAACAGCATTCACAAAACCCTGGTCAAGGCTATTTTGTCATTAATGCATCCACCAAAACCTCATTAAGACTAGAATATGTCTAGTTGGCCCACCCTGGAGAAGGTTCTGAAGGGTGTATTCTCGAAGCTCTTCAAGATTGATTTACTGCAAAAAAGTTGTATGACGAACACATGGAGAACCATTTGAATGCTACAACAAAAGCTATTCAGCAACAATAAAAACTCTTTCCGAGCCATGTCCCCTAGCCGCATGCTGAATCAGCTAGGAAACCATCAATCAAGATAGAAAAGGATTTATGAATCCGATCTTATCAAAATAATTTTAATTTTAAATAATAAATGATGATATAAAAATCTTGTTGAATATCCAAATTTATTACAATAGTTCTCATTAAGTGGCCTTGTTTTCAGTGCCATATCAAATTTTATGTGAAATTAACGTGAAAACATCGAAAAAATTAAGCCCACCCTCGTAAAACGTCGATTTGACTAATTATTTAACATTGAAAAAAAAAATATATTCTTCAGATCCAGCTTGGTCGAGTTTTTTTTTTATTATTATTTTCGCATTTAAATGTTTTCTCATTGCTAAATTTACTAAAATATAGTTATATCTAAGGAAATATTGATTGAAAATCGAAGATTGCAAAAAAAACAAGCAAACTAATTGTAACATGGCGATGGCATAAAAGTTGATTTTCATGGGTCATTTGTGAAAAAGTTGTTTTGCTTTCAAGAATTCCTTAACAAATTAATAAGGTTTTAAAATGGCTTTTATGAAGAAAACTTACAGGCTGAATTGTATTTATCTAAGGCCATTTTGCTGTATCCTAATCCGTTCAGATTTTTGGCAGCATTTATAGAGGCAAAGTTGCCTGCAAAAAGTTAAACGTCAAAGTTTGTTTATATTTCGATAGTTGCGCTGTGAGATCCAGGATTCTTCCAGGCTATTTTCTCCCGATGGATTGAGAGCAGTTACTCTGATAGTTTGCGATACTGTTTTACAACATTTCGCATTTCGAACAGCTGGAAGTGCAATTGTTCCCGAAAATGATCCCCTTCTTCCGGATGGTTACAGAAGTGCACCATCCAATGATGCAGAGATGTACGGTTGAATTAAATTTTCAAAGAGTCTTTCGTCGAATAAAATCACTGCTTTGGATCGGAAACCAGCTGATCTCCGCTAACTAACAGTTTCAGTGGTTTGCTGTCGGTTTTATTTCGATTGTCATCGCAAGATCTGGAGAAGGCTGGTATGTTTTTCAACTTTAGTCCCGCTCACTTTACTCTTCTCCGACAGATGGTCAGTCGTTGGTGGTGTGCTGGTTCTTCTAAAGAAGTAAATTTATCTGAAATTGACTTGATTTTTTTTTTTTTTTCGAGATTTCCTTGTCATAAATTTGGCATTTATTAACTATGAGGAACCATCTTTCAAGCTCAATTTGTAAACGAAGTAATTGGGGAGTTAATGATGCACTTTACAAAGGCTAAAAAGCAACAATAAATGCTTTTTTCTCTAATGCAAAACCTAATTGTTTTATGGTTGCTTTTATAATGATAGAACACGTTTATAAAGTATTTTATCATGACATTAATAAACAATTGCTAATGACGTTTTTGCTTGAATTACAGGACAGGTTTAAGGAGGGATTGATAACTGTTTTAAATTTATTTTTAAAACAAGACAGTTTTTGACTTTCTTGTCAGACTATAAAAGGTTTTTAAAACAGAAAACAAGCTGAATTACTAAGCAGGAATGTTTAACACTTTTAAATGCTATATTTAAACTAAATGGATTGTTCATTGCCGTTATAAAACCATCATAAATCAGAGTGGATGCTAAATGGTTACTGAATTGTTACTTGGGTATGCATAATCCGAGTGAAGCGATCAACAGCATCGTCCACATCTCCGAAAGTGTCCAAATGTGCCCAGTCTGTATGGCAAAGTGCATCGACCATTATTCTTTCGAAATCTGCCCTGCAAAAATCATAACCTGGATCTTCGGGAAAGTCCTCAAAACCCGAAACCTCTAGAAACATTGACTTCGACTGTTAACTTAGGATGATCAGCATCGAGAATAGATAAAGGTTCAGTAGCCGCTGATATCGAGCATCTTTCAAGTGTCGTATCATTCACCAGAGCTAGATCCAAGAGACGACCATTTCGGTTGTCGGACAAGCGACAGAGATGTTGGATTGCAAAACATCTACTGTTGGTTGGCCGTTTCTTTAAGAGTCCCAAACTAAACCAGATTGATTGTAATTTCCTAGTAGAAGTACGTGGTCATTTGCACCAACACGTGTAAGTACAGCTCCAATGAATTCGACAAGATTCGTTATGCTACTCAAATACAAATGGAACAGTTTGATAATTTAAGCTTTACACAAAGCTGTTGAAGCGAGATCAAATGAAATTGATACGGGGTCCAAAACAAACATAGATTTCACTCGTAGGGTAACTAATGTTTAGTAAACATGAATGTTAGGCTTAAAACGAAGAAAGTGTATCTTGCCCCAGGTACCCCTATTCCAATGAATCGAACCCTGGCAAACGAGAGTCGGTTGAACGGAAACCCGTTTTGAATAGAATGCTGGCAGAAAAGGTTTTATCTAGTTCAGTGATTTTGTATCGGAGTAATGCTTCGACTCACACTCTTCGTAACGAATGATCGGGTCAAGTTTATTCCAGCACACATGTGTGAGGTATGATTTAGGGGAGCAGCGATTCCCTCAGGGAGGGAAAGCGACGCAACCAGAGAATGAAAATTCCCCGAAGGCATGCAGGTGAAAAAGCACCTATCAAACATCTACCGCCTGTACAAAGGTACAAACACAGTCACTTCGCCGTCCAGAACCAGGCAGCTACACCATATCCGTCGGGATGAATTTGCGTCAAAGGCCAATGATTTATGTAACAAAATGGCACGGGAAAAGTTTTTGCGATTGCTCCCTGCCTGTTTGAGTTTTTGTCCACTGTCACCCTCGGTGTGTACCTATGTGTGATTTCACCGTTGAATAATCGGGTTAATTCGAATAATGATCGGTTCGGTGGACTTTTCGCGCCAGATCCTTCCGGTACGGAGTGCAGCCGGTTCGGTTGGCAGGGACATGCAGTCTATTGTTTGTTTCCTTTCATGGTCGGGGAATGAGTGTATTGTTCGATTTAATTGGACAACCTGCAGTGATATGATTATCACTTTCCGGCAAATTGGGAACAATTGGATTGCGAAATGTTGAATATGTAACTGGAGGTTGCGGGTGATTCGTGTCTGTAGGGTTCAGGTGGAACAAATTACAATAATCCATTTTTGAATAATGGCTGAATAGGAAAAATGAAGTCAAATAACAGTGTTTATGTAAAGTCGCATCGGTCCATTAAATTGGAAAAGCTTTTCTTCATCCTATTACGTCAATGGACATCGTTTGAATATGATTTGAATAACCGCTTGAAATGATTATTTCCATTTTATAAACGGCCACTTAAATTGAGTGAAGCAATTTGATATCAAATAAATCTGTAAAAAATCATGTTAAATCCATATCGACAACGTAGTAGAAGGTGAACATTATTGGCAAGAATCGGACGAAAATGGTGATCCGACGGATCGGACGGACATCAAACGGTCACATTTTGCAATCTGTCTAGAGCGCTGCTGTCTGACGAAGATAATGGTGATGCTAGGCACTCCAATGCAAAGAGGACACTACAATCCAAGATCGATCCAGTACGGTAACTTCACCGAAAAGTGATGATTTTATGAGAAGAACGGTGCCAAACGATTCGATCACGATTCGAATCATGAAAACCTGTTGACCTCCCGATCCATCAATGCTCATTACCATACACAGCAAAAAAATAATTTTGATATCACATCAAAGTGGATGCACTACAATCATGTCGAAAATTTCATGTAATTTTTATGACCACATAAATAAACAAATGCAGTAAAAGCAGCGTAATGTCAGTTCATGCATTGTATTAGTGATAATTTTGTCCTTTTTAGCAAGTAATATTACACTATATTTTCGACATGATTGTAGTGCATCCACTTTGACGTGATATCAAAATTATTGTTTTGCTGTGTAGTTATGGCCCCAATGTTTCGGCCAGAATGTGTTTTGAAATGCCTGGTGGAGATCGCCAGCGATATTTTGGCACACGGCCGAAATGCTAAACGGGCACAATTTCTTCTATCGGATCATTATGATTGTGCACGAAAGGACACAATGTATTTGAAAATAATTAACAAAAGACGATGGTTTTGGCCATCCTGCCACAGCGAAAACAGATGATACTATGGATTATTATTTATATTTTGACAAAACAGAATAGATACCGTAATGAAACGATTTCTGGACATTTAGTCATTAATCCGGAAGCCTTTAGAAGTTGATAAAAAATATTACGTGGTATTTTAAGATGATTCTGTCACAGACAAACATACATAGCACATTGAATATTTCTCACTGTTAAAACATCGTCGCTAAAATACAACTGCCATCTGTTGAGTACACTGTGATGGGCAGTGTGCTCAACAGATGACGATAGTGTATAAATGTCTAACGCAAGACAATTGACAGGTGGCGGTACTATCAACTAAGAAACATTTAAATTGACTATTAAATGCGTGTTCGATGAACAACTTACGAGTTTTATGTCTGTTTGTCTGCGATTCTATGGTGTCGTTGATGTTCACCTATCATAATTGTTATGTTGCCAAGTGAATTTAATATTTCATTAAAACATAAATGTCTAGATTAATAGACTGTCTGGTATTTGGTGTATTATGGTACATACACAAATAATTACAGTACTATTGATAAGCATCATAAACTTACATCAGAAGAGACATCCATGTTCCAACGGAATAAAATGCACTTATTATAGGCAAATGGCACTTAGGAAGTTTTATTTCTTACTTATTACACTGTAACCTCCATTAACAAACCAAAACTCTTAATAATTCAGAAGTACTATTTTAAACAAGCAGGTTAGGGTGGATTTTAAAAAGATTTTCAAACTTTTACCGAACAGTTCTGTAGTTCAAAATTTACCGATCGTCAGAGGCCTGGATTAGTGTGCATAACAAATGAACTATGTTTACAAATGAAATCAAATGAAAACTATTGTTGTTGATATGTTATGTAGCTGGTTTTGTCAAATTTGGTGAAAACAAGCTTACCGAAGACTTAATTGGGCAATAAAGCAGTTTCTTTTACATTTTTGTAAAATTTTATTCATAAATATATGGGTGGCACTCTTGCCCCATATGGCACTCTTAACCCACCCGACCCTACTTACGGTGTGTGATGTGGGTGGGTGTGTAGTGTGAGGGGGCCAGCCGGTGACGTTAAGATCAAGCTTCTGAGAGGTGATGCAAACCCGCCGGTAACAACGTACCGAATAATATCCGTTTTTAAAAAGTACCATGTCTAGCAAACCTTCAGATTTATCTTGGACAAACTAGACTCCGACGAGGCACCATCAGTACTGGCAGCGTGGAAGACTTTTACTATCTAATAATGCACAATGATCCCAAAGCCGTATTTAGGAAGACAAAAATGTTTGCGCCCAAATCGTCAGTTTTAGGTATATAGTCTCTTGGAGAAAGATTCTTAATATTTTTTGGTCAATCTTTTTTTGTTAGTGAAATTAGGGTGGTCCATAATCGTTGAATTTAAAATACAAACTTTTGTTATTATTTGAGATACCCCTATGCAGTGTTGTAAAACGTTGTAGAACAATGATTTTTTTTATATATAGATTTTTCGCACTTCCAACTAAGAAAGCTGGAAACTTTCACCTACCCCGGGCTCTCTGTATGCCGATGGGGTTAGGCTCTGTAGTTCTCATTAATCGGTAAGCTTATGATACATCTCCCAGTGAGCAAAGGCTCTTTAAAGGGGATGCCTACTTCCAAACAATAAACTTATTATAACACATACAAGTGGATACTAAGTTTAAACTTTAATTTATATGGTTGGTGGTTCTTAGTACCAGGGTTCAGCCAAAATGTTGATTTGATGATGGTTATTATGAACGGGTGTCGTCGATCGATGATTATGAAAACTTTAAATTTTGCTCCACAGAAGAATCAACTCCTATCATACAGGTGCGACCAGAAATAAATGCCAAAAATAAAAGGAACATTTAAAAAAATATATTGTGTGATTTTCCGCTTGAAGTTTGCTCTCAAATCCTTTTTGAACACATCAATTCGATGTAGATTTTTCAAGGTTGATGGTAAATCGTTGTAAACTTGCTACCTAGGTACGTAATTCTCTTACGTCCAAACTCTGTCCGTGGACGTACCAGGGCAAAGTTTCCCATCTGACGCGATGCTCTGGTGTGCTGCATTCTCCTTATAGCGTAGTTGTGATGTATAGTTTGAATTGTAGCAATCTTATGCAATTGTATCAAGATTTGGAATTCGTACAGTGATTTTACTGGTAAAATAGAGCTGCTCCGGCTGTCACTATACAATAGTCTTGTTGGATACAAAAATGGCTTCCGCAGTTTAATCTTCACACACCGATTTTGAATCACCTGGAGTTCTCGTAAACTAGATTTACTTGCACTTCCCCAATTTGCTATAAGGTATTGGAGTCTCGAATGGATCAGCGAAAAGTATATGTTTTTCAAGCATACAAGGGGCACAAGACTTGAAATCTTCCTCAAAATTCTGCATAAAGAGCTTTTTTTTTCTTCAACGACTCAATGTGTGGCTTCCAACTCATAGACGTATCAATTACAAGGCCTAGAAACGGATAATCGGAAACTTTGTCTAACACCTGGCCTTTAATAACAAGTGGATCATGTGCTGAAATGCACCTCCTTGGTGAATGAATCAACATGTACTTCGTTTTTGTCAGGTTCAACGGAAGTACATTAGCCTTGAAGTACTCCATTAGCAAATTCACATCATGTTTGATGTTTTGTAAAATTGATTCGCAATTCGATCCTTTGTGGAAAATACACGTATCATCAGCGAAAAGTCGAAGTTCTCCAATCAATCCTAGTTTAGACAAATCGTTTATGAACAGCCGAAACAGGACCGGCCCCAAATTGCTTCTTTTTGGAACTCTGGTATAGTTGGTTTGCAATGGGCTTTTATATTGACCGATTGACGCATACTGCTTCCTGTTGGTAAGATAACTTTTGAATAGCATTTTAACGGCTCCTCGTATTCCGTAAACCTCCAGTTTAGCCACGAGCAAGTCGTGGTCAATGGTATCGAAAGCTTTTTTTAAATCTATAAACAACGTACCCGCAAATTGGTTATTGTCTAATGCATCATATATCTTGTCGACGAGATCACATGTTGCTGTAAGAGTACTGGATCCTTCTCTAAATCCGTACTGATGTTCGTATAATATATTATACTGTGATAAATAGCTAACAGTTCTGACGACAATCAACTTTTCAATGATCTTATCAATGATAGACAACGTGCAGATCGGACGATAGTTGTTCAGTTCCTTATGATTTCCAGATTTAAAAACAGGTACAACACGTGCTATTTTGAGGCAGCCAGGATATTGGCCAGTTTCGATGATTTCATTGTAAACATCCACAATGATTGATGCAAAAATTTTGAAATGTTGTTTTACAAAACCAACCGATATACATATTGTTGAAGCCGGATGCTTTCTTTGAATTCAGTTTGTTTATTAACTGAATCACCTCATTGACTGACGTAGGGCTCAAAAACTTTGAATTCGGCTGATACTGCAGCGTTCCCAAACGATGGATGTCACGATCGCTTCCTATCTGAGATGCCAAGTTGGTTCCGACATCGCAAAAATGATTGTTGAATATGCGGCAAACCTCCTCAGTGTCGTTAACAATATTGCCATCGTTCATGATTTCGATGGATTTGCTTTTTCCTGTTCTCGTTCCCAACATATCGTTTATTAGATTCCAAGCAGCTTTTTGGTCATTCTTCATCAACATGTTATGGTAATAATCTCGTTTAAATAAAGCTATTTTTACTTAATAGCTTCGATACATGAGCAAAAAGTTCCGCAGTTTGCTCATCTTGAGGGTTACGACGTTTTTTTTAAACAGTTCGATTGACATCCAAGGACAATGCCCCTTTAGCTTAGCTCTCATAGATACTATTTTTGAGCTTTGGGCAAGATTGACATTGTAACAATCGATTAAGAATAACAGTTTGTCGTTAGCTGCACAAGACTGTGGCAATCCGTTCATCGATTCACGAAACAATTCGCTTAATCGGCGGTGATCAACGATCCGTTTTTGCAAAATCGTAACAGAAGATCTGCATCGTGTTCCAAACGAAGACATGATTATTGAATGATCACTAAAATCAACAAACACTGTTTCATTTACACAATTGTTGGCGAAAATCGATGAGCACGCAACATGATCGAGTACATTTCCACTAGCTGATCTCGTTACACACGTGTTTATAACGAATACATTATAGGAAGCCAAAAGTCGCACATAAAGGGTGTCCACGATGAAATTGCCACACTATGAAATTGCTCTAACTTTTTAACCGTTGGGAAAATGGAGTCGAAAGAACAGCTCGTGCGTGATAAAATCTTGCGCATTCATCACGAGGACAAGGATCTCTCGCATCGTTCCATCGCTAAAACGTTGGGAATCGCGAATTCCACGGTGTCGCGAGTGATTAAGCGGTTCGAGGAACGGTTGACCACCGATCGGAAGCCCAGAAGTGAAGGAAAAAGTATTCCGTACAACACATTGTTTGATGCTACATTTACAGGAATGTTCATGTCTCCTACAAGTATGCATTCAGATCCTCAGGGCACACTAGACAGAATGTTCTCAACTTCATATAAGAACTTTCTTATATCAAAACTCGGAGGTCTACACATTGCATGAAAATCTATTGGATTTCCATGTGTGCTCAAACGACAGTGAATGTGATGAAATCCATCCAAAACAGCATTCAGATAAACATCTGCAACTATATTGTCACGAATGTACACAACCAAGCCACCATGTGAGCCTGTTCTACATGAAAATATTCCCTTAAATCCATCCAGTTCAAACAAACATGTACGGTCATCTTTAATCCACGTTTCGCAAAGCACAACAACGTCAACATTTTTGCCATATCTATGGAGAACTTCTTTAAAACAATCAAACTTAGCAAGATCATTCATACCTCTTATGTTAAGTTGCATAATGTTCAACGACTCATTCATAGCAGTGTATTTATTCATTAACCAATCATCGATACATTCATATACGTGATTACAAGCCATTGGAGTATTAAAGACATTAAAACAAAATAAATTCCCACGAAAGAACTAGCGTTTGAGTGCCGGTCCAACTTCAGGAGACGACGAACTGCCCCTCGATTGCCGCTTCAAGTATGAGTTCCTTACTCGATCCAGATCCAAGTGTGAACAGCCTTTGAACTTTCATCCTTCTTCATCAAAATTGCACCGTTGCGACCCGGCCATACGAACTTGAAATCAGTTAGACCCTGAAACTCGCGTGCACCCTTCAGCAGATTAATTCCGAAGCTCGTCAGCTCATCACGCAATACAACCGTCCTTTGAGGTCCAGTAAACGAAGGATCAACTTGTGTAGCCAACAGCTTCCCATGGTTTCTTTTTTTTCATGAAAAATTCTTCCTTTTCTCGCTCCTCACTGAATGTGATTTTGATTGGGATCGGCTTTGTTCCATCCTCGCCGTTTTTAACCAACCGTCTTGCCTTCACCACAGCACCCTCCGATAGTCGGCATCCAACAGTAGCAGCAACTTTCCATACTATTTGTATTGGTTCCTCATTCTTTTGCTTTGGTATCCCGAGCAAAACAGCATTCTTCGACAAAGCAGCACGGTTGATACGATCAACGTTGACTTCCAAACTTTCCACCCTGGCACTTAGAACCTTATCCTTCTCGAATAGCGTAGTTACGTCGGTTTTCAAAGCTCCTTGTTGAGACTTCAAAGATGCTACGTCGGCGATGAGACAATCTAGCTTCTCCGATTGAAAGTTTTGAAATTTCTCGATATCTCCGATAGTATTTTTAACGCACATCAATTCCCTTGCTTGTTTGTCTCTGGTAAAACTCTTGGCAATCCAGCGAACAAAAATAGGTTCGCTCCCGAGCTTTTCGTGCAGCGTTCCCGATGAGACCCTTGCATTTCAGGTGCTCACATTTATAGCAATACACACATTCAACCATCATTTTCTTCTTTTTTACACAAAACATACACAGTAGCTGATTCAGACATCATTCATGAATGGATTCAACGCCAGACAACAGTGTGACAAGACAGTTTTTAAATGGTTGTGCAACAAGTATTGTGGACGAAATGTTTCATGTCACGCAACCAGTAGTGATACTGTTATTGATTCGTCATCGACTGAATGTTCTTTGTTGTAACACGGTGCAATGTGGTACTTCTCTTTTTGATTTTTTTTCTACGATTTGGTGACCAATCACAGATATAACACTATTTTCAGCTGCCGATGTCTAATCTTCACAGCTTCAGCACAAATATTCGAATATTTACACAATAAAACACAACGTTTATAAACAAAAATTCTTAGTGCTATGTACGATAGTACTTCCACTGCAGTGTTGCCACCCGAAATGGTTGAAGGAACTTTGCTCAAAACTTAAAATTCCTATGTGGTATGGTTTATGAGTTATGATTATTTTTAACGAGCAGGTTAGGGTGGTCCCTCAAAAATCATTCTGCGATATTCAACTTTCCTTCCAGTTTGTGATGTAAGGAGTCCGGTGGCCTAGTAGCGACCTTTTTTGCTTATTGAGCAGAAGATATAGGAATTGTTTCCAGGCTCCTACAGTACGGGTCAGGACAATAGAGCCACCTTCAATCTTAATGCCACTAAAAACATTTTATCACTGTTTTTTGTTAACCAATCGTAATTAAACTTTTGATGGCTTCCTTTTTTTTTTTTTCCTTTGGTTTGTTTTTTCCGTCGATCTTGTTTTCCGTGCTGAGCACCAATGCTACCGACGTGCCAGGAAGGCAGCTCCCACACCTGGACCCTACCTATCGACCCAGCAACTCATGAACCGGTTACCAACGGCTTTACTTCCCATCCGAAGGAAGGCGTGATCAGAGATGTTATGCCTTAGAACATCCCGGCGGCGCCGACTGGTATTGAACCCAGGCCTGCTGGGGTGAGAGGTAATCACGCTTACCACTACATCACCGGCGCCATTAACTTTTGAGGGCTTATTAAATAACCAAAATGTCATCGTTGTTTGGAGCAGTTTCACGCCAAATGAAGAATAGTAAAAACTCGTGCCTCTCCGATTTCCATGACACTTTGCATTATTGTTTGTTATGGACAATGATTTAAATTTTTGCTAAAATTTGGTCATTTTAAATCTAGTAAATCTTTCAAATTTGCTCCTTCGAAATAAAAAAAAATTGTATCACGAAAACGATCTGATCTAAATAACAAATTATGATATTCAAAAAATTTTTTTTTGTGATTTCAAGAAAAATATAAAAAAAATTAAAGCTTAACTCTCTCAAAATGTTCTTGTCTGATGTTTGAAAAAAATTGAAGAAAATGCAATATTTTGGAATGTTTAAAATTATGGAGACTTAACAATTGACTCAAACCGTTCAACAAGAACTTTTAGTATAATAATTGAAAATTTTGTAAATTTGTTTTTCCTGTAATTTGTACTCATAAAACCAGTTTTTAGACATTAATTTTTTTAATTTAAGCGTACTTTCCAAAAGTTGAAAATTTGTATAAAAAGTTTTTGTTCGATAATTTTTCCCAGCTTTCAAGTGTCCATTCTTTTCAACATTTGAAAAAGTTGCATATTTCATAAGCTTTCATTTGAAAAAAAAAATTAATAATTGGCAAGGACGTTTTTAATTAATTAATTAAACTTTGGGCAGGATGCGACCCTACGTTGTTTTTTGTGATGTTTTCAAGGCGGTGGAGGATGAAGTTTCAGAGCACACAATAATCTACAAACATCACATGGCGGCACTAAAATATTACTTTTATTGCCTCCGAGAGGCATCCTGCCTGCTCGGAAGTAGTATGTTTACAGAATTAATTCACAATAAATAGCTTCCCTTATGAGCTCACACAAAACAACGAACATTCGAATACTAAAATAAATCAAATCAAAATACTAATTATCCGTAAATAAAACATGAAAGATCAAGCTATACATTAATCGGTATAGTGGTGTGAGGACACTTGACGGCTCTTTCTATTGTCGATCACATGGTTACCATCTCGCGCCGGGGGGCTTTTGTTGTTACCGCTATACAAGTTCAAAACCAATAGTGCCCGGCGCCGATGGTACGATCGAACACTTTTTGTTTTTTCAAAAATGTTTAGCTTATTTTCCCAGAAACACATTATTTGTCTCTACAACTTTGACTCAGACGTCATTTCGATCAGAAATGCTTTTTCCACACCATCATTTTTTGAAAAATTTCAAGGACGTCATTTTGAAAATTTTACAATTCCCAATACCCCAATGGTCAAATTAAAGCAAAAATTGTGAATCATTGTCCATATCAAACAATTACGTAAAATTTCATACAGATCGGAGAATGTTGATTAAAACATTTTTTTTTTTTAATTTTGCCTGGAACAGCTCTTTGTCTTCATGATGTTGATAGAGTAAAAGTGATGATCTGGCCTAACTTTCATCGTAGCTGGATAAAGTTTGTCATCATTGAATCAGTTTCTAGTTTAAGATTTTGTAATTATTGCTCGAAAATAATTGCTCACATGAACTGTCAGAGATCGTCTGGATACACGCGCACAGCTCAAAAAACACACGATTTTTTCGAGACCATTATTGCAGTTTCAATTCTAGCTATCAGACAACGAACCATTCAATTGCAATTCGGTGACACTTCATTGAATCGAAAAATGTTATTCATGCGGTCAAACTAACATGCCTCCCTGTCAACGCAAATATCCCCGTTGAAGTCATCCGTGCCTGATAACCTCATCACAACGATCGAAGGCAGCATCAAGGGGTCACTTGACAATTTCGTCTCCTCCTCCTTCTGGCGTCCATCTGACCGAAGGCGGATTTTCCACACGTGTGGCAAGTGGGAAAACCGCACGTAATAATGAACCATCGCACTCACTCAACTCGACTTTATTCGCCCTGACACTATAGACCGCATCCAACGACCAAAGCCAACAGAGGATCAGGTGAGCAAAACGAAAGGGACAGAACCTGCGCGGCCCCTTTGACCCGTTTTGGTTTTACCTGTGCGACACTTTGGTCTCTAGCCGGTCGGGAGTGAGTGCCGTGTATCGAACTAATTAATTATTAAAATTTATTACGGTCAATATTTTGCCTGATGTATGACGCCTGACTGAACAATGTTGTGATGTCCCTGTGTATGTGCATTAAAGTGTGTGGGCGTGTTGGGTAATCGTGGACCACATGTATGGATGAGTGATTGAATCCCTGGAGGGGGACATTTTTGACCACATGGGCAATTTAAAGTTCAAGTATATTGACGAAAATAAGTTACAACATTTTTAACGATGATTATTTTATGCCGAGCGTAAAATTTTAATGAACAGGTATAATTGACGCTTCTGAGATTTATTTTTTGATAATTCACACCACAACTACCATTAAATTACAGCTATGTCGAAAGGTTCAATTCACCAATCAAATTGTTTCGTTCTTTACTCTCATTGCAGATTTCGCCGTCCTGCATGTCGAATTTTAATGAGGCTATTTTATTTAGCTTTCTGTGGATAAGTTCTCAATAATTTATTTTCATCCTTCCAACCCTTCAATCTTCCTAGCGAATTGCAAATTCGAAATAAACCCAGTAACAATCAAACAAGGAGCGAAAAGGCAGAAAACTTTTCTGTTCTCGCCCCCTTTCGACAACAACTTGTATAATTTGAGTGCAATCAAATTGTAACAGTAGAAAAATTATCAATCGAACCATAGTGCAATAAATCGAATCCGACCAAACCACCCACCAACCTTCAGCGAAAATAGAAAATGGCTACGATGCAGCGTCGTTTGGTGCATAAGCAGTTCAACTCACCGATCAATCTGTACTCGCAGCAGAACATCCAGGAAACGCTGGACCGTGAGCTGAAGCAACTCTCCAACGGGGCCATCGGGTAAGTACAACAACGGTATTGGGGGGAGCAGGGCCATGGGGGGAGGGAAAAGTTCAATTCCTTTTTGCCGCACCACGAACAGATGAATAAATCACGTCCAGCAAATATTTTTCATTGGTTGGAAAATTTTAAATTCAATGAAACTTGCAGCAGAAGAATGATGCAGTTTTTCACTGCTGCTTTCTTTTGAGCACTTACACACACACACACATACACTGGTAGTGGAGGGAAAAATTGCCCACGTAAGTCATGCGCCACCTACTTTAAGCCACTACCACCAATGATGGGTGTTGCCGAGCAGAAAGTTAAACGGTATTTGGATTGTAGAAATTAGTTTTATTTTAATTTTATTAGAGATACCCGAGTAGCACATTTTCGTCACCATAAGTTGCAGCAACTTGTTTATGACTTACATAAGTTTTATAGAAGTTGCCACAACCGATTTGTGACAAGCGTGCTACTAGGGTAATTGATTCAGATGCTTTTTTAAGGATTAGTAATTTCCATGTAATTCCATTATCTTATTTGCAAATAAAGTAATCGTCTAATAGTCGAGTATTATTCCAAGACACTGAAGCAGTCTGCACATTGTAGACGAAATAGGCGTATCTGTCAAGATAAGCAAATAAGGTAGTGGAATTAGATGGAAATTACCAATCCTTCTCTCCCTCTTTATACAGGTATTCCACTTAGACGCCCACATTCACCAGGATACCTACTTTACTTTTGCTGGTCCGACGTCCGTCAGGTCCGCATTACAATATTGCGCTTGTCTCCAATTTCTCGAGCGTCCCACATTTTCTAGAAATTAGATTTAAAGAAAAATACGTACCTGCTGCTGATTTCAAATAAAAGAGCAACTGCATGTGACATGAAATTTAAAGGTTGCTGAAATTCATGGAATAATGAATAATTGTAGACCATTCGTTGCGTCCCTAAAGGCTTCAGGTCTGCAATATTTTCAATCCTGTAATTTCAAACCTCCACAATCCTGATCCTAGGACAAATATAACCTTAATGAGTGGGTATCATTTTTTAATTGTCGCCTACAAGAGTTTGATACACAATATTTGAGAATATATGGACATTTCTTTAATTTTATTAAAAACAGACTTTCTACGAACAAATTGCTGTAAACAATTGGTCTCATCTCATCGATCCGGTTTTAATCAGACGGAAAGTTTTTCCCTTCCACAGCTTGGTCTTTCAAATCCCTTAGCAAGCCAAACAAGAGCAACTTTCAATTCACTTCGGCCGTCCCCCCAGGTTCATCATTCCCTGTTTAAGATTGTTCGAGTCCCATCCTAACATCGACGTGCATGTTGGAAGGATATCCCATCCAATCACAATTCATCAACTGCAGTTTTCCGAAAAAATAAAGGAAAAACTGAACCTAGTGAATTGAAAACAAAGCACTAAACCGAGAATACGAATCACAGTGAAAACGACAGGGAAAAAATCACAGAAATCTCTCTCCAGGGTTCCGGAACTGATTTCGAACAATCAGCTTTAGTCATCAAACCCCATGAAACCGGTTCCCAGACACAACAGCAAACATTAGGACATTGCAGAGTCACACACCCACACACGCTCGTACATCCTGACAAGGGTTGCCGCTTGTTTCCCACTGCACTGTCTCTCAGATCAGAGGAAGGACGGAAAAAATATTTGGCCTCAGGGAACCGAATCATTTTCAATAAAACCCAAAGAAAAGGGACTCCTATCTTCTTCGGCTGCTCGCATCCGGGGAAATGTTTTGATCACTTTTGCTGCGTTCCGAGTAACGAACGAACAATTTCCATTCATTTGAACTGGGCCTTGAGAGAAGAAAGCCAAACAATAGCTTCTAGCGGTCGGTCTGTGGGCCGATTGTTTGAACGATTGGACGTCGTTGTTCAGGACATCTCGTTCTCCGGGTTATGAGGTTCGAAAGTGTGGAAAGGTGCTTTTAGGAATAAATACGCATATACAGGCACCCGCCGTCAAGGAGGAAATAAATTTCAATCGATGCGAGATGTTATTTTGTTTTCCGGAACATGCCAGGGATACGAACTGATGACAAGGGGGTGGGGAGGAATTCGATTTTGGCAACCGAATCATTTTGGGTTGGCATGTTTTGTTCGGGCTTGGCAGTAAGTGGCTGAATTTATGTTTGCCAATAGAAAAGAAGTAAACATGTTTCTTGTTGTGCAAGTGTATTTTACGGAGTTGATTTGAATGGAATGTTGTGGGTGGTTTTCAATGCGAATACTATCACTATTGATACTGGTGGCCAAATTGGTTAGGGGATGATCAAATGGGGTGATGTATTGCTCGATGTAAAAGTAAGCATTCAAAAGTTTTCACTAACAGAACAATATTGAGGAATGTGGTTCTACACACCAAGATTTATTATCCTCAGATCGTCAGTTTTTTGCTGAGATTTCCCGACAATATATTTTGTTGATATTAAGGATGATTTTGCTAACTGACATTCAAGGAAACCATTTCTGATATTCAACAATGTTATTTCTGTTGAGATCTAATTAAAATATGTTTTTTCGGACGGCTGTGCATATCTCTATAAACTGTCAAAATTCTAGAAACTAACTCATGTTTATATTTATTTCGATCTTAGAGAAATAATTATAATAGAGAGCTCAATTAATCATTTCCCGGACAAAATAATTTCAACACTGTCATGAGAGCAATCTAGTGATAAACGGGTGCAGCTTATTGTTTCTGCCCTGTGCATTTTGTGTTTGTACACACTTAGTTTTGACGTAGGACTACGTCTTCCATTTCTATACTGGGGGTACACTTTGTGAAAACCGAAAATGGAACATGAAACAAATTATGAAAGATTTTGAGCATCAATAACTCAGCTGCTTCTGGACCAATAATAAAAATGCTATCACCAATCGATCAGAAATCTTCCGACGCATCTATAACATTGCTGCGAATAATGATTTTTAACGTGAAAGCACAAACAAACAAACGTAACTCTTCATTGTGTATCTTCGTGCACGCATTTAACGGTTGATTTGAATATTATGAGTTCCGCGAACTACTCGCCGCAGCGCTGGCATCGGATCACTTTGACGTTTCCATACATTCTATAGAACTTTAATGCAATATTGTTTGCGAGTTAGCGAGCAAGCTTGTTTTCCGCGAGAAGCCCGAGAGATGTCGTTACTGAGGTTCTATGTTTTGAGATACTATGTTTTCAAGGATAACTTTTTCAAAGAGTTACGTCTGTTTGTCTGTGGTGAAAGTATTAAAAAAATGGTAATGTCAAGCATTGTCCAATGAACAAATAAAAAGTTATAATGTTATCACTGTTTGCATGAAATAAACGTTCTTCCCAAACCCAGTCCTCACAATCAAGTACCACTTGGTTGCACATCATTCTGCTTTAACCTGAAAAGATATAGAAGAGCACTGCTGTATGGCATTACCTCATTTTCGCTTCGGACGGCGTGGTGAACAGCAATAGCAGCAGTAGGAAGGTGGTGACTAGTCCACTCCTTCACACCTAACAAGCAACAATTGACTGATCGTGGCAAAGGAGGAAAAGGTCTGGTAAAGGAGGCGCTAAGCGTCATCGCAAAGTTCTTCGAGATAACCGCCATCGGTCGTCTGGCTCGCCGTGGTGGTGTCAAACGTATCTCCGGTCTGATCTACAAGGTGTGCTGAAGGTGTTCCTGTAAAATGAGCTCCGTGATGCCGTCACCTACACTAAACACGCCAAGCGTAAGTGGCCATGGATGTCCTCTTCAATAAAACGGCCCTTTTTAGGGCCATCAAGCTTATAACAGTAAAGAGTAGGAATAGAATTTATATGTGCCTGTTTGTCCAAATTCAGGACCACAGGCCCCCACGACCACACAAAATGCTCTCCAGAGTTGTAATCTTATAACCAAACTTGGAAGCAAGGGTGCAAGTGATTTTGATTGATTCTCTTAATCAACTTTCTCTTTGAATAAAATACTACAAATTTGGTACACCTACAATTCAAAAACGGAAAGAGTTGAGATAATAGATAATTGATCAATTAAAAGAACTAAATGCTCTTCACATTTATTCCGTCCACTAGCGGTCCTACGTCAAGCTTCCGTTCGTGCCCCTAGGCACAGACCCTTCTACTTTTTTTTTCTACCGAGCTCGGCTGTGCAAATCTCGGCAAGAAAAGTTTTACTTAGATCTCAGCAAACATTTCATTTGTTTGCTGAGATTCAGCTCACCATTACCCGAGATTCAGAAATCATATGTAACTTTTGCTAAGATCTTAGTGAAACTTTTTTTGCCGAGATTTGCACAGCCGAGCTCGGTAGAAAAAAAAACTAAATGTGTACCGTGCGCACGCATATTATTTGACCATGATAACCGAGTTGACAACTCGATCAGCTGGAAGTTAAACTATCACGACCATATCGCAATAATAAAAACAACCTAAAGTGTTGATGGTTTCTTTATTTGTTTAATTAAGCGGTAATGATTGATACCCGAATGTTTCAGTTTATGAACATTTAACGGCGTTGCAAGCAGCATGCTTGGCATACACAGTTTTGGTCACGAACTGCTCATTTGCTAATAATTTTGCATACAGATCACGAAACCAAGGGGTTGTTCATTGTGCACATTGTACCAAAAATACAGATGGGCACACCTGGGCACTTTCATTGGCACCCATGGTCAGAAATTTTCATGATATTTAAAACTACTGGCAACACTGTATATTTGCGCCTGATCTATGCATGTGTCAAAATGTTAATCATTGTTTGTTGACACAATCCAATTTTTGGTTTCATAACTTCAACCGTGAATTTCCGGGTGTGCTAAAAACCGGTAAAAATACAACGCGGTATGCTTGCGGGATGAGCGAGGTTATCAAGGCGATGACCGTTGCCAAGTACTACTGTAATCTGGGGGTGATACTGAAATTCTTCCGGATGGTGCTGGAGTCGCTACCGAAAGATTTCGAGATCAGAGGACCTCTACTCAACACGATCGAACTGTTCAAAGATCTGGTGCGGAAGGCATTGGTGTTTCAGAACAGTTTGATCGAAGTTGGGAAAGAGGTGGCATCGTTCCGGAAGCTGATTGAAAAGATGGCCATGAAGGGACTGCTACTGGTCATAATGCCGATTCGGAATGTGATTAGTGAGGATAGCGGGACCCTGAAGGAGTGAAGAGAACGTTGAAGACGTGAGTAGATCAATTTGGGGCGTGGAGTTTCGTGACGGAGCTGAAATCACCTGGAGCTCCTGGAATTTGACATCGGCGAGTTGGTTGACGAATAGGTTTAGTTCTCGGACACGACCCTGGTAACCCAGCGCTTGAAATGGAATATTTATAGGCTTGGCGGAGAAGATGTCCAAGCGAAGGGAAATGTAACCGGTGTTTCCATGGTGCTCAGCGATTGGAGTAGTTCGGTAAGCATTTCAACATTGCGATGTTTGCAATAATCCTCATAGAACTGATCCGAACGCATATTTTCGAACTCTATGAGGTACGAATTGATTATGGAATCCAAGCCGCACAGAAGCGTCGTAAGGGGATCGGTGCCCATACAACAGGCTTGATGGAGCCTTACTCGCGAGTTTGAAAAGAGCCGAGCGTTTAGTTTTTCTGAGGAGTAGAATGCCTACTGCCAAATTATTCCACTGAGCTTCAGAGCTTGAGAGCGAAGTGGGATAAAATGAGAGTGAGGTTTGCTGCCATTCATGCTCATGTTTTCTATCACACGATCTTACTCTCACTCTGGGTGAACTCTGAGCTTCTTGCGTCGAACAAAAAAATCATCAAGAGTCTCGAAAAGCGCACCTCACGTCAAATCATCCTCTCGCTGAAGTTCACTCTCCCTCTCTCTGGAGGAGTTTTTGTTTACTTCTTCCATATTCCTGCTGCCACTCACTCGAGGTGAGGGCTGGCTAAACTCGCAGGACAAGAGTGTTTTAAAACCTCCAGTGAGTTTGAGGAGTTTCAGTAAGCCTGCCATACAAAGGCCACCAACTGGTCAGTTGTGATTTACCATGTTTGATTTCGTAACGCTTCACCACATCGTTGATCAGCCCACCGACATTCAGTTCCATGATTTGTTCCTCATCGTAAGTGACATCGATGAATTCGCCTTCTTTAATCACTCGGACCATGTTCTGAGGTAGAATCTTCACGGGTGATCAACAGCGCCTCAGCGGTTACAGGTGTTTTCTGGCCGGCACTGCTCTTTACCAGAGACATCATATTTATCTCAATTTGTCTGATCGCTGGACTGTCTGACCATGTGACCATATTAAACCCGACCTCCGCCAGGGAAGTCTGATTCCGGTTGAAACACTCACTAGAACGCAGGCGACGCATCTTTGGCTTAGTCGATGGCTTTCGGGAGAAACTCCGACTTTCATGATTTGTTTTAACAACTTTAGCCAGATTCTTCTGACTTCCTTCAGGAATTTCCTTTCACTTCCTCCGGAGTTTTCTTGCTACAGTGAGTGGTAGTTAGAAATCGTCATCATCATCATCATCATCATCATCATTATCATCATCATAAAGTATTAGGATTTTACAGGATCAGCCAACATTGCTATAAAAAATTAGATGTGGTAACTATTTAAATGAATAAGTATAAATAAATTCAGATTATTTTAAATATCAATTAGAAAAATTGTTTGCTTTGACCATTCTTGTGTACCATATTTTCCGGACTGGCACAAAGTATCAGTTGCAACGTTATATTCACGAAAAGGAAGAAAAAGGATTGATGTTGCCACGCTCTTCGTAAAATTGACGATAGCAATATTATTTCGATCATACTGAGAATTCAGTAAAGCAGAGTTTTATCCTCTCTTTGTCTAAAATCAAAACATTCACTTGATACTGAATCATCTAATCGCTTCCCCCACTGCCCTGAGTAAAATGCCTAATTAATCTCTCATTATACCACTTCAAATCACTGTCTCGGGTTGTTCCGAAAAAAGTGACATCGTTTCGCCAACTTGGCAGTTCCCCCAAAAGCTGAGAGTCCCCATCCCGAGACGATTGGTTGTTGAGGTAAACATCCAACAAAACAAGCCCCAAGGGGTCACGTGCCACCGGTCCTAATTAGAGATTAATTTCCTCCACTGTTTCCTTGTACGGCAGATGAAGAAGATGGTTAGTTCGTTTTAGCTTGTCTCCTCTAACACAAAAAAGAAGAAGATGGAAACGGTCCCACATCCTCACTTGCTCTTTGCTGTCACACGAACTGGACTGTCGTGTCCAGTTTTCGTCCTAACCAGCTCAGCTTAGTAATGGCAGAGCCGGACGGAGAGGGATAATTGAATTGCCACCGTGGGAACCAGACACGAAAAGAAACGTTGCCGTCGTAGTCGAGTGAAACAATCTAACAATCTTTATTCACATTTACACCCGGTAGCGCTTTGCATAAATGAGAAGTTTCCTTTTCCGGTGATTCTACAATCCGATTCCCGTCTGGATGCAAGTTTTTCTTTTTCGAGTTTGTACCATGGGGACGACGATGACGACGTGAGACGGTCCATTAATTCCAATCAAAGCTTGAGCTAGTTCGCTCGCTGCCAAAGGGAAGAACGGACGATTCTTTTCATAAACGGAAATGGATCACTAGGACGAACCGACAGAATGGGACGGGGAATTACGAGATGCCGTTCCTGTAAGGGATGCATCCCACTGTGCTGTTCCGGTTGAGAAGGAAGTAAAAGTGAACCAGCAACGACCCACGGATGGTTCGCATCCGACAAGGTGGCGTGTAATGATAGCCCCCAGTCAGTTGCTTTTTCTTCGAAGGGAACGTGATCTGGTAAGGATGGAAATGGAACCAACATTCATCGCACGTTCAAATCTAATTAGCAAGACAAGGAATTAATTGCAACACCAATTAATTAGCATACATGAAAAATTTGCTCTTCCTGATGAGGTTCTTCCGTTGCAAAACTGGACAGAGACTTAATTTTTGCTTGAAAAAGTAGGGGCAAGACGGTTTTAAATTAAATTTAGTTTCGATAGGTTTTCCATTGAGTCCTTGCTGAACCTAGTGAGAGCCTGCTTATGAGACAAAATATTTAAGAAGTACTTATCGGAATTCTTTCCTATTTGTAAAGCTCACAGCGATGGAAATTCTAAAATTTACAATACCGACTATACCAGTCTTGCTATTCACATTTAATAAACAGTATCACTTTAATTGACAATACTCCTTCAGAAGTCTGTCGAAATACACATTCACTTCGAAAACAATTAAGCAAATCCACACCAAATAGCGAAAAAATAATCGAATTTCAGATTTAACCTCCTATAATTCCATGAAACTTCGCATAATTGTTCGATAGGAGTTATGATCCAAGTTTGTGCTGGTATTTAGCCATTTTGACTCTCTTCTAAATTTAAAAATTTGCGTTTCGTTTGTTTTTTTTTTCAAAATCATAGCACGAAAACAACATAGGGAAAATGGCTCTAATGTTGGCCTATGGATCTAAGATTGGGCCCACTGCTAAAAATCTGCTATTTATCAATTTTATCTAGATGAACGCGATGTTGGCTATTGAAAATTTAGTCGATTGCTGAATTTATGTAAGGGCTCAAATTAGGGGCATTTAGGACGACATTACATCCATTTCCCTGATCTAACCAAAATGACGACTGAGACAAAGGTGTAGGAATTTGAATTGCATTTCAAAACAATAATTACCACTGAAAGAAAAAAAATCTCAGATTTTTATAATTTTTTTGAAATAACTGTTAAGAACCTGATGAAAAAAGGCATTTTTTTTATTTTTTTATTTATTTTCATTTGAAAACTTACCAAAACTACTAACTTTTCTGACATTGGACATTTTAAAATTGACCAAAAATCAACTTTTAATAGAATATTTCACTATTTTTTTGCACAATACTTACGTAAGGTGTGCATAGAAAAAGATTTTCTAAACTAAAAAATTGTTGTCTCTTAAAAACAGAATAAATAGTTTGAGAAAAAGTTCAAATGATTACTAAAAGTTGATGTTCTACGATTTTGGTAAATTTAAAAATGTCCATTGTGTGTAAAAAAGGTAGCATTTTCGATAAGCTTAAACACATTAAAATCTGAATATGTGGTTATTTATACCAAAATTTGCTTCTTCAGCTCTAATAAAGCATATTCCGTTTTATTCAACTCAAATTATAATTTGGTAATGTACTTTTTTTTGTAATTGAAGGTCTTGATATATATAAATATACAGCCATTCCATAGCAAAACGATATAGTGGTTCTCAGAAATTCGTAACAATTGGTAGTTTTGTTCCTTATCGAAAAATATTAGAATCGTATTTTTTTATTTTCTCATTAGGGTGACCATTTCCATGTTAGAGTGGTCCAAAAAATCGATTTTTTTCAATTTTCTCCAAAAATGGCATCTTTTTTTAAAAGTCATAACTTTTGAACCATTGAACCGATTTGAATGATCAAAATATAAAATAAAAGGTTATTAAAAGAACTTTTCAGAAAAAATATATAAATTTTTGAAAATTGGAGTTTTGTATAGAAGAACTTTGATTGTATTTGTTAGTTATGGTTTTCATGGTTTGTAGACAATGGGCGTAACACGTTTTTATATATTTTTTTTTTTTGAAAATTTAGGCTTTTCTACACAACATATCAAAAAATTAGCGATGTTTGTTTTTGTTTTTGAGCAACGATTTTTTGAAATTATCATGTTTAGAAATTTCGCTCATTACTCCAATACGACTAGATTACCCTGCGTCTCCATTGATACATATCGAATGTTACATGGTTACATTACTTACTTATTTCAATTTCTGATCCTAGACTACCATGACATTCATAGAAACTTGAATCAAATTTATTGATAGCTTTTGGGTTATGTGTAAATAATAATTACTACAGTGATTCATAGCATAGGAATTCAAAAGGAATATTTTTATATTAAATTTGGGTAGTACATCTTTCACAGACTGTTTGGAACTCCATATCTAGTCCATATTTGGACTAGAATCAATGCTTTGATAAGACAATCTTATGGTTTTTAACTATGCACATGGCAGGTTTGAAATAATATTCATTAATTTGTTATTTTTTTTTAATTTTTTTTTTGTGGACATAAAACAAGCTTAAGATACTTTTAAAGTTTCACAGAATGTTCTTATTCCGAGAACGAGAATCGCTTCACAATAATATAATTTTCATTCTCTGACCTAAAACTATGATATGACTGTGTTCCGGAAATTTGTTTGACACGATCATAACGGGTTTTAAGTTTTCTTTCCATCGCTTTATGATCTGCGTCTGAAAAAAGCCATAGTGCATTTTTGAATCGATTTTAGAAATTTTCCATGTATAAAGCTCTTTAGCAGTTGACATGTAATGCCCCTGCAAACTTGCTTTAGCAGCATTTCGTTTCAAGACTCCTCCCATCGTTTGTAGTAGGCACACTGACAGTACTTCTGATCGATTGTCAACTGGGTGCTTCTAGTGACTCTGAAAATGAAGTTAAAAAAAAACATATTTGAAATTACTGTAAACACTACACTACATTCGAGCCTTACGTCACAAAGTTTTCAGAATGCTATAATTTGACGTCATGCTCGTTTGACTCATGGCTACCAATGTAAATACATTTTTTAAATACAATATTCACATTGGCGACAGCAGGAACTCCGGCCATCGGTGGGCTCTTCGGGTGCGGTTTTATACAGTTTGAGGTAGCAATTTCTGCATATGAAGGAACTGCCATCTAATTTCACTTTTTTCTTCACCGCATGAACTTGAAGAGCTTGGGTAAGATTCCTCTTTAACGCATTTGAAACCCACAAACAACAACAAGAACACTTAAAATTCATCGTTTATAAAACACTGGCTGTACAGAATATATTTGGATTAACAGAGCTTTTGTTTTCTTGCTGATTATTTCACTTCTAAGTTCATCATTAAATATACCACCATTGTACCTACGAAGGAACACCTTACCTACGAAGTTTTCCGTTTGATTTTAGCATGTGCTCTGTATATGTAGCTATTTACTTGTTGAAGTATTCACTTTGAATAAACAATCCTATAAGACAGAAGCAGAAAATTGATGTGGATTATGTGACTATGTCAACTATGTACCAATGGAGACGCAGGGTAATCTAGTCGTATTGGAGTAATGAGCGAAATTTCTAAACATGATAATTTCAAAAAATCGTAACTCAAAAACAAAGAAAAATACATAGCTGATTTTTTGATATGTTGTGTAGAATAGCCTAAATTAAAAAAAAATATATATATATATATAAATATATATAAAAACGTGTTACGCCCATTGTCTATAAACCATGAAAAACATAAAAAACAAAAACAATCAAAGTTGTTCAATACAAATCTCCAATTTTCAAAAATATATATATATATATATATATATATATATATATATATATGTTTTTTTTCTGAAAAGTATTTTTAATAACCTTTCATTTGATAATTTGATCATTCAAATCGGTTCATTGGTTCAAAACTTATGGTTAATAAAAAAAAAATGCCATTTTTGGAAAAAAAAATTGATTTTTTGGACCACTCTAACATGGAAATGGTCACCCTAATGAGAAAATAAAATACGGGTCTTATGTTTTTCGATAAGGAACAAAACTACCAATTATTACGAGATTCGTTGAACCTCTATATCGTTTTGCTATGGAATGGCTGTATATATAGTTTTTATTTTTATTTTTACGATAATTTGTGATTTTTAAGCTGATTTTGAGTTATGATTTGTTGGTTGGAAATACTATCTAACATGAAGCTTTACTGTGATAATTTATAAGCTAGATAGTGGTCTTAGAAGAGGGTAGGTAGATAGTTCCGTTACAGTACGGTAGTATGAAAATTGAATATAGGTTGAAAATTAGCGAAGAGCCATTAATGCGACAATACAAAGTCAAACGCACATTCTTTGCCTAACCCATACGATGTACGCGGAGATTTGAAGTATGTCCTTCGCTCATTTGCAACTTCTATTCAATTTTCATACTGCCGTACTCTAACGGAACTATCTACCTATCCTCTTCTAAGACCATTCTCTAGCTAATAAATTATCACACTAAAGCTTCATGTTAAATAGCATTTCCAACCAACTATGAAAATCGTAAACTTCACGTATGAAGTAACATAAAAACACTTTGAATATGATTTGTTGTAAAACATTGATCACGCCATTTAGTAAAATTAGGCGAGAGTCAAAAAAGCTGAAACGCAGCGCAAACTGAGTACATTACGGACTGTATGGACCTAAAGGCGGCTTTTGACAAAATTGATCATAAAGTGTTGCTCTGCAAGCTATCGCGATTGGGAGCCTCAAATCGATTGGTGTCGTGGTTGTCATCGTACTTGACTGGCAGAACGCTGTACGTTAAACACGGATCTTATGTTTCATCGCCATTTGCTAGCACGTCCGGTGTCCCGCAAGGAAGTAATTTGGGACCGTTATTGTTTGTGTTATTCTTCAAAGACGCTGCATCTACCCTTGGCCACAAGTGCAAGCTCGTATATGCTGATGATCTGAAAATCTATGTGGTGGTACGCTGCATCGAGCACTGTTTCCACCTGCACATGTTGCTCAACATGTTCGTTCAGTGGAGCCGCTCGAACAAGCTTGTCATCAGCATCGCGAAATGTCATGTGATGGCCTTCTATCGGTCCAAAGACCCGTTAATTTATGAATACCACATCGATGATACTGTTCTTATCAGAGTGGATCAAATGACGGATCTTGGTGTCGTATTGCACTCGAAGCTTTCCTTTAATTCTAATTATGCATCGATTATTTCCAAGGCTAATCGTCAACTTGGCTACAACCCACTTTCATGTTCAATAAAGTGCATATAAAGTTCCAACAGAACTTTCTGGCTGCTTTAGAAGCTATAGAAAGCACACGAGGAACTTCGGGCTCCAAAGAGTTCCAATGCATACTCTCAGCAATTTGAAGTTCAAAAAAAGTTAAAAAAAAGCATACCTAAGCACTTCTTTACAATTTCAGGCAACGCTGAAAACATGGCCGCCACAAATTTCGGAACAAGTTATCAGCAGAACTTCTTAGCAACATTTAAAGTTTCAAAAATGGTCCGTCGAGGCCCACATGAAACCATCCGCATTCGTCTTTATAAGTAAAAAAAAAAAACTTCATGTACGTACAATGTATCTCAAAATTGAGCGGACACCTGAATGGACAATTTTTTGCAAGACTTTGAGTAGATAGATTTTTGAACTCTTGGCTATTTGTTGATTTATCAGTATAGCTTTGCACTTTATTAGCAGAGTATGTATTAAGATTGAGTAACTTCAGTAAAACTTCATAGCAGGCGGATTTTAATAAAATTGGCGCATTTTAAAGATCTCTATTATGACTACAGATTAGCAAAATTTCAATACCTTTGGCTCATTATAGGGTATACGTCCCTAACCTCGGTCTAATATGCAGCCATAGATTACGTTTTTAATCATAACTCATCAATTAATTTACCTGCAAACGATATTCTACTGCTAAATGGTATGCTTAGATATGCTTATCATGTCGTTTGCTATCAGGAACCGCAAAAAGTTGAAAAACTTACTTTTTTTTAAGACAAAAACTCACCAGGGAAATGTATGTAATATCGGTCTATTGTCCCCAAATTGGGTCTATTTATGGATGCAACTTCGTCCTATCCTGTTTGATTCTCAAAAAAAACGCTCTTGGTAACGTTTTCTTATGTATTTTTTTTTATCACTATCACTGTTAACTTAATACTCTTCATTCCTCAAAACATTTCTTAGAGAAAATTTTACGAAAACTACATTAAATCACTCAAGTTAAAAATTAAAAATTAAAAATTTCGCTTATCGTCTTTCGACCGCAGAATATCTAAATCAAAACATTGTGATGTTCATTATACAGATTTGGCAGAAAAAATCTCCCTTCCTGTTCGTTCCTTATCATCCAAATGCAAACCACATTGTTGACGTTACTCTTATTGCTATATGCTGTCAAATGAATTTCATGGGCCAAAGTTAGGAACATAGAAAAGAAATGTGTCCCTAAAGTTGGGTCCATGATTTACTTGTGAAAACGTTGTTAAACAATTAAAATAAACATAAAATATTCAAACAGTAACTGTGAGTTTTACGTCTAGTGTGTATTATCAGGTAATTCCATTCAATAAATGCCATAATCAGGCCATTTGATGATCGTCAGTCAACCTTCCCATCTTAACCTTATAAGTCATGGCGGCTAAAAACTCCGAACAGAGTGATATTCTCAACCAGTTTTATTACTTACGAGAGCTGAAAATGTATTGAAATGTTGTGATATAAATTGATTTGTGTGTGGTACACATTTATCAATCATCAGTGATCAATATTTTCCTTATTTTTTGTGTAACATTCCTTAATTAATTATTTATTTGCGTGATAGGCCGAATGAAAGGACTAGACCCACATTACATACCGTAACCCTATTTCAAGTAAATGTGTGTTTTTGACGTAGAACTACATATGTGATTTCCATATGGGGGTACACTTTGTGAAAACCAAAAATGGAACATGAAACAAAATTGTGAAAGATTTTGAACGTTAATAACTTAGCTGCCCCTGGATCAATTTCAAAAATGTTTTCACCAATCGATCAACAATATTTCTACGCCTCGATAACAATGCTTTCGACAGTTGATTTTCAACAATGAACTATTGAAAAAGTAGTAAATGTCCAGCAATGTCCAAAAGCGTCGAATTAACTAATAAATCGACCAATTACGTACATGCATATCCTGCTTTCCCAACACAGTCATCAGATAATCATTCCTAGACGAAACATGTCTGATGAATTTTTCATTTTCACTCATCTAGTCACATAACCAACAAAACAACTTCCCCTGTGTTGAAGTAGAACCATCGATCAGCAAAAGGAACCAGCAAAACGGTATCGACCAAGCTTCCAATCCTGAAGCAACCGGGCCGAGACTCTTCTGAGTGCCCATTTCTCGTAGCGAAATTTAGCTATCCTTCGCTGCGCCTTTCGCACCACCGGAACAACCCGTGTCCAGCAGTAGCCGGGCCGAGACTCTTCCAAGTGCCCATTCATCGTTGAAGTATCCTTCACTGTGACCTTTCAACCAGTTGCAGCCACCTAGTCAACCCCTGTCCAGCAGCAGACGAGCCGAGACTCTTGCGAGTGTCCAATCATTGAACCGAAGAATATGGGATTGTCCGATCCGATGTGCTGATCCAGCTGCCTACACGTCATCATCATCTTCGAAAGGCTTTAAGCCTGTACTACCATCGGCCCTTTTCAGAGCCACGAACATTTTCCAAAAGAGTTAAGTGTCCCAACTAAAATTCATATCAAAAGGTTCTTTTCAAGGCTCAGAGAGAACCTCGCTCAAATTCCTATTCCTACACAAAATCCAAGCTCCTGCTGCAGTTAACAAATAACATTTATTATATAAGACCATGTAGTCCTGCGTCACTATTGCGTACAACCCCATAGGGCTGTCCCTTGTAGTTTTTTTTTTAGGAAATCTTTGCTGTCTTATTTAAGCATTCCGCTAATAACCCAATTTCATTACTTCATTAGGAAATCTAGTTTTTCTAAAATAGCTCCAACTTCTTACACACTCATCCAAATAAGCCCAATACTATACCGATAACCAATAAATGGTTGATGAGCCAGCAGCCAAAAATTAAGAAATCTATCTTTTAAGTTGTGCTCGTACAGCTGTTTTTCTGAAATGTACGGACAGTTACAGTATGCAAAAAAAGTTTATCCACGCCCCTACCAATTTACATTTTTTTTTTGCTTTTCTGGTAAAAATCAGTGTAATTTTATGAGTGTTCCTCCATGATTTATCAATTTGTGTTTATTTATCACATTGCCATTGAAAAAACGGCTTTTCTTGAGATTTCATGTGATAAATTATGAAAAATGGTAAAAAATTACGCAAAAAAAGTTTATCCACCCCCAAATGGATACTACGATTAAATTGTGTTTTACAGAGTTTTAGTCTGTATACTGCAGCTTTATCGAATGTGAACATTGTGTCTATCTGTCATTTAGTGCTCTTGAAGTTTTCGTGCTCAAAATTTCAGTTTCGTGTTCAAAATTGGAAGTTATTTGTTGCAAAATGCCCAAAAAAGCACATATTTCGATCAGTATCCGAAATTTGACTATCGAACATCACAAAACTGGCAAAATCTACCGTGATATTGCCGATATTGTCCAGCTTCACAAAGATACGGTCACTAGAATTGTGCAGATGTACAAAAATCGTGGTTCTATCTCACCAGCTACGCGATCGGGGCGTCCTTCAAAGACAACTGGCCGAATTGACAGAGCTATCGCGAAGCTGAACCGGGGACTATCAGCTCCGAAAATTGCGAAACAGATTGAAAGCGAGTTTTCCATTCAACTGACAGCACAATCCGTACGAAATCGTCTTCATAAGAAAAGTCTTGAGGGCAGAGTAGCTCTTAAGAAGCCATGGTTGTCCGCAAAAAAAAAAAATTAAAAAAAGGACCACCTTTCATGGACCAGTGATGACTGGAATAAGGTGATCTGGTCAGACGAGAGGAAAGTAATGCTATTTGGGTCAACATTGATACCATCAGACCATACCATCAGATACCATAAAATTTTGGTCCATGAAATGTGGTCCTGGGCCCACTTCAATCTTTTTTTTAATATATATTGCGGACAACCATGGCTTCTTAAGAGCTACTCTGCCCTTAAGACTTTTCTTATGAAGACGAGGCTTAATTTTGAGATACACTGTAAATATGAAATGATCAGTGGTTCAAATAAATCATAATTCTTATATTTATGCAGTGCATCAATATTCTATCCAAACATTTTTTTCGAAACCCCTGTATTTGGCATGCGATCTACGAACGCTTACTACTACGCCACAAGTGTGTTGGAATACCATGCGGGCAAACACCAATTTAAAATTTATCCAAGCTTTGTATTCAAGTCAGTCAGCTGGCACTGAAAACTCCAACAGTAGGATAGCTCACTTTAATATATCTCAGATGGCTTAGCGGCTCGTGAGCCTCAGTGCAGAAGGACTGGATTTAATTCTTCAAACAGCTTCAATACTACTACCAATGCTGATAAATCAATACACGTTCATACTTAGCTTTAGAAATAACTTTGATAAAAGAGCGAACTGAATATGAAATTCGTGTAGATGACAAAAACCGTAATTTAACTTATTTATATAAGTGCCGTTCAAGTTTCACCAGAAACTGCTTAGAATGCTTTTCAATTGTGGTACTGGAACTTTCAAGTTCTTATAACGACTTAAAAATGAGGCTGCTTAGAATTGTATAGACCACCTTCAACCAAGCTACTTAATGCGCAAATAACCTATTATCAGAACTTTTGGTAACTTGGTGAAGTCCCTTGTTGTGAAGAGTTTACTGTAAACATGATTCCAAACTGGTTATTCGGGTAATGGAGATCCCGGTAATGGAACTCGGGGTGATTTATTTCAGGATAATGGGTTATTCTGGGGACTGACATTCGGAATATTGGGTCACTCGGGGTAATGGGATTCGGGGTAATGTAATACAGTCGTCACACAAAAAATTTTAACTCGAAAGAACTACTCATGTTTGAAAGAAGAATAAACTACCTATGGGGTAGAAATCTACTTCGGCATAAGCGCCCATTTCTGATATATCGAGATTCAATTATACGTTTGGTACGATACTCTAGTTCAAAAGCTACAATACTATGCCATGTAAAGCAAAAAATATGAATATTTACATCCATTCTTCTCAAAAGAAATGCTGCCCTCGTTCGTATGTCAAAGTGAATTCAATTAAGAGTTTGGACGGAATTGGAATCAGGTAGGGGAAATGTTGGCTTCGGCAATACCTTAACCTATTAACGCCCTTGAGAGCACAATTTTGGCATGTGGATACATTGTGTTCAGAGCATCTATTGGCCAAATTTGAGTGCTCTAGGACTTTGTTTACCCCCTGACGATAATAGGTTAAGGTATTGCCGAAGCCGACATTTCCCCTAGGTTTTTCACAATATCTCAACCATTTATGACTCTTTATCAAATTTGATGTCCGGCCATTTTGCCGAATTCCATTTGAAGAACAATTCATACATTTTTGAACAAAACTAGATTCCTAATTTAAAATATGTAATTGAGGAATTGTTTGATACCAGATCCATAACTGAGTGGAATTTTACGATCCGTTACTAGAGATTTCAGGTCTATGCTTTCCTCTATTCGTTTCAAGCTGAAGCCAGTGTATATCAATTGAAAGCCAATCTTCTCAGACAAAGACAATTAGCAGCACCTTTCAAAAATCCTTAAATTTCCACGTCCATTAAGTTTGACGTGGCTCGGATGATTGAAAAATGTTCCAAATGATGATTTGTATTGTACTGAATAATGATTCATAAACATGGTATTTCCCTAAAGTTTGTTGGGAATGGAAAAAATCCAAATCTTCAAAAATTTCAAAATTGAAGATTTGTTCATGTCTTCACTGCCCGTTCTAGGACAGAGATCTTTAAAATATGCCACGAGTGTTGAAGTACATTTTGAGTTCAATCTATCACTATTTAAAATTCGGCTTGATGATCCATTTGTGCATTCAAAATCGAATTTTATGTAGCTAATGGATCACAAGGAAAAAAAACCCTTAAAACCTTGCATTGTCTCCTCCAACTTCGGCGCCAATGGATTCAGATTCATTCCCATTTTTAAGGAACAACATTGTTCGAAATGAAGCTACACTCCCGAAACCGAGAAATGCCAATAAAAAAAAGTTTTCCCCTTGGTGCAGGTGAAAAATTAGCACGCTGATCAAATTACAGAAAAAAAAACTGTTTCATTACGCCAATTAATGCCATTTTCCGACGAGTGCTGCTCTCATTCCCCATTCCGAAGTTAATTAGCTTAGCGTTCGTTTAGAGTTCTCAAATGCAATTTGAAGCTTTTAATTTCGAGCTCGAAAATAAACAAATAATCTCATTTAACGGTACTCCTTCGCCAGAGTGCAGTATAGTACTTGTAAAGTGATCTCCTCTTCCGTTTGCTCGTTCGCAACCGCTTATCATCCAGAGCAGCAGAAATTAAAAAGCATCTCAAACTAACTTCGCTTGAAACACACTTTGCCACTGCAAAAGCAACTAGAACCAATGGCGAAACTGATGCATAGTAATCCACACAACAACCACTGGCACATCTTTCTTCCAATGCCACCGACGACCATCTCCTTCGCCGTTCACAACGGACCGATGTAGGTATTAAAAACTCAAACATAAACTTTAAATTATCCTTGTTGGCAACTCGTTTGCCATAGTCGTTGCTTGCATTCACCAACCACTAGCAGACAGCAGTGGTAAAAAGGAAAAATCTAAATCTACAATGAAATTTGCACAGCCCTCTTTCCAGTCTGCATGGGAGTCAAAGTAGAGCAAGCATACAGCATCCCTGCCGTAGCGTCGGAATTAGCCTTAGAGAAGATACGAGAACCAATGGGGTTGGAAGAAATACTCCACCCATAGCAATGCATGGCCGCTTTTCATTCGCAGAGCTGCATTTGATGATGTGCTCAATTGCATTCCTCGATTTCGTTTGGGTCGTCGTCTCTTGACTTGACTTGAACCCTACTAGGACGGCGTCACACACAGAGCAGGGAGAAAGTCTTTCAAAATCATCATACACAACCGGAGCCAGAGTAGTGGAGCGAACGAATTGCTTTGCTATGGGTCTCACACTCCATTATAGAGCAACGGATATAGCTTTCATCACAAGATCTACTGAAGGCAGCGTGAACAGTAGTGCATCGTCGTCGATGTCGTCGTCAGTGAGGAGTGTCCACTGGCAAGCAAAAACCAGAAGACAACATCAGAGACGTGTTTACATACTTATAGGTTTCGCTTTTCGATTTTTTTTTTTGCTCCCTCCTTTCAAATGCTGGGCAATGAAATAACCACTTCTTGACATTTGCGGTGAGTGGGAATTCTTCTTGGAGAAAACGAAGACTGTTTCAACGGATCAGGCACTAAGCTAGTTAATTTGAATCAATTCACCACAGTGAAGTGAAAGTACAAGAAGACTTTTAAGCAACGTCCTCGAAGGCATAAAAGTTAATAATTTGGTCCACATCTTCAACCATGTCCAACGTGTATCGTCTGAAGCATTGTTAATCACACCAGCAACATGATGTATCCTCCTAAGAACCGGCTCTCTAATTTAGTTGGGTTGCCCTTTCAGACAAAATCCTTTGCTAACTGGATGATTCTCAGCTACTACTAGGGGAAATGGTTCAAATGTTGCCCACGGATCTAAAAATCTCAAGTTTTTAATTTTGCGTTACCTTGAAAATTCAAATGGCTGCTATGGAAAAAACGCTTTCCATCGATATTTATGCATGGACTCAATATTAGGGACACTTAGGTTGACATTGGGGACGTCAACCCTATCTTACGGAGAAATCCCATTCACAAACAAACACTTCTAGGAAGTACCTAACAGAACTGTGCACCATCCGGCCTAACACAAAAGCCAAGTGAAACTTTTGCGCATCAAGATAAAAATTAAACACAACAGCCAGTAGCAACAGCAGCAGCATAAATAATAACGCAAACAGTCCGAAAAGCTGGAAGTTTTGTCAGAGAAAAAAGCGGAAGTACTACTCTTCATTATTTATTCAAATGTGCGAGACAGTGATAAAATACACACTTCAACTAGTTAGCCCTCGCTTCGTCCCATCCACACACCGTAGAACAGTAGTTGAAACGTTACACAGCTCGCTAACTACCGCCAGTTTGCAACATCACCAAGTCCAAGTCCTAGAAATGAGCGTTGCACCTAGCAGCACGACAAGTCAGAGAGTATGCTTTCAACTGTTTACCAGCATGAGGACATCACTAAGCTAGAGACCCAACCGACGACGACTATGTCGTGTGTGCGTGTGTGTGTACGTATACTCCGGATGATGTATCTTCTTAAGCCATGAAGCTCGAGGGAGGCTGGCATACTCCCGGAAAGTGACAAAAAGATGGGGTTCTAGATTTGGTGTATTTCCGTTTCCGCCATGGGATTGCACATTTGTTGGGGGTGGGTGAGGTAGGTGAGGTGGAAAATGCGACAGCAAAAATACACTGTTTGTTGTGCATTTCTGGATGGTCTTTTTCTATTATGTTTGAATAAGTATGATGAATAACTATATTTATATCAGCAAACATGAGGGAGTGAAACCAATAATTAACTTATAAAATATAGAAGTACCTCAGCTGTATTTCATAAGACTAATGAGCAAGCCTTAACATCACACAATTCCTGGAGAAAGGAAAGGATATGATTTTGTTTTTGCATAGTCACTTGGCAGACTTAGTCAACAATGAAGCATGGTTGCCGAAAACTCTAACTAAGCAGAACCAACTAACATCAAATAAAACCAAAACCAAGCCATTTTGAATTCTCCTCTTTCTCATTTCGTGTCATATTATATTTTTCCTTGAATTTTTTACGATTTTTTGCCACAAATTGAAATTTATTTGAATTTAAATTGAGAATACACGATCATACATAGAGGCGAAAACAAGAGCGTAAAAACAAAATTAAGTGTGTTGTGAAATCTGACACTTCTTAGCTAGAGCTACTCGACGATTTTCAGCTACTCAAGCATATATGTAAATAGAATCCTAAGAATCCCGGGATCATAAGAAAGGATTTGACCAATGGAAACTGGTAGCTTGAACTTGCCGTTGGAAACAAAAATTTGATCATTAGTTGAAAATGAGAATCGGAGTTGAAATAAAGAATACCATCAAGGCAAATATTGCGTCAATCTCACCATGATCAAAATCGCTAATTTCATTAGAGCACTTCATGCAAATCCCTTTCAGATGGAAGCAACACGCTAGATTGCGTAGGAGAAAGCACTTTTCATAAAGTTCAAGTCTGAAGATTTGATACTCCATGCATTACTTCATAACCTTGAGCACTTATTTTTCCATTATGGTGATGGAGTGGCAGTCGAAATATGCATGTCGCATGTGAGGTTTTGCGTGCAATACGTGCGAGTAAATCATCTGCCACCTTAAGGTCCCAACAGAGATGTAGCGTTGGTATTGGGGAAATTCGGTAAAATTAAGCATGTCATCCGGGAGAATTTCCCAGCAAAGCTGTGGTTCAACATGTACACTGGTGTACGTGGTGTATATAGCCTCGGCATATTTCCCAGGAAACAATGTTGAAGCTCCTCCAATAGAAGTTGCTGTGCTGATTCAACATTGTAAATAGGCTCATCATTGGTTGTGATGCAAATGCTTACCAGAGAAAAAATCTGAATTTTAACTATCGCGTAAAATCTCCCTTCGTTTAATACTTGGCATCAACAGCGGAATCGTTTACGAGCTTGCATACAATATTGCTAATTTACGCGACATGGCGCTTAAATTTACACGAAATTTCGCGTAATTTCTGCCAAATCTAGCGTCAATTTTATGTGCGCTATATCTCGCAGAAATTTACATAACACGCCAGCCAATACGTCAAAATCACAAGTTTAATTGCGTTAAAAGTGCTTTGAAGCATCACTAAGTGGCCGGAAGTAGTGGAGTCCAGAAAGTTTCAAACTTTATGCATTTGTACAGTGATCAGAGAAGTTGTTCCAGAAGCAAATCAAAATGTTGTCAGGATCGGGTCAGTCCCTACCATGAGTCTATCGTGGTACTGGCAGGGATTCTCTTGGATGGCAGTGTTATCGATCAGCCAGTTGACTGGGACGATTTACTGTGGATAGAACGACTTGAGAACAATGGTATGTCGTATACAATTACTCTTGGGCAAATCCGCTTTAACTCAAGAGGTAAGGTAAGTGAAATTCGATAGAGGTGTGAGCGAAATGATTGCTGTTATACCGTTGATGTACGTGTGATGATTTTGGAGAGAATACCAGCAAAACCTCTACAATACAATAAACATTATTCCTCCATTACGATGTGCTGGCTTATTGCAGCTGATTAAAGAGTGTTATTGAACGATTCGGGAGCATAGGTTTTCGCATTTTTGAGCGATGATTCGCGTGTCGATTTGTCCAAGCTCTCGGTTTGCGCATGCGAGCTTGCACCACTATTTTACTGCGGGAACGTAGTCCTTCCTGATGATGGTGTTGGCTTGCGTGGATGGAAGGGGAGTTTAGACGGGTTGATGATTTGGTTTTTGTATGTACAGGAGGATGGGTCTGTTTATGAATTTGTTCTTGGATGGGTGTTTCAGTAGTGGTGCGCTGGGTTCCTGTAGCTTTAGGTGGGGTGTCCATAAGCAGCTGCTGAAGCCTAGGGACCATCCATTAAGTACGTCACGCAAAATTTGGGAAAAATTGACCCCCTCCCCCCTTCGTCACGCTTTTTTCAATACTAAATACATTGTTTGTCACAGATTGCTGAACCCCCCCTCCCCCTTAGAGCCGTACGTACTTAATGGATGGCCCCCTAGCGCATATAGCGTAACATGACTGCTGAAATACATACCCTTCAGGAACCTGATGCTTCCGACCGGGAGTACCATATGTTGGAGTACCCTATCCGTTTGGAGGATTTGATGAAAAAATATTTGAACGTGTTGAGTGCGAAGAGTTGATACTAGTGCGAGACATGGTGCCGTAAGGGAAGATCCACAAATGACGCAGCATTTTGAGGGGGGTTGCTTAAACTTTACAGGGGGATAGATTTAAAACATGCTACGTCATTTGTTGATTAGATTGCATTGGAGGAGGAATAAACACAAAGCTGTATTAGTGTGTGTGGAGACAGAACAAAAAAATTATGAATGAACGTTGAATGAATTTTATTCTATGACTAAGAGTGTGAATGAACCCAAAATGCATGAGTGAATGTGAATGGGGCATACGTGATACCAGTATGTATTGTATAATGGTATTTTTACAGTTTGTACCGTTCTGATTCATATTACGAACACGCTCAAATTCTGAGCACTTGTGTTTTTGTATGGGGCGGATTTTGAAAAATTTTCTTTTAGGATGTCCATATTACGATAAGTCGTGAGTTTAAATACATTCTGAGCGGATCAGCAATATTTTAGGTAAAAAAGGTGTTTTTCAAAGGATGATTTTAACGCACTGTTCGGAATTTGAATCAATACGGTAAATCGCGCGATGATCGAGACGTTTCCGTCGGATAAGATTATTTTGCGGCCGAGTGTCTAGGAAGCTATGGAAACCGAAATGGCTCTTGATTTTGTTTTATGCCCTTATAGTATAAACCACCATCGCACTTCGTGAGTTGCCCCAATAGAACCCTTGCTTTTGGTTTGAATCAGTACAAATTCGTTCTATTATATAAAAAAAAAGAAGTATACATATTCATTTTCTTCCGAACTAAACAAACCACCATCACACTTTGTGAGTGGCCCCAACAGTATCCTTGCTGTTGGTCTAAATCGGGTCAAATCGGTTCTAATAATTATTTTATATTCAATCAAGTAAACCACCATCACGCTTTGTGAGTGGCCCCAACAGCATCCTTGCTGTTGGTTTAAATCGGTTCAAACCGCTTATAATTAATTATTTTGGTCATTGATAAAATAAAATAAACCATCATCACACTTTGTGAGTGGCCCTAACAGTATCCTTATTGTTGGTTTAAATCGGTATACACACATCTAATAATGATCTACATCTCTAGACAGCCGGCTGTTTAGAGCATAAATCGAAAACACTTATAAATAACTATACAAAACAAAAGATCGCATCACTTATCAAGGTGAATCCTGATCCAACGAACCTAACCCACTAACAAAACCTCCTTCCTGTGACTTTTGTGGGATGCAGAGGTAAACACGGTCCCAAAACAACAAAAGTCACACACTAACATTCCTTCCCTCTCCCACCTGATTGCAAGGACGTGGCCGGTGACGTTATTGATCTTTAAAGGTAGGAGTCACTGGAACATGTACACTGAGAATGGCAGGTTACTCCCAAGCCCCATTCAGTTGATTCTTTGTACAATTTCACTGGTTCAGATCAATCACGGAGTGCAACTATCGATACGTGCAGTCAGACTAAGCTAAGCTAAGCTAAGCTAAGCTATATCTCGCAGAAATTTACATAAATTTTTCGAACGCTTTGGGTAGCACGAACAACAATGTTAAAGGTGAATGTTCACTCGAATATTTAATATCTAATAGTATCAACCTTTGTAATCAAGTAAAATGATCCTACATTTGTTAATTCAATTAAACAATAAGTACTTGATCTACCTTTTTGTAGCTCAATATCATCAAATTTGACAGACAATTGGCATGTGTCAAATGAATCATCATTATCTGATCATAAACATATAATGTAAAATAATAACTCTGATGTTTTTGTAACCGAACAGTTCAAAGATCCAAGAAAAACAGATTGGAATAGATACTACTCCAAAGTTTTGAAAGAGGATTTCATAATAGTGGATAGTATCACATCCATCTACTGAGCAGATCAAATTTGCTTCATCTACGGTTTATTGCCAATAATACGACAGCTTTCGAAGAAAGTTGTCCACTGAAAAGGAAAACTTCAAGTAAGGATGCGTCGTGATGGAACAAAAAGCTTGAAAAACATAGAAAGATAACTATACAACTTTTTAACAAAGCCAAAGCTACTTCTAATTGGACTGAATACAGACAATCTCTAATAGAATATAATAGAGATATTCGTAAATCATAAAAAAGGGATTGGAAACTGTGAGCAAATTTAAAGTTTACCTATTGTAGCTAGGCTTCACAAAGCCCTCTCAAGAGATCACACAAATGGACTTTGTAGTCTTAAAAACGATAAAGGGAATTTTACAACCGATTCCCAGGAATCACTTAGTATCATGATGGATACGCACTTTCCAGGCTCAATACAAATGACCAATGATGATACATAGGACTTCGCAGCATTTCAGTCCAGTTTAAATAGGAACAAGAGCTCTCGAAATAGCTAGCGCTATCTTTACTAAGTCTAGGGTTGAGTGGGCAGTAGATTCCTTACAGCCCTTTAAGTCAGATGGATCAGATGGAATATATCTAGTGTTGTTACTGCGGTCCTCTTCTATCCACTAGCGTGCACAGGAATCTTGTTAAAGAGGGGCGATTTTTTCTTCTATAGTGCATTTAGTGCGTGGTGGATGGTGCTGTCCACCCACCACTGTTTCCCTACTGTTCAATTTAGCTAATTTTATCTATTTTTTGCTCCGGTGGTGGTTCATCTTCTTCAATGCAAACTGCTCTCAGACAGCCAATGGAATTGGCAATTTAATCCCATCAATATCATCAATATACCTGATGACAATCGCCAACTACTCGTTGTGGCCAAAATCGCTCGTCTCATCTGCAATGATTGCCACTGATTTTCCTCAAAAGGTTTTCGCAATGTTCCGTAACAGTACAGTACGAGTACGTTGAACTTGGTAATTTTCAGCTAAAATTGTAGTCCTAATTTTTTTCAAATTTTGAACTAAATGCCAAGGCTAGGATCATTGAAAAGGTTTAAACAATATGTACAATATGGAACAAAAGCACACAAAAGTTAGTTTGACAAGCGAGTACAGGATTGTGAAAGGAATTACGACTTGTGCGAAGGATTGACCATGTCAACCTTGTCCCAAAGTACCGCCAGTCGGGGTGACAGAAAATGATGCCGAACATTCAACATGATTTAAAGACAATATAATTTTATTCTAATTTATTCCAACGCACTCTTCTTGACTTTTACTCAGATCAGCTTGGAACTGAAATTCTCTTAGAGTTTCAAAAGAATTACCTCAGTATTATCTCGAAATTATTCCCAGAATGAGCTAGAAATTATCGGTACTCCGTTGAAATTTTCCTCAAAATCCCTTTGGAATTTTGCTCAAAATTTAATTTTCTCGGTATTATTTTAGGAATTATCTTGGAGCTATCTGCAGGATTCACTAGAAATTATTCAAAGAATTTTCTTGGAATACTCTCCAGAAATACTTTGGAACTGTCCTGAGAATTCAATATGCATGAGGTTCATCTCAGATTTTTATAGAACTCTCCTCAGAGCTCTTTTGAAATTCTTTTTAGAAGTCCACTGGAATTATTTTTAACACTTTGAAGCAGAAATTCCTTTCGAGTTTCAGAAATTTTTCCCGGAATGAGCTAGAAATTATCCTCAGGATTCGCTTGAAATTTTGCTTAAAATCCCTTTGGAATTTTACTCAAAATTTGATTTTCTCGGTATTATTTTCGAAATTATCTTGGAACTATCTGCAGGATTCACTAGAAATTATTCGCAGAATTTTCATGGAATCATCCCCAGAAATATTTTCGTTTTGGAACTGTAACCAGAATTCAATACCCTTGAGGTTCTTCTCGGAATTCAAGTTTAAGTTGTTCGTCCATTAACCAAAACGTTGTAGTTTTTCTACCAGAAATGTTCAATTCAGCTTGTTCCTTCATGGAGCAGATTGATGCAAATCTTACACCAGAAATTTGCAATACAAACTTGCCCCTAAGTAATTTTACACTAAAAATTTCAATTGACCAGAACGATGCAAATTTTCCACCGATAATGTTCAATAAAAATTGCTTCTCCAATATTCTGATTGGTGCAGATTTCCTTTTCCATTTTCCACCAGAAATTTTCAATAAAGTTGGCTTATCCTATCATCAGAATGCTGCAGGTTTTTCACCAAATAAAGCTTGCACCTATTTTCAGATTTTTCATCATAAATTTTCAGTACAGCAACTTCCTTCCAATCATCAGAATGGTGCAAATTTTAATAACATAAATTATTATTAAATTGTTTTCGCTATTCAGCAGAAGGATGCAAATTTAAGACCAAAAATTTTCCGTAAAGCTTGCCCATCCGTTCACCATAACGGTGCAGATTTTCCGCCAGAAATTTTCAATATGGCTTAATTTTAAATAAAGCTTGTACCTTCATTTACCAGACCAGTGGAAATTTTCCACCAGAAATTTTCTGTTAATTTCATTTATCAGAGTGATGCCAATTTTGCACCAGAAATTTTAAATAAAGCATGCTCCTCCATTCACCAACATGGTGCACCAAAAATTGTGAGTGAAGTTTGTTTCACAATGCACCTTCAGGCTTTGCCTCTTTAGCACCATACATTTTCAATTAAGCATGATGCAAATTATACACCAGAAAAATTAATGAATCTTGCTATTACATTCACCACAGTGTTGCGAACTTTCCACCAGAAATTTTCAGATAATTGTGCACCTCCAAATTTTTAGCGTGATTCAATTTTTCCACCAGGGTTATTCATTTTTATTAGTCCCTCCATGCACCACCTTGATGATATTTTTACACCAGCAATATTCAATAAGAAAACTTTTTCATTGATTTACCACAACGAAGGTGATTTTTTTCAACCTTAAATTTACCCTCTTCTTCTTACCCTTGAAAAAAAGTTACACCAGAAATTTTTTGACCATAAAAGTTCATTGTGGCGCAATTTTCAAGTACCATCTCAAACGATTTGACGCAATAAATGGTTTTCAGAGTCCTTATATTATGAAATGAAGTTATTTTACCTTCAAATCAAGTTATCAAGAAATCAAGTTGTTTTATATTATAATTTTGTAAATGTGGAAATAAAAATCTGATTTCTAAAAGGGGGGCAAATGCCCCACCTTGTCCCACCCTGTGCACGCCAGTGCTTCTAACATAGAAGTTTAGAGCCAGTATGATACTCGGGTGCATTCCTAAACATTGGCGAGAGGTCCGGGTCATGTTCATTCCTAAGTCTGGAAAACAATTAGTCGAACTTCTGTTATTTTGATGGATGAAATGGTGGGAAAAAAAATGATCTTCACATCAAGCTTACATATTTAACCACTATTAACTATTGAATAAATGCCAGTTTACCTAACAAACTGGAAAACCAACAGAAAAATCACTTCACACGTTGAGAGTATGAATAAGAGCATGAGCATTGACGACCATACATTTCAGTAGTTGCTACTCCGTGATTGACCAGATTTAGCGAAATTTGCACAAAGAATTATATGAATGGGGCTTGGGACTAGCAATTCATTCTCAGTGTACAAAATCCGGAGAATCCATATTTTTGAAACCAATAACGACGCCGGCCACGTCCTTACGGTCATCGTGGAGGGAAAGGATTGTTATTTCAACAACCGTTGCTACTAGAGACCGAGTATACCTCAGCATCTACACGGTTGTCGCGGGAAGGACGTTTTTGTTAGTGTAACTTAGATCTGGATTCACATTGGAAAGTGATGATCTTTTAAAACCTGTTAAGCAAATGACGCGATCCTATCAACTCAGTAATGTAGTAATTCTCAGTAAGCAAAAACGGTCGCTCTAAGGCCACCGTGCCCCTTACATCACAACAAGCTACGACCGACGATCGTTTATTATTTATAAGAAGCTATTACAATAAAATGAAATCATCCAAAGTAGTTAACAATGTTTTTCGAACCGATTCAGGCGTACGTCACACTTGTCTAAATATACTTATTACTTTTCTGAATCGTTCCTCCAATTTCTGTTATTATCCATTTTCTACAATTGTGGCCTGGATATATTAACTAGGTAATTTAATGAGGCTTGGGATTTAACCCATGATCTTCTACTCATTAAGCAAAAACAGTTGCTTTATAGCCACCGTTATTCAAATGAAGCGACGTCTCTGAAAGCAGCCAACAATGTTTTCCAAACTGGATCACCCATATACCCTTTCCGAAATTCATGGTTTAATCTATTCAACTTTTGGTTATTAACTGCGCTTATGCTCTCGGAACCCAACGATGGTGGTTTATTCTGTTGTGGGAGAGATTGGGATTAAACCCATGATATTTTGCTCATTAAGCAAAACCGATTAATCCAGGGTTATCGAGCATCTCAAAACCACAACACTCCACGACAAAATATGATTAGGTTTTCACTTGGTATGAAATGAACAACAGAGATATGTGATAATTCATATACCTAGTTTCAGCGGCTGATGATTACTTTTGAATATACTAACGGCAACTACGACGGCGACAGCAGCAAATTTGTAACAGAAAAATCACTTCACAAGTTGATTTCAAAAAAAGAGAAATCTTTAGAATCTAAAGAAATCTCACTCGCACCTTTTCTTGTTATTGAGGGAGCATTTGACAATGTATCCCACAGTTCCATGAGTAAAAATTTGAAAAAAAAACAAGGATTTGACATTTGCATCTCCTACTGGACAGCCAACAGGAGGAGGATCTTCTTTAACGATCAAATCAACATGAGGTTGCCCTCAAGTTAGAGTTGTCCCTTCTATGCTGTCATCTCTTATAGTCGATGATCTTCTATATTCTTCTTAGTGAGGGGAAAATGCGATAGCACCATATCTATTAGAATGCAATCAGACCTTAACTAACACTCAAATAGTATTATTTGAAAACAGTTATTATAATGACTGGAACGCACAAAAATTGGTCGACAAAAAATCGTTTCTTACAGTCAAAATTCATATCACAAAAATCTTCTTATTTTTCTTTTGGTAGTTCAATTCATATATTTAAAGGGAACATGTTCGTTTATTCTTTTCATCGACCTTATTTGCCGCCAAACGCCAGTTAGATTTAATCTACTGCTCGTTTTCCATGGATTTATTAGTTTTTTAAGATTCCGTTTGACCAAGGCCCAATACCGTTCGATAGGGTTGAGTTCTGCGCTTTTGAGAGGGTTGTGGTCTTTGGGTACCACAACTACGATGTTCTCATCGTATCACTCGATTGCCTTTTTCCCATAGTGGCACCTCGCCAAGTCCGGCCAGAACAGCACAGGTCTATTGTGTTGCTTTAGGAATGGTAGCAGCCGCTTTTCCAGGCACTCCTGGACGTAGATAACTTGATTGATGGTTCCCGTAGTAATGCCGCTTTTAAGACCACACGTGCATATGGCTTTCCAGACGAGATATTTTTTCGGGAACTTCGATAGTTTGATGGTTTTGAAAATTTCAGCCAGCTTCCCTTTTCCTGATGCGGTATAAAACTCCTGTCCCGGAAGCTGCTTGAAATCCGCCGTCACATAAGTTTCGTCGTCCATGACGACACAGTCGAACTTTGTGAGCAGATTCGTATACACCTTTCGGAACCGCTGCTTTGCCGACGTGTTTTGTTTGTAATCTCGGTTCGTCACCTTCACTTTCTTGAACGTCGACAGCCCGGCTCGTTTCTTGGCCCGCTGTACAGTAGTATGGTAGTCCGACGTTCCGGATGGAGAGGTTAGGATTCCGCTTATATTTCACCGCCACCTTCTTCGTCGTCTCTGCCACGTCTGGATTACGATTGCCACCGCTTCCAGGCTTCCTGGCGGTCGACAGATGCTCCCCGAACACTTTTAAAACGTTTGTCACGGTCGATTTGGCCATATCCAGCAATTTTGTCAACTTGGCGTGTAAAAACGTCGGATTCTCTTGCTGCGCGAGCAAAATTTTGACACGCTGCTCCTCTTGCTTGGACGTCATTTTGAAAACTGGAGAGCAAACGGTGAAAAAACTCATCATAGCAACCATTGTATATACACCAAACTTCCAAATGCAGTATTTCAGGTTTTTTATTCATTTTTAACAGAAATACACCAATTTGAAGTTAACCAATTTTTGCGCGTTCCAGACTTTATCATTAACAAGAAAAAGAAAGTATACTATTGCAAATCTACTGTGAGAGGAGTTCAATTGGAACTATATATGCCAACTAAATATTTAGGTGTTGTTTAACCATAAATTGGAACGACCATTTAGAGTACGCGATCTCAAAATCAAATAATGCTCTTTGGGCTTGCAGCAATACATTTGGTAAAAAGTGGAACCGATGATTTACTGGATTTACCCGGCGATAATGAGACCCAGAATCACATATGCTTCGTTAGTGTGATGTTCTAAAACTAATCAAATTTCAGCCTAAAAAATTGCAACGCCCTCTAAGGCCTTAGATGTTCTTTTACATCTTCTGCCGCTACATTAATTTGTGCAACTTGAAGCAGAAAAAGTTGCTCTAAGGCTGAAATGTGTAAAACGTTTTCAAGCTGGAGATCTCAATGGATACCTACGAATCATCAGAGATTTTCAACAAAACACTCCAGTAACCATGAATGAAGACTGGATGGAGGCCAAGACTAACTGCGAATCCAATCACAGCATATGGAAAGAAGGCGGTCCTAAAATGCGACCGATGGCTCCAAAATGGGAATATCTACCGAAGCTGGGATCACAGGCCCAAGAATCGACATCTCAATTCAAATGGAACAGTGGCCTACAGTTTTACAGGCAGAAATGCATGTTATTTTATCATGTACAAATATTTGTTTAGAATTAACATTAGCATTAGCATCGAACTAGTTGCACAATGTCGTAGGTGGTACGAATTCAAAACTATTAAGAGCAAGACGGATATCAATAACTGGACAGATAGTAAGTAGGAAATAAAGACATATCCCTCTTTAACAGTTAAGGATTGTCCTGGCCACGTCCTTGCAACTGGTAGGGATAGAAAAGGTATGTTAGTCCAACATTTACTTACCCCTCATAAATGTCTCGGGAATTTAGGAATTATGTTAGTAGGAAAAGTAAGCCATACTGTTGCTGGCAAATGTAGATATTGTAAAAAAAGGGTAATCAATGCTGTTCATAAATGATTCCTAAGTCTTTTACGGTCGGTAGTCAGTTATGTACAGCATTCCTTCCATTTGCGGTGCGTGGTACCGTCCACCCACCACCACCTCTCGGCTGTCCTTCAACCAATTGAGCTGATTGTTGTAGATAACTAGTTTATTGTTGACACTAATCACATTCAGAAAATCAACGTAATCGGTTCAAGGACAACCGAGAAACAGCGGTGGGTGTACGGTATCACTCAACGCATATATGGAGGAAATGTTGTACAGTCAACTTTCGCTCGTTGGGCTAAACCTGTAGCCCACTTAGTGAAAGGCTTTCGTTAGTTGGGTTGAGCTGTCAAGCTGAAAATGTGCTAAGGGATACACCGATTGTTTATTACCATCAATATCCTTTAGCAACTATCCAAAGTGTTCATAAATGAGAGACTCGAAAAGGAAACAGCACTGTCAGAAATGACGTTTGACTTCGATTTAGGTGAGCTGCAGCCCAACTAACGGGAGCCCAACTAAAACGTAGCCTAAACCTTAGCCTAGGGTAATTCAAACAGTTAGTTGTGCATTGCCCGACGTTTCGGCCGTTTATTGTGGCCTTTTTCAAGGGTAAAACAGTCTACTGTTTACCGTAAATTTTTTTTTTGTTGCCACGATAAGCGTGTTTAGCTTGGAGGAGCTTCCTGTATGGTGCATTGAGTTCAATATTATTTAACATAAGACACTATATGACACTACACTATACAACGGTTAAAAAAGCAAAAAAATAACCGCTGTATAGTGTCCTATGTTAATTAATATTGAGCTCAATGCACCATACAGGAAGCTCCTCCAAGCTAAACACGCTTATCGTGCAAACAAACAATCAAATTTGACAGCAACCGGTAGACTGTTTTACCCTTGAAAAAGGCCACAATAAACGGCTGAAACGTCGGGCAATGCACAACTAACTGTTTGAATTAACCTAGACTGAGAAAGCCATAAAAATGAAATCTCCATACAACCAGTCGAACAACCAAATCTAAACCGTAGCCCTACTGAATAATTTCTCGCGATATACGTGATTAAGATTTTTATACTCATTTATAAAATCCACATATTTACTGCCTTTTCAGCTCAGGATTTTTCTGGAACCGTTGTTCCAACATGTAAATTCGACGAAGAGCAATCGTGCGGTTATTTTCCATCTGGTGGACAGAATATTTCAGGGGCAGTTGAACAATAAATCGACCATCCTGGTTTCGGCGGGTGGTGGAGCAGAAAATTGCTTCGCACCGCTGTTCCTCACTAGTAAGAGGATTACAAGAATCTACAGATTCAACAGACCAAAATTTCTCCATGGATTCAGCAAGACTTTGTAGGCCAACAGTGTAACAATGTTGTTCGACTCGTGAAGAACCAACATCTTCGATGGAACCAGCAACAACCCATCCCAAACGGGTTTCTTGAAGGATTGGGAGATCATCACCAATCTTGTACTGCCCCGGCATCAACAGTTTAAAAAACAGTTGAATTCCTATAAGCAAGTCGATTTCTCCCGGTGTATGGAAATCTGGATCTGCCTGTGGGATACCAGGAGGGAGTTTCCAATGATTGATATTGATAGGTGTGGATGGCATTAAACCTGCAACCTTGTCTGTAATTAGACACTGCAGTTGTCCACGAAAGTCAGAATAACACGAACGAATTTCCAGGTTAACCATCTCGGAGATGGAAGATCGTTGACCATTTGCGCCGACAACCTCAACATTAGTAGAGAAGCGAAATCCATATTTAAGAAAGCAAAGTACAGAAGAATGCTCAAATTTTAAATCCCTAGATATCGCTTTAGAAAATCGAGCCCTAGGAATGGGTTGCTTACTGCTGCACCGCGTCCAGCATGGCGATCTTCAAATCGCTAGCCAGATGCGTAATGTCCACCACGGAATCGACCATCCTGGATGGCCGTCACACTGGGGAAGTGCTGGACCGATTTCTTCGTCTTGGCCACGCACGTGTTGAGCGCTTCGGATAGGGCATCCACGCACTTAGACATTCTCCCGCGACACGTTCCAATGCACAATGTCCCCGATGTTGAGCAGATTGTGGGCACTCAGCACAACGAACTTTCCGTAGGCGAGGAAAAACTTCGGTGGCTGATTGTGCTCCACCGTCTGCAGGAAGGCGTCGATCGCTTGCGTTAGGTATCCCATGTGCGTCACCGTTTGCGTGGCATAGTAAACCAGTACGGATTTGTCGTTCGGGGTCAGGGGTTCCGTTTTATCGCACCACGTTCTGAAAGTTCTTCGTCAAATCCTGCGGCAGTGCGTCATGAATTTCGGCGTTGGATTTGGCCGAGGTTTCCTTCGATTCTAAACTCACTTAGTCGTAGTCTTCGGGCCATTCGCCTTGGTTATTGTTGTTGCTGTTGTTGTTGTTGATACTTCCGGCTGTGGTCTTGCTGTGTCCGGTTGGAGTTTGTGGTGTTGTGGAAGAGGAAGTGCTTCGCTTGAAAAAGAGCGTTCCGTTGCCTTGGATGAACGAAGCCGTCTGTCGGAGGTCCTCCGTCAACGTTTAAACTTTTCGGAGGTCGTTGCTGTTGAAGCTTCTACGTGGCCTCAGGCCACTAGAGCGTCACCATGGTCCAGCCTTGGTTTCCAGGTTTTGTGATGCCTCGTGAACAAGTTTTTCACGTTGCCCAAAGCTTTCACCAGGGGTCTCAGCTTCTGCGCTAGACATACCAATATTTGTATTTTCTCTGATAGCAAATATATCATATTAACAATATGATCCATTCATGCCTCTTCCAAATGTTGCAATGGTGACCCGCAAAATATTACTTCACGCACCATCTAGCGTTGAAAAAGGTCAGCAACAATCATTCAATTACAATCGAGGGGTGCGAATATAGCACTTATTACAAAATTAAGAGTCAAATTATTTTTATTAATTACATTGTGTATACTATTTTAAAATGTGTCTGACATGTCACTGTTGTCATCAAATAAAATAAAATGCTGTGAAATGCATTCATTTGAAATATTAAACAAATTTTCATATCGTTTACCCCTCGTGACGATAAACAAATACATTGGTAGCCGGTTTGGCCACAGAGGTGCTTTCATCGGCAAAAAATGCGGTTCGCCAGCTAAGCGAAAGAGTGGATCATATTGTTTATATAATATATTTGCTGATAGTCAAGCAGCACTGAATGTCGAAGCTAGTTTGGGAGTGCATCCTCTCGTTGAAACAGCTGGCTACAACTAATAGTACCTGCTCACGGTGGTATAGAGGATAATGAAACAGCCGATCCTTAGCTGAAATTGGCTATTCAACTGATTTCATCAGGGCTGAGCCATACTGTGGAGTGTTTACATCCTGCTTAAAATCCGAGCTTAGAATCTAAGAATCATCGATGATTGTTGCCAATTGGAGAGCTCTTTCAGCATTACGACAATCAAAAAGATTCACTACACCTTGTAATAGAATCACACGCAGTCTACTCAGCTTGAAAAAATAAGATCTGTGTACGCTTTCACCACGCACTGTTCAAGCAAATATCACCATAACACAGAAGGGAAGCTGGCAGATGATACATGTCTTCGGAACACCTACTGTGTCAATGTAATGCATTAATTCAGCAAAGACTCCGGTAAGCGTGTCCTAATTTCTTACTAGATATGGTCAACTGAACTAAAAAAGGTAACTTACTTCATTAACAAGTAATACCTTCTTGGGGTGATATGCATAGTCATAGTGCGACTATCACTCACATTCATAGTGATGGAATTAACTAGTGCATACATATCCATCGCAGGTAAACTCCAATACCACAATAGATCTAATAACTGGTCGCAGTGATTTATTCTCCTACAAAAGAAGAAGAAAGTGGTGTATGTATGGATGTGGAAATGTTTCCACATCGCTGCATTTCCTCCATCGGAAGGGGAATATATTCTATGACGGGAACAACAACTTGTGTTTCCAATGTAAGATGTGAGAGCGCCGGATAAATTGCAGCTCCAAGCGGAAAACTCGGGAGCAGCCAGAGCGCGATAACAAGACGAAGTACGAAAGCACGACAGACTGAAAGTCGGAGTGATAGCAGTATCGATATGCTTGATGAAGAAGTGATGGCAATCGACGTGATTGTTTGATCGCTTGTCTTTTTTTTTCATTTGGCGATAGGTTTGCTTCCCTGATTCTATGCAATAATGTCATACAGGGTTGGCATGCTTATTTTTTTACACAAATTGCACTTTTGCTAATAACTTTTCACCTAGTCAATGAAACTTGATTTAACGTTAAGGAATTAATAGATTAAGATTAGGGTTCACAGTAAACATGCATAGAGTAGTAATATCGCAACATTTAAATTAAAAACAATGATGTTTTCAGTGAAAGTCTCAAATTATCACCGATTATTTCTGTTTTCGGTTTTGTGACACACAATTGGAGAACAGCTTTTCGTCTAAATACAACCCTACTTGTGTTTGCTTGTGTCAAGTGAGTGCAGCGTTATTAACAAATGAGCAATTTGTGCGAAAACTTGAGCAGCCAACTCTGTATTGATAAATGTTTCTCTAGAAAGCGGAGAAGAATATTTCTTAAAATTGCACCGTTAATTTTTAGACTATAGCATATGCAAACACACAAAAGTTTGAATTGAAAAGAACGGTTTTTCTCAAAAAATTTCCTCGAAATTAAGTTTGCTCGAGCATTGCTCTCAGTTAAATAAGACTGAATAACATAGAAATGTTCACTAAGTTATCCCAAGAGACACAATTTAGCACTCTAAAGGACATTCAACAGAGCATATTTTCGGATGCCATACCCACATTTTCCTTTCATTTTTGTTTTCGCAACAAAAACTTTCACATTTTCGAAACCATTCATCGTCCCGATCCCGGATGCAGTAAATATGGCAGTAGACCATTTTAGCCATGGCTTTTTTTCTCTCACATTCCCTACTAACAGCTAACGGGATTGCATCACAGGTATACATCAAGAACCATTCAACCACCCCCAGCCCCCTCCGTTCATAACAGAAACCTTCTTCTGCAAATGGCAACCTTCTATCTTCGGTTTAGGTTTTCCGAGAAAACGACAGCAGACACGTTGCTCACCGGGAAAGGATGACTAAGGGCAGCCACTTACAGCTTCCTGAATATTTCATACTGTGCCGACGATCTTAAGGATGCAGCAGCAGCACATCGCGAAGGACCGAAATGCACACACATTTTTTGGTCAAAATTGTTCCCGCTTTCAAAGCTCTGGGTAAGAAGCAAGACCGACCGAAAGTGTAAGCACAAAGTTGTGTGTCCTTCTCCTGCTTGGAACTATGTAGTAGAAGAAGGGACACAATCTCGTTTAAATTGGCAGCGTCTCCTGAACGACGCCAAAAGGTTCAAGGGGAGGAACTCTCAATTTTCGTTGAAGCACACTTGAAGAGGTTCATAATATGCATTTAGGAGCTTTAAGTATCACCGTAAACATGATGCACACTTGAGGCTCTTTTTCTCCAGTTTCATATATCAACATCCACGTCTTGTACGTTTGATCTCTGGTTAGGTTAGTTGAGGTTTTCATCCTGAATGAATTTTGGAAACGAGCAATCTCGGCTGCTGGTATGCATTCACGTCGTTGATATATTAGATCCTGGTTGCGGTGAAATGGTCGTTTGTGGCTTTGATGAAATATAAGAACAGAGTGTCGTTTGAACAAAATTCTATGAAATTTAAAAAAATGGCATTCATCTGACAAGCGACATGATAATCATCTTTGTAAACATATTCATGACATCAAGAGTGAGGGAGCAAATAGCCCTCCCACAATTAGACCGCTGATTTATGCTCTATTTTTAAGTGCAAAACATTCTCATCGGGTACGAATTTTCCTCTTTCCCAAACTTTTCCCACCTCGACCTGAGAAAACCTCCCCGACTATCGCACGACTGTATCTATTTCTAGATCGATGACTAACCGTTTATTTTTTCGTGTCTTCGGTTTTTCGCTCTCTCAAGTCTCGACCGACTCGAAGTGCTTCGAACTGATTTGATAGATCGAAACAGTGCAAAGTACATGGAAACAGTTCACATACACTAACGAGCATTAACTGGGAGGGAGGGAATTTGTTTACTGTTTATGTTTATCGAGATGCAACACTTACTGAGAGTGAATCATGAAGCGGGTGGGTGGGATTGCTCGAGACTGTATCATCTGTTAGTTTATAATATCTCTATGTATGTCGGGTGAAGTACTTTACTGTAAAGATATACAGCAAAAAAAAACGTATCAAAGTATGTATGTACAATAGCTGATGTTTGGCGGCTGCCGGCAACCGACATACGTACATGCCGAGGTTGATTGATGGCTGGGATGGAGAGCAATCGAGCGCGTCTATAAGCTGTGCCAGAAAAGTGTGACAATTTTCAAACAAGAGCGTGAGATCAGCGAAACCGTGATTCATACTGCTCACAGGAAGACAACCTTCGGCCGAGGGGGTAGAAAGTTCGAAAAACTGCGCGACAGCCAGCTACGACACACGGAGGTTCATCGGATCGAGATAGATTGTATAAAGAAGCTTAGAGTAAAAAAACGGGTGAGTAGCGATTGCAACTGGGGGTAGACTGAGTGAGCAATTAGAGAATTGCAGTTTTCGTTTGCCTTTTCGTTGTGTGGGTGTGTGGCACATGACTGCCCTCGGTAAATGGCAGCAGAGATGAGTGATTGGATGAGTCATGATGATACTTCCGGTGTTATTTTATGTGATGGATTATGGTTTGATTTACAATATCATAAAGTGGCAAAACAATCGCGTCAAATTTTGCTTTCAGAGTATTAGATTGATTAGTAGCAGTTTTTATTGCTTCTGGAAATTTTAAAGTTTTCGAAATAATAATGGTTTTCAAAATACTCTAGCTTATCTTTAAAGTAATTATCTCTATAGAAAAAATCAACAAATTTATGAGTCAACAAATATCAACTCTTTCAAATTTCTCTAACAGATTTAAAAGGTTTGCTTCTATTATAGCCTTACTTTGAGTGCATGAGCATGACTGACCGCCCACGGTTGCTACTCTGTTATTGCCAGATCAGCTGTACTTACACAGAGAACCAATAGACGATGCTTGGGACTAACAATCATCCTCAATGTATAAAAACTGGTGATCTCAAACTAGGCAATACCAGCGCCGGCCGCGCCCGAATGCAGGTCAAGAAAGGAATGGGTAGGAATGTGTTGACGTGACACTCGCTTTGGTGGAAGCCGAGAAATCCTCTGCACTTCCACGAGGAATCACTGAGATGTTGGATAAGAGGGTAGGGTTTGCAGCAGGGTTCGTTTTGGTAAACGATAAGCTGAATTGACGTCCTAACTATAGTGAGGGGCTATTGTATAATTAAATAAAAAGGAATGATCTCACTCAAATAACCAAGTGGAGCTGCACCAACAGCAACTGGCCTCCTCGTAGACTTTCTTAGATCCATCGCAGGTATCTCCTTAAAACACAGACGTCAAAATTCCAGATCCATCTCGTCGATATATAATTAATAAAATATAACAAAATACAAACCTCGATTTTAGTTCCTCAATTTATTCAAAATCAAGCTATATATGAATATTTTAATTGCATGGTATGAATGAACTCAACTTTACCAATTTGATGAAGCCACAAGTAAAGAATCAATTTGCTAAATAATCAAGGTTATTTGAATTATAAAAACAAGTTTTAATGAATAGTTCTCTCAGCAAAGGTAAAACAATTTAAAAACATTTGCCTAATGTATGATGATATTCAATTTATTCTCTGGGTAATTTTCTGATCCTTCAGGATCTACAGGACAACTATTTTCTGTAAATGAAAATTATAGTTATAATGACATAATAAGATTTTAAATGTGTGAAATAAAAATAATTTACTAGCCATGCAACATATAAAATGTAATGTATGTAAATTAAACAAGTATTACTAAATACAAATAGGCTCGATTTTAGTTAACCTCAGTACATTTAACTGATTTCAACTTCTATGATAGCCTTACTTTGAGCAGCTAAACTAAAAATCTATTTTTTTAAACCAGAAAACTGGATGATATTTATACGCAAATAATGCTTTCTGTGCATCATTAAAAGTTCGTAATCAACTGGACCGGGAATTGGACACACTGCCTCCAGTTTGCTTATAAATAGCATTTACTGACTAGGTCACCTGAGGCCCAAAACTTCAGAATAGTTCCATTGATTTCAGAGAAATTACATGAACTCTATAGAAGCTCTTAAAGTTTCCGGAAGCTACAAAAAATCAAGGAAGTTTAGAGTTCTTCAAATTACTTTTTATAACTTCAGTGATCTTCCAATTAGTTTATGGAATATCCAAAACATTTACATAACTTTCAACGACTTCAGGGAAGCATAGAGAGCTAGAGTAAAGTCCAGAACCATGGAGAAGTTTAAAGATCTAAAAGGATAAACTCCAAGAACTTCGGTACAGTTCCAAGGCCTTCAGAAAAAAAAAATATTGGACAAAGATTAAGATCAGATCAAGGTTGCAAATACTCATTTCAGCTAAAATAATGTTTTCCGAAATAATAAAACCAAAAGATGATATGATGACATGTTTTACTTCCAACTTACAAGAAGAGGTTACAAAGTATGCGTTTGAAACATAAAATCTGTAAATTTTGCTTTCCATGAGTCACAATCAGCGATTTGCTGATGGCTGAGTGAGTGAGTGAGTGAGTGAGTGAGTGTGTGTGTGAAAAATCGCTGATTGTGACTCTCATGAAGTGAAATAAACAGGTTTAATATGTCAAACACATTCTTTGCAACCTCTTCTTTTATCTTACCAATTCAAAATATGATCATGGCATCTAATTATTTCATAATTTAGAAAAACATTGTTTTAGCTGAAGTGAGTCTTTGCAACCTTGGATCAGATTACTTCACGACAGCTCCATTAACTTTATGAAAATTTCAAGAACTTAACAAGAACTTCAAGAAATTTCAGAAAACTTTAGGTAATTTCGATGACTTTTAGGAAAGTTTGTAGAGCTTCGCGAAAGTTCTGACATCTTTAGGCAGTTCCAAGCACATCCGCAAAATTGTGGAAACTAGGGGGAAATTCTGAAAACCTCTGTCAAATTTTATGAACTTAAGGTCTGTTCGATTAACTTTAATAAAAAATGTAGGAACTTTCCAAGTAGCACACTTCCATCGAAATAAGTTGCTGCAACTTGATTTTGACTAGAATAACTTGCACACATGTTACCACAATTGTTCAGTGACAAGTGTGCTGCTAGGGTTTACATGATGTTTCAAGAACAAAGTCCAGAAAACTACATAGAAGTTGGGAGTCCCATGAACTTCAGGTAAATTGATAGAGCTTTAACGAAGTTTCATGAACATATGGAAAATTCACAAAACCTTATGTAAATCATTTTAACATCATAAAAATTCCGGGACTCATCAAAAAGTTCTGATGATTTCATAAAAAATCCAAAAACCAAAAAGACGATCCAAAACCTTCACTTCAAAACGTTCAGAACTTCACGAATGTTTTAAGAAATTTTATGATAAGTTCCAATAGCTGCAGTTCCATAGATGGCATAGATTCCATCATGAAAAATTCAAGAACTTCAGTGAAGATCAACAAGCTTCAAGACAATTGCAGTGAAACTATACTGAAGAAGCAAAAAGTTCAATTGAGTAGAAAGATATTGAGGGAAGTAAGGCAGTTACATGATTCACAGGATAATTTCAGCAACTTCAGGGAAGATCCAAGAACTTCAAGTAAACAAGTTTTCGGACCTTCCCTGAAGTTGCTGAAATGTTTAATACAGGGTGATTCAGAATAACTGTCACCGATTTCACAAATATGCAATTCTCCATGGGTAAAATTGGTGTAGGTTCAAATATTTTTGTTTTAAAGTGTGTACAAATATCAGCTAGCTTTGATAGTAGATTTAAAATTTCATTATTTTACGATTTCAAGTAGCAATGGACGTGAAAATGGAGCAAACCTGAATAAATTAGTATGTTATCTTTTAGAAAATGGGATATATCAACAGATTTTCGAAAGAATGAAATATTTATTTTTCGCAACATTAAAGAGGTAAAAAGGAATCATGCGAGGAAAATCCGTTCAATTATGAACTTTTCTGAAAGTGACAGTTATTCCGATTCACCCTGTAATTGTAGGCAAATTCCAAGAAACATTAACAGCAGAAAAGGAAGAACTTCAGGAAAGATAAAAGAGCTTCATAGTAATCCTCAAAATGTTATTGTACATTAAAGAAGCTCCAGGGAAGGAATGGAAAAACTGAGGATTTTTGATAAGTTTCATTCACAGATGCTTCGAGGACTTCAAAGCGGTTCCATCAGTTTCATAAAAACAGGAGGATTGTTAAATAAGATCTAGAACTATCAGGGATATCCAAACATCTACAAGAAAGTCAATTAAACCTGAGGGAATTTGAGGAAAATTGTGAAATCTTTTAAAAAGCTCCTTCGGGATGCTAGGCTTAGAGATCTTCAGGCAGTTTTTGGAAAACCATTCTCAAATCTCATTCATTGAGCTCTCCTGAAACAATAAACTTGAGTGCAAATTTACTAACCAAAAACCACGCTTGAGATTATCATGCATTTTCACGTAGTCACACTAACAATGCCAAACAATCATTCTAGCTTAAAACTCATAAAAACCAACCAAACGTCAATTTTGAGCTTGTACAAGTTTTGATAGTTGTCCATCGATTAATGAAAAAAGAACAACTTAGAACAATGAAAAATGCCAAAATAAAAGGCAATCATTGGTGACTATTTCGTAGTTGAGTTTTGCAAGGCAAAACTTATAGGCGAATAAACTAATTGAGATTTGAGTTATTGAGTTTTTCCCACCACTGTCTTGTTGTCTTGGAAGCTTGGAGATCTTAACGGCAGTCACCATACCTTCAGGAATGTCCAGAATTTCAAACATGTTTTAAGATCTGTGATAGTTAGTTTCACGAAACTTAGGATGCACCAACATATTGTGAACCTTTTAAATGTTCCAGGAATCTCCGGAAAATCCACAGATTTTCGAAGAAGTTAAAAGATTTTAAGGACAGTTCCAATTATTTTGAGACAGTATCAAGAGAATTGAGAACATCAGATAAGATTGGAGCAACTCAGAGCGGAGCTGTGTCATATCGGCAAAGGATGTTTCGCTGAAGAACACTTCGCCGAATGCGTCATTTTGCCGAATGGGTCATTTCGCCGAATTCTAATAATGAATCACGAATGAATGAATTTGCAACGCATTTAAGTAATAGATATATGTTTATTATTTAGAAAATTTCGAAATCAGTACTATTCAAAGGAACTGCTCATGTTTAAAAGAAGAAATCATTCCTATAAATCAAAAATATTGATTATTTAGGAAAATAACGAAATCAGTACAACTCGAAATAACTGCTCATGTTCAAAAGAAGCAAGCATTCATATAAATCAAAAATATTTCAGGAATGTTCCAAAGATTTCTGGAAATATATTAGGTTTTCAGATAACTTCCATAGAAATCAGGAAAATTATTGGAATGTAAGACAATTCCGAGAGCTTCTTGAAAATTTAGGGCACTTCAGGAAAGTTTAGAGATTTCCAAGGACCCGAGCAGGAGAAAATAACTTATCAATGCCTAATTCTGACCTGATACCAAAATATTGTGTTTACTTACATACATACATTTATTTGTACAACATCTCATTTAAGATAAGACATAATCCACCACAATACTCGGTTTGCGGCTGCCACTCTCCATCCTCGGTCATGCCCAATGCTCACTAGACCAAGCTCTACATGGCCCGCCCATCGTGCTCTCTGCGCTCCACACCTTCCTGTGCCAACCGGATCAGTAGCTAATACCAACTTTACAGGGTTGTTGTTCGGCATTCTTTGCAACATGCCCTGCCCACCACATCCTTCCGGCTTTGGCCACCTTCTGGATGCTGGGTTCGCCGTAGAGTGCTGCGAGCTCGTGGTTCATTCTTCGCCGCAACTCACCGTTCTCCTGCACACCGCCAAAGATCGTGCTTAGCACACGTCGCTCGAAAACTCCGAGTGCTTGCAGGTCCTCCTCGAGCATAGTCCATGTCTCGTGTCCATAGAGGACCACCGGTCCTATTAGCGTTCTGTACATGGTACATTTGGTGCGGGGGTGAATCTTTTTTGACCGTAGTTTCTTCTGGCGCCCGTAGTTGGCACGACTTCCACTGGTGATGCGCCTTCGTATTTCACGACTCACATTGTTGTCAGCCGTCAGTAAAGATCCAAGGTAAACGAATTCCTCCACTAACTCGAAAGTATCCCCGTCTATCGTGACATTACTTCCTAGACGAATCCTGTCATGTTCGGTTCCGCCTACTAGCATGTACTTTGTTTTTGACGCACTCACCACCAGTCCGACCTTTGTTGCTTCGTGTTTCAGGCGGGTGTTTAGTTCTGCCACCGTTCCAAATGTTCTTGCGATAATGTCCATGTCGTCCGCAAAGCATACAAATTGACCGGATTTCGTGAAAATCGTACCCCGGCTGTTGAGCCCGGCTCGTCGCATTACACCTTCTAGAGCGATGCTGAAGAGTAGGCATGAGAGTCCGTCACCTTCTCGCAGTCCCCGGCGAGATTCAAATGAACTGGATAGTTCACCCGAAACCCTTACGCAGTTTTGCACACCGTCCATCGTTGCTTTGATCAGTCTGATCAGCTTCCCAGGAAAGCCGTTCTCGTCCATGATTTTCCATAGCTCTGTGCTGTCGATACTATCGTACGCCGCCTTAAAGTCGATGAACAAATGATGCGTTGGGACGTGGTATTCACGGCGTTTCTGGAGGATTTGCCGTACGGTGAAGATCTGATCCGTTGTCGATCGGCCGTTGATGAAGCCGGCTTGATAACTTCTCACGAACTCGGTCAGTTTAGGTAATAGACGATGGAAGATGATCTGGGATAGCACTTTATAGGTGGCAATCAAAATGGTGATCGCTCTGAAGTTCTCACATTCTAAATGGTCGCCTTTCTTGTGAATGGGGCAGATTACCCCCTCCTTCCATTCCTCCGGTAGCTGTTCTGTTTCCCAGATCCTGACTATCATCCGGTGCAGGCAGGTGGCCAACTTTTCTGGGCCCATCTTGATGAGTTCGGCTGCAATACCATCCTTACCAGCTGCTTTGTTGTTTTTGAGTTGCTGAATGGCACCCTTAACTTCCCTCAGCGTGGAAGTTGGGTCAGTTCCGTCCTCTGATGCACTGACGTAGTCTCCCGTGCCTACGTTCTCCTCGCCATTCAGGTGCGCATCGAAGTGCTGCTTCCACCTTTCAATCACCTCACGTCCGTCCGTCAAGAGGCTCCCGTCCTTGGGAACGGCACAGCAATTCCATTTCCTCTAGAGGGGGTACATCGAGCTCATCCTCCTCTGGCAACGCTGCCTCGAGATTCTGCGCCTATGCTAAGGCGACATCCGGTTGCTTCAGTCGCTCTAGGTTGTACCGTGGCGGACGTCGGTACCGTACATTGTTGATAACGGAAAGTTTTGGGCGCAGTTTGACCATCACCAGGTAGTGGTCAGAGTCAATGTTAGCGCCACGATAGGTCCTGACGTCGATAATGTCGGAGAAGTACCGTCCATCAATAAGAACGTGGTCGATTTGCGGTTCCGTCTGCTGTGGTGATCTCCAGGTGTAACGATAAGGGAGGATGTGTTGGAAAAAGGTGCTACGTATGGCCATGTTCTTGGAGGTGGCGAAATCACTGAGTCGTAGGCCGTTCCCGTTCGTCAACTGGTAGGCGCTGAACTTTCCCATCGTCGGTCTGAATTCCTCCTCCTGGCCTACCTGAGCGTTTAGGTCTTCTATGATGATCTTGGCGTTGTGTCTTGGGCAGCGATCGTACTCGAGCTGCGCGGAAAACTGCGTCCTTGTCATCATCAGTGCTTCCGGAGTGAGGGCTGTGCACGTTGATTATGCTAAAGTTGAAGAATCGACCCTTGATCCTCAACCTGCACATTCTTTCGTCGATCGGCCACCAACCGATCACCAGCTGTGTCCCAGCTCGCGTGTGTTGCCGCAACTCTAGTAGATGGTATGATTACCTCTAAACGTTCGCACCATGGATCCTGTCCATCACACCTCCTGCAGCGCTACGATGCCGAATCCGCGGTCCTTCAGTAGATTGAGAGATCGACAGTTCCACATGCCGAGTTTCCAATCGCAAGTCCTATTTCGTTGCTGGGGTCGTTGCCGTTGGTCTCGGTTCGTATTCCTCTGTTGCTGATTTTCCGTTGCAATGCTTTTTTACGGCTGGCTCGCAGGGCCTGACACCAACCCCCTAACTTCCCGGAGGACCAGGGTGCACAGTTGTGCTTAGAGTCCTTCACTGGCACTCGGACGTAGATCAGCCGCCCCTAACATGGGGAACAGACGCTGTTGTGAGCCGCTCCTCCTGAAGAACAGACGCTCAGGCTTGCCAAAGCTCCCACCGGGGTTGGTTATCCGATCTTCCCTATGGTTGCTCACAGTAGGTACCACGGGGAGGTAGGGATAGGAGTTGCTGGGAAGAGGCTAGTGATCTCAATGGGATCTGTATTGCGCATAACCCAGCATTTACCGACCATATATTCCCGAGTAGCACACTTTCATCACAATAAGTTATAGCAACTTGTTTATGACTGAAATAAGTCGTATATAAGTTGCTACAATTGATTTGTGACAAGCGTGCTACTAGGGTTGTGTTGACAGCTCAGGTAAAATACCAAAGAATAATATCAAAACATTGCATGCAAAATATTTTATTAATAATAAAAATTGAAATTTGTCACCAATAGATATTTTTACCCTTCTTACAAAGAAGGGTATAGATATCACTTGAAAAACCGACTATCGATCCGAGGCCCGGAGGGCCGAGTGTCATATACCATTCAGCTCAGCTCGACGAGATCGGAACATGTCTGTGTGTGTGTGTGTGTGTGTGTGTGTGTATGTGTGTGTGTGTGTGTGTGTGTGTGTGTGTGTGTGTGTGTGTGTGTGTGTGTGTATGTGTGTGTGTGTGTGTGTGTTTGTGTGTGTGTGTGTGTGTGTGTGTGTGTGTGTGTGTGTGTGTGTGTGTGTGTGTGTGTGTGTGTGTGTGTGTGTGTGTGTGTGTGTGTGTGTGTGTGTGTGTGTACGTGTACGTGTGTATGTGTGTATGTGTGTGTGTGTATGTAACGAAATGAATGCGCTCACGTTTCTCAGCAACCGCTCAACCGATTTGGACAAACTTGCCGCCAAATGATAGGTCTTGGGGTCCCATTGAACGCTATTGAACGGTTTTGCATTCGGTGAACCGGTTCCGGAGATATGGCTGGAATAAGATCCGGTGAATATGGGCCTTCACGCTGGATTTAACGGAAAACGTATCAAAACCATCATGCGACACATCAAATTACTACAGAATTCAAAAATAAGATCAATGCAAGTCGTGTTAAGTGTTCCAGACCACATTGGACACACTTGGACATGTTCCGGGTACCCCGGGGAAGTTGCTTGAATATGAATTGAATTAAAACCCATTAAATCAAATTAAAATACGATGATAAGGTGATTGGTAGCCTCACCAAATAGACTACACCCGGATATATTCCAGGTACCCCCAGGCAGTGGCGTAGTGTCACTGGATGACACGGGGGTGGGGGGCTTGGTCACTGATAATAACAATAAAATAAATAAACTTGAATAAGTAAGAAGGGTCTGATCACACCATAGGTGGATAAATTCGGGTTTTTTGGCATTACATTTACATAATTTGTACATGAATGGTATTGTGGGAACAATATTTTGGTATTTTACCTCAAAGGTATATCAGGGTAATCCATTCCAATTTAAGGTTTCAAGTTATTACTCGGGCTAGAAAGTATCGGAATCTTTAGGAAACTTGCAGCAGCTTCAGGATAAATCGAAGTTCTTCAAGGCAATCCGGTCAATTTAAGGAAAATTTCAAGAACTTAAAATTGGAGAAGCCTAGATTGAATTATAGAAGAACGAAAAACTATAGGGTTGTTCCAATTACTTCAGAGATGCACCGAAAACTTCAGAAAAGTCTAGACTTCCGGGGATGTTTAAAAATATTGAAGAAACAAGCATTTTGATTCGGTTTTTCCATATACCCTAAAGAAGGCAAATCCCGAAACATCGGACATAAATATTCGTCTTGATTCACCATTCAAATTAAAAGCCAATATCAACCCACTAGTTTTTTGAAGATCAAAAATGGAATGAAATGAAATTGAATGACTTGAATCAATATAACACTAAAATTCTTGCTTAAAATCCTAATGTTTGCATACCTTTCAAAATGGAAGCGGTAAAGTTTTCATTTGGCTCATCAAACTTTGCTGCCATATTGTATATTTTTAAATTATTACGTTTATCAGCTTACCTCCAACCACTTTAAAAATTAAACTTAAAACCTTAAGACTTCCTTCCTATGAGAAAAATATCAAATTATGATGGATTCATCGTAAGGTTCATCGTAAGGAAACAGAAGAATGGAAAGAAGAAGTAATATGATCCCATATAATTTGTTATGTTCCGATTTCCATTCTTCTGATTTCATACGAAGAACGAAGTGCTCCATTATAATTTTAAATGTATCTTATTGGGAAAAAAAGCCTCAACTTTCAGATGGCGTGCTTAATTTTCAAGCTGGTGGGAGGTAAAGTTATGAAATCCTCATTAGATAGGAAAAAAAATCAACAGTAAAACCAAATTAAATATTTTCGCCTTAAATTCTAAACATTTCAAATTAAAGTCCTTTGGAATGATTAAACATTGATAAAAATCTAAATATAAATTTATCTTATTCGGAAAACTGTTGCTATGACATTTTTGGAATTTTACATTACGTACGCTCGCTACTAGCTATTGCGAAGGAATTTGCAGAAATTTGGTCATCCTCAAAATAAAGGACTCAGTCAGTTATTTGTATCGTCGTTTTTTCATTTCATTAAAATAAACTACACTCATTTTCACCTCCTACGCCTCGAAACAAAGTTCCACCTGCCTCTGGCGATGGCACAGCTGGTGATCAGCACGACCTTCGCATTTTTCATTCCACCTAACGGATAGCTGATGCCCATGAAACCGTGAAAGATGACTTAATTATGGATGAGAGGATGAATGACACACCGCTCTGAAGAAAAAAATACACCTAGCAGAAGCATCATCCTCGTTCTTTTAGAGCAAAAACTCAACAACAAACAGATGCACCATTGACGCAAGCCGAGAATCTCCTACACATTCGCGCGATTTTTTGCTCCTCAGATCTTAGAAAGCCGACCGGTATTTCTTTTTTTCCTTTTCTACAGTCGCGTATTTACACCCGTGTACGTTCACACTTGGAAGAAAAACAGATTTAAAATTAAATCGATTCTGAGCGAGTGGCGAGAGGCGAGAGGCGAAGAGCAGCTCTACAAGAAATCCTCATCCACACGGCTCAGATCAGCTGAAACCGATGCGCTCCATTATTGTTCGCGAAACGAGTCTACGATCCGGTTTGAATCCTTACACATTCGCTTTTTTTTCTGTTGGTTAATAAAAAAAAAAAGAACCTCCAGGTCGCTCCAAGTTTATGCTAATCGAAAATCGATAGGCGACCGAAGGAAGGTTTAAGCTCTTTTTTACAAATTGTGGCGGGCGCGGATATTTTTTTTCGACGGTAGTGATAACCGATTACGGGAAACGAACGCGGAAAACGATTTTCCTGAAACCTCGGGCGGTCGAATCGAATCGAACTGTTTGTGTAAAATTGTGAATTAAATATCGAGAAATATATTTGAGGTGTTTTTTGTGGTTTGAAATTGGTTGGTGAAAAGTAGAAGAAGTTCTCATTGAGATAAGTGGCTTTTGTGGAAAGTTAGTTTTTTTTTTATTTTGAGAATCAAAATGATGGCATACCAGCAAAGAGTGAACCAGTTTAGATCAAGGTAAAGTGAACAACATTCCATGATCCATGCTTGGATAAATCTCTCCGCATACTTTTCCGACTCATCACTTTATCTAAACAGATTACATCCCTTGAACGTGTAATCGAGATTGTTCCTCCAAAGAACCAAACACAAATTAATCCTCCCAGCATACGCCTACGGTGTAGTCGCTGTTATGGAAAATCTGCTCCAGGATAACAACGCTCCATTAAAACTTCCATCGATCTGCCATCCATCTCTTTCTTCGAGAGCTGATGAAGGTGGTAGATGTAAGGAGATCATGTGCCAACTTAAATATTATGCCCAACGAACGAAGCAAATCTCTAACCCATGATTTAATTTTCCAGTTGGTAAAGTCAATTTTGCAAAAATTACCCTCCTCTTTGCAGCATTCTGGAATCAGCCTGTGCTGCTGCAGTCAAACATGAACGAGTTAAGTAGCTAAACTCAATTTTTAAGCCGTTTTGCACACTCATACATCGTCCTGATGTCTAAATCGTCTGTACCAGGAGAACGATATGAACTCGTTCGCTGCCTCAACAGCGCACATCTTATTCTCCAGCATAGTATCATGTAAATTTCGTGTAAAATTAAATTAATTACAGAGGCTCTTGCGACAGTGCCTCGAAGCAAAGCAGGAAGATTCTTCTCTTCCTTGGCGCTGCTGTGTCGATGCATTTCAACTGATCCTGATGTTTGACGAGTAGAGCAGATAGAATCCCTTCCACTGTCTCATGTAGGTGGGTTCAGGCTAAAGATAAGTTTTACAAATGGCTTTCAGCATGCTACCGGCTGGCTGTCTACTCTTGTAGCCGTCGACGTTCACCGCACCTCGACACAGCTGATATTAATCAGCTTAAATGGGACCTCATCAATTGGCGCGCATATCCGACGGGATAAAGTTACCCTATGAGGTGGTGCTGGAGATGGTTGAGCTAGAGGCACTGTGAAAAAAATGGCATAATGTATTATGGCGAAGCGAGATTCCTCTGAAATTGTGTGTTGGTATTTCGAAATACCATTTTAATTAATTTTACTCAGTTTTGGTAATACATCTCGGACAACCAGAATGCACGTATATTCAAAGTTGTTTTCGTGATGTACAAAAATATACACAAACAAAAAAATCCTATGGAATGCAAAGAAATGGCTTATACGTACAAAAGTGGCGGCCATATACATGCAAATTTTTATTTAATTTAAACGGATTGATCTATCTATCATCATATACGATTTAATCTGTAATAACAAATTTACTTTGAAAAGTCATACGATGTAATACGATTTGATTTGTGATACAGTACGACGAAAAAATGAATCATCGCATTTAGGTCGGAAATTTGCATTCTATATGATTTAATTTGAACATAATGCGATGCATGCCGTTCTTATATGCGATTTTGACTTAAACTATAGCAATTTACGATACTGTCTGTACATTGTTATACGACTTCTGGTTGTCCGGGATACCCGCTAGGGAAATCTTAAATATGGGCTTCGTGACTACTAATTTTCAAATAATTTGAACTCTCCAGAACTATTCAAACCAATTATTTCCATCCCCAGCAATTGAAGCAAATCTTTTTCAAATGATTAATTTAAAGTAAATACAAGTCAAATAGCGACAAAATTAACGATCTTCTGATTTTACCAACTGTTTTTACAAAATGGCGTATTCTATATTAGCAAAGCGTAGCATATACGATTGTATTAATCGTTGGAGTCAACCAATACTTTTATGCAGAAAATATCGTGTGTTGCCGTGGAAATAAAAAAAAAACACTTGGAATTATTGGTTTTCCCACACAAAATTTATAAAACAAGCATTGCACTATACACCTGGCCACATCATTGCAATCGCAGGGAATAGGAAAGAAAATTACTCCAACATCTATCTAAGAAGCTGCAGGGAAACCATACTACCTTCATAGATGTCACGGGAGGGAACATTTGTGCTCGTAGGAAATGATATACATTTAGGAATCTCTATTCGGTAAAATAGAGTTAAGATCATGTGGAAATATCAAAACTGTATGCCTGTCTTTCCATGTTTTCGAAGCTGTTTCATGTATTATCCTCGCCATTACTCTACACTCAGAATAATTTTCACATTAATGCTACGTGAAAACATACGTAGATTTTTTCCATCGTACTTTTCACATAAGAGCTATGTGATTCTCATGTAGAGGTACTCATTTTATGAAACTTAACCGCCATAGGATTATCACATAGAAGTTACGTGTTTTGGTCGGTGACATTCATTGGATGATTCTAGTGTCAATATTTGACACTGTTTATACAAATATTTCCTTAATATGTAGATAAAATCTTCGCGGTATTATAAGTAATAATAGTAATATTCCTTTAATTTATTAAAATTTACTAAATAAACTACATCAGCATTTTTTTTTTTATTCGAAACGCAGCACAAATCTGGAAGATCATGGAGATGAGCCTGATGCTTTTCTCCCTTGATGAAGAAACTGCTAGACAGCTTGACATCATTCTGTTGAGTACGATGAAACAGTCAGTTGGTTTTTGTCAAACAGAATGAAATAATCCATAATGTTGTACTAACCCAAGCAACACACATCCATCAAAATAGGTTGCTGCAACTTAATTGTGACTGAAATAAGGTGCATACAAGTAACCACAACAGTTAAATTACAAGTGTGCTGCTAGGGTACATCTTGTCACATTCTTTAAAAAATACAGAACCCCATTATTATGCTGCCATGATTTGCACCGCTCTGAGTGTACGTACCACTCTTTTGTTTACATGTGGACATCTCAAGCTTTACGTGAAACGCACATAGACTCAGTGTTATGTGAAAATCACGTACATTTAATTGATAATGTAGGTGTGTCAAACAGGAACTCCCTGTGAAATTCAAGGGACATCACGTACATTCTACGTGAGCAACGTAAAACTGAGAGGAGAGGAAAAATTGAGAACTTACGTGATTTTTCACGTAGCTTTAACGTGTAGATTATTTTGAGTGTACAACACGCGTTTTATTTTTACACTGGAGCATGGAGGCCATTCACCGCTCAGAATAATTGCACTTCTTTTCCACTCAAATCTAGCAATATTTTCAGCGTAATTTCTACAGAATGTTTCCAACTGCGACCTATGGTAAGCGTAATGGCCTCTCACCCAAAAAGGCCTGAGTTCAATCCCAGTCGGCGTCAAAGGGAAGTAAAGCCATTGGTCTCCGGTCTATGAGTTGCTAGGTCAATATATAGGGTACAGGTGTGGCAGCTGCCTTCCTGGCGTCGGTAGCATTGGTACTCAGTACGGAAAACAAGATGAAAGGAAAAAAACTGCGAACTTCTTATAATTACTTTTACATTTTAGGGAAAAATTGCGCTTCTTGGTCTGAAATTAAGCCCGAAGTGTTAATAGCACTGCCTCTTGCACTTCAGTCTGTACTTTTTAACTACATGTTTACAAAACATCATAACTTTCTGTGTTTCAACTGGGAGAGGTCATCCGTTTTCATAACAAAACACTCCTACGGTCTTTTATGGTGTTGATCTTATATTAACGTATTCAATATTTTTCAATAAATCATAGCACAAAATCGGGTCATCTAATCGAAATGACGTTTGAGACAAAGTTGTGAGAAGCTGAATTGCCCTTTCAGAAAAAAAAAACACAGTTAACACAAATTCACAAATGTTTGTAGAAAACTGATGGAAAATGAACTGTTCAACACCTCAATAACAAACAATAGTACAGTTCTAAGATTCTAAGCTTGAGTAGTTCCTCGCCAAATGACGAATCGGAAAACTAGACCTTCTCCGATTTGCATGAAACTTTACATAATTGTTTGTAATAGGTATTGATTCACACTTTGGCATAAATTTCACCATTTTTTCCCTTGGCATCTGTGTCAAAATTTTCAAAAACGCGTACTAACAAAAGGTTTTAAAAAATCCAAAATTTCTGGTTCTACGATTTATGTCAGTTTCCAAATGTATATGGTTCTCAACATTTCAAAAGTAAGCGCTTGTTAAAAGCTTTTTTATTTTTAATATATGTTTTTTTTTTCCAAGTCGACAGACATTTTAAGATATTTAAGTATTGAAAAAAAATGTAATAAAAACAAATAAAAACACAACAAAAAAAAACATTTCTTTCTGAACAACTTTGTCTCAGACGTTATTTCGATCAGATGTGGCGTTTCCGTTAAAAATTTTACAAGATCCAAAGTGGCCAAATTTAAGCAATTCAAGCAATAATTTTCAAAAGAACCTTTGTTACATTAGAATAAGGTGCTGCTCAAGTGATTTTTTTTAGTTGAGGATATCAAGACTTTGGCTCTACAACTAGAAGTCAAGCAAATAGAGATCTGAAGTTTGTACAGTGTGAATCTGAACCATGAAGTCTGAGCAGTGATACTCAAATTGGCTGGTTCCACATTTCTTTTGTGGTTCGTCTTCATAAGGACTGTACTGTAATGGCTGCTTCTGAGCCCCGGGCAGCGTGTATTTTTACAAGTGGCTTTGAAACCAAGGGGAAGCCTCAAACGAACTCGTGACGTCCCGATATTATGATGGAGGTGTGGCGGATCACTGAACCTATCAAAGGAGAACATTACTCGGGGACAGTGATGGAAATCAAGCGAGTATGATCCGATTTCCAGTTTGTCGTAAACTGTACAGGTCGTGATCTGTTCAAACTACGACCAACGATTAGTCCTCTTCCACCTTGAAAATACGTTATCGCGTAGGCAACTAACAGATAACAAATACATTGTTAGACTGAGTCAAGCTCAGAGAAGTGAGTTCCCCTTTTCGCTCATTATATCCACAAATCGCAACATGTGCTTATTTCACGAGACGAGAGTGAGTGTCTCTCTGTGAGTAGCATTCTTTGACAGTTTGGGGTTACAGAGCAATAGCGAATTTGTTTATTCCCAGGTTGGTACCAGTTCCAACCCAGTGCAAACCCGAACTTTTTGTCAGCGCAAAGTCGACCCGTGCCAGGTTATAAAAACAAACGATCAAACTGACGTTTGCTAGAAAACAATCTGACCCTAACTTGTTACCCAATCCAGGTTGGAACGGTATAATAAACAAATTCGCTATAGGCAAGCATCAGCAGATAGGGGCTGACCATCGATTGGGGAGAACAGTCCATAATGCACCCGCGGGTTAAAATGGCACCGTGCGGGTTTTCGTTGCTTTCCCATTACTAATTCTGGAAATATCATGGGCCAGAATGTTAGTTCAAGCACTGAACTAGTAATGCTGATTGTTAAATTCACGAATTGACAATCGGAAAGCTATGAAAAACAGCGCAGAGACATTTTACCCCAGGGGTGCATTTTGAACCATCCTACCTAACTTTTAACACGAAGGCTGAAACGGGGCGATGTGCGGTTTTACACGGTTAAAAAAAGTACCCAAAATTAAGTTTTTTTCACTCATCTCGGCACTATAGTGCAGAAACCCAAAAGTAGGTAAAGCGGGTCAAAGTAGTTTTCATTTACTTGTGTGCAGTTCGTATGGAATTTTCCACTAGCCTTTTAACCAAAAGTAAGTTAGTTGTACCCAACAGTATGTAAATACGATTATACTCAACGTTGGGTTCCTACACTTTACTGCCCCTGTTGGGTGGTTTTGCTCCTCCGTTTTTAACAACATTAGAAGGAGAAAAGGAGACAAACTAGTCAAAAGTAGGTAAAAGTGAACTGGCCGTTGGGTACTTTTTTCTTACCGTGTATAGGTGAGGAGGATGCAAACAAGTCGACTCTTCCGTTCTCTCAGTTTCGAATGCAGCAACGTGTGACGTAACGTCTATGGCTGTATTAGAACGCGATGAGAATGAAAGAGTCGACTAGTTTCCTTGCACCTCACCTGTAAATAGCGCACATTTGGCTCGGTAGTTCATCGGATATTTCTGTAAACACGGTGAACTGTTCCTTTCTTTTTCACTCCACCGAAAGGACCAATGCCGTCAACGCAAATACAAGCATCTTTCCTAATTCACAGACTGAAAAAAGCAAAAAAGTTAGAAGGGTTGTATACTAGATACGACCGCAGGATGGCGTTGGATAACGTCTGTTATGTGTTGTACTTAATTGTGTATATTATGTTTTAGGAATATTCCGAGGGGGACGACTCTATCTTCGATGCAGGAAATATTGTGGTTTGCTGTGGCTAGCTGCGCGTACGCTGAGTAGATAGTAAGAAGATTTATCACGATTTTGAAGATTTCCTGCAAAAAGATGATGCGCGATGCAAGTAGATGCGAGAAATGTAAGAAGATTTTTCGAAGATTTATTCGCTAGTGTGAGATTTTTTGAGCATCTAGGATTGAGATTTAGATGTGTCGCCCCCCTCGGAATATTCCCTAATAACTCTTTTGTGAAAGTTTGGTGGCCCTGAAAAGGGCCGTTTTGTTGGGCTGATGTTGTTGACAATGATGGAACGGGTGACCTTGTTGGACGCTTATATAGTAGAACAGAAAATATCAGGGGTGTCAGATACTCGCATACGTACGTTAAACTCTTTCTTGATAATGTTGTGGCCCTGAAAAGGGCCATTTTTCCAACGCGCTCGGCGTAGTTGCCCTTGCGGAGCAGACGGTGAATACGACCGACTGAGAACTGCAGCAGCTGGGCATTCCATGAGGGCGGCCCAGTATACCGGAGCACTGGCACCAACGCACTCGGCGTAGTTGCCCTTTCGCCCCCAGGCTCTGCTGCCGCTGCTCTGCTGCCGTTGCTCTGCTTCCGCTGCTCTGGTACTGCTGCTCCGCTGCTCTGCTGCTGGGTCGACGATCTGATAGACAATGATGGAACGGGCGACCTTGTTGGACGCTTATATAGTAGAACAGAAAATATTAGAGGTGTCAGATACTCGCATCTGATGTCTCGGTTGGAGAAAGTATAAGAATATAAAAAAATCAATCGATTTTCACCATCTTTAGACAATGGTTTACTTTTAACCATTTTTCAATAGTTTACAGAATGAAATCAATAGTTTTGAAACATTCAGCAAATTGCTAGAAATATTTCCAATCGATTGATGCCATTATCTCGTAAATCTATCGAGAGACGGTTTAGTTATTATCGTTCAAAATCTTTTAATTTTTCGTAACGCATCCAAAATGACTGTTTTCAATTTTGTACCCCAGTATGTTGCCGAAAGACGTTATCCAACGTAAAAAAAAATCACGATCAGTATGGCAATGATCTTGCTCTGATCACGGTTGTTCATCAGTTGTACATAATCCGAACAACTCAACTGTACGCATTGAGATCCTTAGTTTGTAGCGTGCACTCACAACAAGCCTTGCGTAGTATAAGTAATGTATCGTGAGTGCACACAGCAATGATGTTGTTATCGTCTTGCTCTCTTGAGATCTTGGTAACTTACTGTTCGATATGCTCTCTGCGTATTAGTGTTAGGAGTGAGAGTTCATCGTTAGCTTATGATAATGCCAAAAAATCTTGCAGCAGTTGTATGCGTTTTCATTGATCACTAGAAGCGATTTTTTGACTACACTGCTCGGGGAATTTCAGACAGATGAACCGGAATGGTATATGTTGGTTTCTGTCAAGAAGTGAATCATCTACAATTTGGATTGCTACGCTGACAAGTGGCACAGCGGCTTGTTGCAGACTTGGTGAGATCGTTCTTTTCTATCGTTTTTTGTCAGTTTGTACTTTGTTTCCATGAATCCATGTTTAAGGTTGATCATGTGCCCACGGTTTGAGAAGGAGTCGACTGTGCGTGTGATCGAACGTGACGTTTGTTTTTTTTTTTTTGAAAAGTTTTTTTTTATCTATAATTGGTTGCTGATCTGGTCAAAACGATTTCTAGATTTTAAGAGATGAACTAGCCTATGGCTAAAAATCTCTCTAATAAGGGAAAAAAAAGATTTCTAGATTGTCAGCGAGTTCATTAAGACAGAAGAAGTCCTGCGAGAGCCGCATCTCATTGTATATAGTTCTACCTCCCTGTTATTTCCCGCTGAGAAGCTGTTCCGAAGACAAGTAGAACCTCCATGAGGCGTCCCATCATTCGTCCCTTCATTCGTCCCATCATTCGTCCCATCATTCGTCCCATCATTCGTTCCATCATTCGTTCCATCATTCGTCTCAGCGTTGAGTCGCAGCGCTGATCCTGACAATTGGCCATGAAAAGGCTTGCCAATGCACATACACTTAGACAAATTAATGTAAATTTAGGTGCTCTGAGAGCAACACATACGAGTCTCAATTCTGACATAAGTTTGAGTCATAACAGACGCGAAATATAGCTCAATAAAACGATATTTTCGTCGAGCAACGAAGACTTCAGTCTCGGGGTACGTTGTAATATTACATGACATGCTTGTTTACGTCCCATTTGTTATGTCAAAGATGGATTCCGTCACGTGTAAAATTAGTTATTTCTAATTGTGCACCAAAAATCGACTACATACATCCGAACATTTTTTATCTCAAATTGAGGGAAGACATTTCGCTCAAATACATAAACCGGACTAGTTTATGATGATCTTCGTCAAGCTTCGTCTACAATTTGAACCCTAATCGTAACAACTTCAAATAAGGGAATCAGGATTTTCCAGAAATCAAAGGATCACATTTTAGTCCTTGTTACTTTTAATGACTTGATAATAGTGACAAGATTTGGGTAGTGACCTCCGCGCCGTTCTACATGTGTATATTGTATATTTCAAATCAAAACTATTGTTTATGTTATAGAATTCACATAATCCTTTTCCCTTTGTCCTTCTCCTATTCCTTTCCCTCTTCTCTTTTCAGAAAGTGAGTAATGGCGCTATAGTCATAAGCCTTAAAAGGCTAGGACAAGAGTTAGTGCTAATGTCCAGCGTTGCCAGTATTCCAGATTTATCTGAATTTGCCAGATTTTCGGTCATCCGGCCAGATACACATACAGATCACGTTTATTTCCAGATTTTTAAAATATGTTATAGATTTTCCCAGATTTTTCAAACATGTTGCTTTAAAAACTTAATTGCAATTGGTTTACACTCTAATCCAAAAATAAAAACTGCTACTTTAATTATTAAAGTCTTCAAACTTTTAAAAATATTGGGCCTGAATGTTTGTTTAGTTGGAATTTTGAGGATTGAAAACAATAAATTGAGCCTTGGAAAATTTGGCTTTTGAATCTAGACAGCCACCAAGACGTTGAAGTATGTTTGTTAGATTTTTAAGGAAAATTCATAAGGAAAATTTTAAAGGCATCTGATAATTTTTAGCTTTTTTCTGTACCTGTGAATATTGAGTTACAGCAGTCTGAATAACTTTAGAATTTTAAATTGCCCTAGAATTTCAGAATTTTAAAGTAATTTCTAAAATAGTTTACAGTGAAAAGTGAGGCGAATCCTTTGCGAAACCAAAGGAGAATTTCAAGTTAATTCTGAGTAGAGTTCCATCCATCTTTGTAAGCTTCGTGGTCGTGCGGTGTCACCCGTCCTTCAGGCGTATTGTAAGTGCCACGAAGTGAGAGTTTGATTCCCGCTCCAGCCAGTGGAACTTTTCGCAACCTGGAAATTTCCCTACTGGTCTTTTGGGTGTTGTGTGTTGTCTGTTTTCTAGTGTTACGTTTTCAGTCTGTGCAACCTCTAGTTGAAGACAGTGTCAGTTGTCTTTTAAAAACTCTGATGACAATTGCATGGAGATTTTGTGAAGAATGGAAATAGAATTCGGAAGAGAAATCAAAGAAAGTTCTTAAGATGAAACTTAAGCATACGAATCGTGAGAAGAATTTCAATGGAATTCAATGTTTCTACGGAGATTCATTTTTATAAAATTTTAAGAAATTTAATTGGAATTATGCCAAAAGAACATCTGGCAATTTCTGGGAGACTTTCAATGCCATTTTAGCAAAGAATTTGAGCACTCAGCAAATACTGAAGAGGATTTCAAAACAATTATGACCTTACCTACAAAGCAGCTCAAAGAGAATTATCGGATAAGTCTGAGAATAGTGTGACGGTCATTCTGAAGAGTGTGCCATGGAAATTATTAAGAATATTCTAAAGGAATTCTATAGAGAAAGATGAAAACAAAATGTTGCAAATTCTTGGAAATTGAGTTTAAATATTATCAAGATTATTTTAGGGGAATCCATAAAAGAAGGATGATGGAATTCTAATGGAACTCTGAAAAAAAAGGCGAAGATATTCTGTATAGAGTTCCAGGTAAATTCAGATTAAAAAATCTGGGACACAGGAAATATATAAATTTTGCTTTCAGACTTTCATTTTAGTTATATCATAAAATTATTCGTAATGGTAATGCAAACTGTTGAGTTACCTGTAGTTTAGGTAAACTGTGTGTGAGTACCACGATGTTAGGCTTAGATTCCGACTTCAGCCTGGGTAATTTTACTTTATAATAAAATTGCCTACTGCCTACTATGATGTCAAGACTTACATTGAAAGTCTGATCAACCTCAGAGTAATATTAGAATTTTTAGAACTATTAAAATCTTTAAGACATATTATGGTACTGCATCAAAAAGTAAGGACTACATCAACTATTAGTTTAAAAAATCCATCTTATGAAAGTTGCATGATTCTTTGCTTCGCATGCTTCTTAAAAAAGTTACAGTTTAAAAAGCAATTCCAACAATATTTTCTGCAGTATTTCACCAATGATTTAACTCAATTTTTGAAATGTTGTGTAATGGATATTTAAACTTTTTTGACACACTGTGTCAATACTTTTCTTATATTGTGGATGATTTAAGCAATGCTAACAAGTTATTTTTTTTATATAATTTATTTAAACATGTAATTCATAAACATTTTGGTACTTCGAATAAATTCCAGATGCTCATACTGACATATTTTTACGGGAGATTGGCACATCACTTTGATTTCAATAGCATTATGTTAAAAACAGGATTTTTTGGAGCCTTCCAGATTTGTCTAGATTTATATTTTAACTGGTCCAGATTTTTCTGAAAATGATCAGGCATTGGATTCTGAAGCATCGTGTTTAAATGCTGCACAGTAGGCCTGGCCGTTTTGATATGTGTGACACATCTTCGATGCGAAACATATATCAAATAGACAAGAAAAATGATTAAGATATATCCATTTTTTCCAGGATGCTTTCAAGAACTGGCTGTGTTGGTGTTAGATTAGATTAGATTAGAACCTTTGTTACATTAGAATAAGAATTGGGAAATTAGAAACATTGGATAGCAATCTTCATATGAGATTATTAAATCCTATTTAAAAGTTAATGTTATTTTTTAAATCTGTTTCTGCTTATAGTTGTATAAAGGGTTGACGTTGAAGAGAATTATGAAAAATGATGAGTTTTGGCAAACACGGACAAGACTTTTCATACAACAAAATGGTACACCAGCTGCCAATCTCATCAAACTGGGGCGATACTGAGTTTCATGATTTTGCTTTACACACGAACGCAACCGAAGCTTCCATAACGGTTGACAGTGGTCGCTTCGTGTTGCCATCGGTGAGGAGAAAAAAAATAGCACATACAAACAGATATAACACATTGAATATTTCTCTTGTAAAACATTGTCGCTTAAACAAGAACGTTGAATAGATAGCGGTAGTGTGTAAATTTCAAATACAAGGCAATTGACTATGTGCACCACAGGTGGCGGTACTACCAACTACGATACTTTTAAATTTGCCGTTAAATGCTTGTTCGATGAACAACTTGCAAGTGTTATGTCTGTTTTTCTGTGAAAATAGCATTATTATAACTTCTCTTTCTATTAAAACGAGTTGTAACGGAATTATTTTTGCGTCGTGTCAATTCTCAACTTCTTCAACTTTACACGTTATAAATAATCTCGCAATATCAAAGGAATCAATATCAAGCATAATATTCAACTACAATATCACTCGTGAATATCAATTTGCTAATGATTATGCCATCCCAAGCAACATTTCAAGTTTTATCAAGCTTTTAAAACACATAATGGTCTACATAATGGTCTACAAGAGTATGATAAAACCAAAATTATTGCTTGGGTTTCACTGGTCAATGCCTTTTTTCCACAGATGGGACAAAACTGATGTACTTTTCTATACTATTGTTTTCATTCATCAGTTGAATGATATCAAAACATTAAAAATTCAAGATCCATTAAAACAACGATCTAAGCACGTACCTACACAGCCTGCCACCGATTTGAAATGTTCCATTAATAAATACTCATCCATCATAATGTTGATCTGGTGTTCTCCATATTCCAAACTCATTGCCATGATTCACATCATATACTTTCCGGATGTAAGCATGATAGATGACTGGAATTTCAATTAGCTCGTTCGATGTAACAATGTCGTTCTTGCCAAATTTCAATTCCAATTGACAATCCAAGCATAAAATCAACCACAGAATTTTCCATCAGTGTCACAGAACAACCCTTCTCAACTCAACTTCGCCTACCGAGACTAAGCAGTCAGGCCACCAAGCAACGCGAGGGCAAGCAATAATCAAATTATTTATACACTTCCATGTCGAAATCAATTTCAGTCGCTCTCGTGTTCGTCTCACTTTCCGTACTCTCCGGGACGTAAGCGAGAAACAACGAGACATCATTCTGCCAGGTTTCATCAACCCGTTCAGCCTCAACTAGACATGCACGATGCGACACGAAGGGCAAGGAAAAATAATCTCTCTACTTCCAGTTCCTGATGGAGGCCCCGTCCACACTAGCCAAGCAACCCAAACGCAACGGCAGTCCGTCATAGATCCTCGCAGCGGAGATTCACTTACACCTCCAAGAACAGGTGCACTCGGGTTGAAAGGCGGATGATGAAAGGCAACTGCATGCTCGCCTCCCCGGGAAGGAAAATAGCTCACGTCTGTATCGAGTCAGCGTTAATTATCTTCTGCCGGGGCGGAAACCCAACTGGTAGACCCGTACCGTTCCGAACCGGGTAGTATCTCGATACCAGCAGCTGCTTGACATGATTCGAAGTAATGGATTGCGTGTGGGAAGGTTTACACAGGGCTCCGAACGGATTAAGATTGCATCCCTTGCTCGCTACCTGTCACATTGTGTGGGATGCCGAAGGATTACCCGGAAATGTCGTTATCGATCGATTAACCTGTCCCTCTTCCTAATAGGCTCAGATGATTTCCCAGCACACCGTTGTGCCAAGGGGCTTTTGATAGGGCAGCAGCAGTTGATGCAACATAGTGAAAGAAATGTATTACCAACAACTCGTGGGTTGATCTTTCGTTTCCCGGAATTGGAATCGGGAGATGGCCAAAGATGATAGAGTGAAACTAAACACGGAAAAAGAACACATTGTAACGTACTTTAATCAAATTTTTGCGCCTTGTATCACGAAGTTCCAACGACTACGATGCGGAGTCATATTCTATGTAGATCTGTGAGAAATGAGTGAACCAGTGCTTGATGGTCTACGGGAAATGAAACGGACCAGAAGTAAACCGAGCTGAGCGAATGTCCGGATGCTGTGTGTGTGTTGGTGGTAGTGGATGTGATAGAAACTAGCCGGTGTCGAAAAATGCCCTCCGGGAGTTGGAACATACCAAATGAAAATGGTTTTCGACGGATTAAATTGAAATGGTTCGGCAAATTTTCAAATTGTTCACTATAATTGATATCAAAAATCTAAGAAAATATTTTTTTTTTGTCACTACATTCATTACACTTAAAAATATAAATCCTATCTCATCATGAAAAAAAACTTGTTTGGACCCTAAACAAATTCGAAGGGTAGTTTTTTGTGGATTTTTGAGTCCAACTATGTGCCATGATGACATTAAAAAAAGCTTTTTGCACGCAATTTTTTGTTGGAAGAAATCGATCAATGACTAGTTCAATCATTCTCTATTCAAAATTCTGCTAAATGTCCCATTTGACTTGACAAAAATAGCTGTTAAGCGAGTAAGTGGTTAGTTTCCCGCGATTAAATGGATAGGAAACACTGCTTGAAAGTCGTCCAGCCATTTCGTTTGATCTCTTATCAGAAATTCATTTAAATTTGTTCTTAACAGAAAGGCTTTAGATTTTAGATTCAAGATGCCAACAAAATTTCTGAGGTTCTGGATGTGAAAAAGCTTCCAAATTCCATCCAATTTCACATTTTAAGAACGCATCCCACACGACCCCATTCAGCAGAAACCCCAACCGGATGGTATCACTTTTTGCTCAGTCCGAGCTTTTCCCGCCGAGATATCGCATTCACCGCATTATCCTTTCGCGTATGGAATGGACATGACGGAAGAACGCCACTTCCCCGAGACCGAGAAAAAAGTCATTCTTGTACATTCTCATCTCGCCGAATGGTGTTGCATAGGTACTAGGTATCTCCCCATGCACTGGAAAACGCGACGACCCAACCGCGACACCAACCGGGTAAAATGGTGACCCTTTTGCTCTACCAGAAGCCTCATCCGGCCATCCAGCCAACTAGCCAGCGGCAGCCGGATACAAAGTAAACGAAAAGCAGCAGGATAAATTGTTGCTTTTTTTTTGGTTGCACCTACCAGGGACCGGAACTGGCAACATAATACAGTATCTCTCGTTGCTGGTCGGTTCATCGTCGTCGCTATTTCGATTCCCACAAAGTTGTCACTTGGGTTTCCCGGGGTCTTGTTCCATTTCGGACCATGAGGTTCCATTTCTGGATGGGAGATGAAACAATGCCGGTTTCAGCTGTCAAATAAGCTACCGTGTGGTCATCGTAACTGTCGAACTATTTCATTATCATGGAACATCAGCAGGGCAGGAACTACCAAGTGTCGCTATCGAATGGACGACGAAAATTGAATTGTGAATCGTGTGATAGGAATTGTAAATGCATGGAGAGAACATTTTAGTACAGAAATGGCTCCCGACGATTCAGTTAGCGGAAGGATAGGAAGGATATTGACTTTCGTAAAAGAATGGGTAGCAGCCGCAGTCTTCATGGAAATTGTCACGTTTGAATAAATCGATAAAGTAAAATAATTAGATCGATTATAGAACTAACTTGAGAATGATTGGAGTTTGGACGTAGTAAATTACACCAGGCTAAGATATGCTCGCATCATGCTTTAAGTTACAACAAATTCCAGAACCACGTTCTCTTGCTCCAGCTTTATCAAACCAATATTCCACATCAAATAGCTGGATTCAATCTCTCATAACAATGATGGTATCCGTCCTAAAACTCACAAGACAAAACACAATGGGAAAGGGGAAAATCCATCCATCCACACGGCCCTCTTGCATGAAACAGGAATTAAGACTAATTTCTATTCAGCAGATGTAACGTTTCTGATACATAAACATGTCCAGCATATCTCACGCTACATATGTAGCTTCCTTCATACTTCTGCCATGGTTGAAATAGGAGTAAACAATTTTTGCCCATCTCTACCAACCAACCAACCATCCGATAGCACACGTATCAGTAGCAGCTTCGCATCTCCACAGGAGGCATCAACACACTGGTACTGGGTGAAAGCTTCTTCCACTGCAACCGCTACCACTCCATTCATTCACTGCATGCATCATCCAGCAGTTCTGTCTCTACCTGACGAACGTCCTTGAGGGAAATGTAGTGTTTCTTGGTAGGGTCTGGTCGGAATTTTTAGGAGTCAGAAATATAATATTTTATTTGTTTAAGGTGGAATTAAGGTTGAAAAATTCAACTACACACAAGCTCATTTTTGCGAGCGTCTGTGTGTTTCAGAATCACTACTGAAATTACTCAATTTTGCAACAATTCTCAGTGCGTTGGCCTGGTAAAGTCAAGGATGTTGTCTCTTCTATTATCACACACTTGTAAGATGCAAACTGTTTTACGTCATCATCATTGTCAAACAACGGCGAGAAAGGTGGAAAGAGACATAAAAATCACAACCAGTCCTGTTTTGTAGGCACAGTATCAGAGGGTGTGTGTGTTATATATCAGTTAGGTTGCTAGCCTAATTTCACCGAATTCAAAATAAAAATTATTATAAAAATGTATGTTGCTTGAGAACCTCGTCAAAATTTAAAGAAATATTAATTGCTATAGTTTTGAATGCATAATAATGCATTACCACTTCATAAATGATTATAGCGAGTACTTAGAGAAATTATGTCTCAATATTAAATTTACTTTTGCCAGCTGATTCATTTAAACAAAAACTATGCTCAATTTGTGCGTGACTTCTGCGTGTAAATTTTTCAACCAGACGTAAAAAAATTACAAATTTTTCGAAGGCAAAAAAGGCGACATTAGAACGTTGAAATACAAATCCAGTAAGTGAAAGCCTGGCAATATGTAGTTCAGAACCGGAACTGGAGAGTGATGAGAGTTTTGAGAAGTTAATTCGAAAATAGTACAACTCGAAAGAACTGCCCATGTTCAAAAGAAGGAAGCATTACATTTGAATAGCTTGACAGGTTGAAAAAATCGAACCTCCTTAATCTTTTTTCGAGACTGATTTCAAAATTCAATGAGCTTTGAGAAAAGTTCAAACCCATAGAAAATGGCTTGTTCTTCGGCGAAATGACCTTCGGTGAACCGTCGTTCGACGAAGCGTCCTTCGGTGAAATGTCCCGCTCGCTAATTAATTACCTAATCATGTTATTAAAAGTATATGAAAAATCAGAATTTATTCATCAATGATGTGATCAGACCCTTCTTACTCATTTCAAAATAGCTTTCTCTGGGACCGTTGTACCTATGAATTGGAAGTTTTTGCGCCCAATTCGGTTCAGTGGCTGCCGAGAAACATGAGTCACAATTTTGTATTTTTCAAGACGATATTAGTCTCAAAGTCCCTACACTCTGGAACATAGTTAAACGCATTTCCGGAAGCAGTTAACCGATTAAAGAAGAATTAAATTGCGTTCTATGGGACCACAGTACTATTGGTTATTGTTGTTTATTGGAAAATTCAACTGACAATTACTGTCTAAATGAATAAAACTTAAACTAAATAGTTACGGTCAACGGTACGGAAAAGGCCAAGTAGCCGATGACGAAACACGTCAGCTGATACATTGAAGTCGAACATATAAAAAAGTTGTTGAATTGCCGGCTGATTGCTCGAATTGGCTCGTGTTGAGTATAATTCTGGCTCCGTGGTTCCAAAAACAGAAAATCGCGTTGACGAAGAGACCTCTCAGGGGCATACATATTTAGCTGTGACAGCAGTGTTGGGCAGTCAATGTCACCTTTAAGCAGCTTTCCAGCGAACATAGCTTGAGCGACCGTCCGTCTCACCTCTAATGGCTCCGTCTCACCTCTACCAGGAGACGGTATAACGCTCCTCGTACGGTGGCAAGTTCGTTGTGTCACGCCAGTTGAGGAAACGAAGAGCATATCTCACAAACTTGCGTTGAACGGATTCAATTCTAGTGATCCAGCTAGCATGGAAAGGGCACCAAACAACTGAACTTGACTCCAATAAGGATCGCACGAGCGAGCAGTAAAGTGACCTGAGGCATAACGGGTCACGAAGCTCGTCGGCAATTTTGAAAATAAAGCCCAATTGTCGAATAGCTCTGGAGATGATGTCATTGTAGTGGATTCTGAAAGTGAGTCTGCAGTCCAAGGTAACGCCGAGATCCTTTATGTGCTCTACACGAGCAAGGCAGCGTCCGTAGAGAACATAGTCAAACATGATTGGTTCGATTTTTCGGTGATAGGAAATAATGTTACATTTTTCTATGCTTAGACTCATCAAATTTCTTGAGCACCAGTCAGCAAAAATACCTAACATATTCTGGAAATCCCAGCAGTCCGAGAGGCTTTTAATAATTTTGTAGATTTTCGTATCCTCTGCATAGAAAACGCGGCATCCTGATGGTATCAGCAAGGCGAAATCGTTTAAAAAGATCGAAAATAGTAGCGGTCCTAGGTTACTGCCTTGCGGGACTCCCGAGTTGTTTGAGAAAACATCCGATTCCGACGCGCCAATCTTTACATGTACATAGCGATTCACCAAGTAAGATCTGAACCAATCCACAGCAGTTGACGAGATGCCAAGTATCTCCAGCTTGGCCAGCAAGATATTATGGTCCACCGTGTCAAATGCAGCTTTTAGATCCATATACGCAGTATCGACTTGCCATCCTGAATCCATGCATCGCAGACAGTTAGAAGTGAACTGCACCAGGTTCGTGAACACGGAGCGCTTCGGGTAGAAACCGTGTTGTTCTGTATCGATATAATTTTTGCAACACGCGAATAGAGCATCATTTGTGATAATCTCGAACAGTTTTGAGCAGGCACACAGGGAGGTGATTCCATGATAATTTATGACATTCCGTTTATCTCCTTTTTTGTGCACTGGGAACAGATAAGAAAGTTTCCAGCGGCAGGGGAACTCACATTGCTGTGCCGAGAGATAGAATAGCCTCGCAAGTGGAAGGCAGAGATTGGCTACACAACGTTTTAGAACTGATGACGGAATGCCGTCAGGTCTGGAGGCGAACGAGAGCTTCAGTTTGCGTGTTGCGGCTATCACCATGTCTTCTGAAATGCGCGGAATAACGAAACTAAACACATCACGTGGCATCCCAACAGCAGCATCAAGCACTTGTGTTGGCGAAGCGGAGAAATCGTTGAACACTTGCTTGAAATGACGAGCAAACAAGTCGCATTTTTCTCTTTCACTATTAGCCGAGTCATTCCCAAGAAACATGAAACAAGGCAACCCGGATTCCTTCCGTTTTGAGTTGACAAACGACCAAAAACTTTTCGGATTCGTGCGAAGGTTCGCTTCCGTGCGTCTCACGTGTCGATTATAGAGAAAACGATTGTAATTTCGATAACTACGACTCGCAAAATTGAACAGTCGTTTGTAGTACGGCGAGCGAGAGTTACAATACTTTCGGAGGGCGGCAGAGCGTTGACGTTTTAGCACGCGTAGGCGTGGGTTAGCATGCAGGCTTTAGCGGAGGTCGTCGAGCTGGGACAATGCGGAAAATAGCATCTTCCAGTGCAGCACTGAAAAAATCCACTGCATCATTCACGCTAGCGGCAGTTTCGATAAATTGCCAATCAATTTCCGCAAGCGCATTGTTCAATGCAACATAATCGGCCCGGCGAAAGTCCAAAGAGTAGCACTCAGATGTAGGCGTAAAAATAATCGGCGCAGGTAAACTAAATGACACGACGAGAGCGGGATGATCGGCATCTAGATCAATCAGTGGCTCGACCGGCAAGGAAACAGAAGTGCCCGGTAGTGCGGAATCATTTGCCAGGACAAGATCTAGCAAACGTCCATTTCGGTTCGGAAAAGTATTCACTTGTGTGAACCCGTAAAAGTTAAAACCGTCCAAAAGAGCACAGCAAGCAATCGGCATATGCGAAAGCAGTGGATCAATTAATGGTGTGCAACAGTCTGTAAAGCGCCACTGCAGACCAGCTTGATTGTAGTCACTAAATACGAAAGCGGGAGGGCAGGGACTTAATTGTGACGAAATTGACCCTAACGATTCCACATGCTCACGGATGATCGTGCAGTCGTTTTTGCGGTCGGGAGGCAGGTAGATTTCGCCTACACTAAGCTTGCTTTGTGGAAGTTCTACGACAATGCACAGCTGTTCCAGTTGACTGGAAATGGGTGACGTACTTACGTAGCTGGCTAGTCTAGTAGATACTGCAATCAGGACTCCACCACCGCGCGATTTTTGACTGGTCAGTTCTGAAGACGGAATAGAGTGACCCGAAAAGTTGCGATGAGTAAATTCGGTCGTCCAGCCACGTTTCCGTCAGCACAATCAAATCATATTCGGCCTCCGCAACAGCCAGGAAAAACGAGTCGATTTTAGTCCTCAGCCCACGCACGTTTTGGTAGTAGATCCGGAGACCATTCGAGGAGCAATCACGGGAACTAGAAATCGAAAGGACATCAGGTACCGAGAGCTCGGAATCGCTAACATACTCACCTGAGGTTGCAGGCCGGAAGTCCCCGATACCATCACCGACCACAGGACCGGGACGATGACGATGGCGGATGTCTGCAGCAAGCGCGACTGGGTCGGGAGGTTCGGAAATAAACCTGCTGGTAGTTGGCAGGACGGATGCATGGACATGATGTGGCTAGTGTGGAGATCGCAGAACCGGAAACACAGCTAGAAGTTGAAGTGGTATCAGGCAAAGGAGAAGCTGAATCGTCAATATGCTTGCCAGTAATAGCTGGATGGAAGACCCCCGACCTACATCTACACTCAGGGCCGAGACGACTATGCAGAGCGCTGGCTGGAATAAGCGCGACTGAGGCAGAGAAATCAGGGGCTTCCACAGTGCTATCCACGATGCGTCTCGGTGAGATGGTGGTGGTCCAGAAGCAATAAAGGTAGCAGCATTATTCTTGGAAATCGTGTAAACATCATGAAGCGTTGCACTGGAACACGGAAACTGATCAGGCAAATGACTGTAACTAATGTATGCATACTTGCCTGACGACGATGCTTGGGAGACCTCACCACCGAACTCGACCGCAGGGCCAGAACGACTCTGATGGCAGGAAATAGAACGGCTTTGATGGCGGGAAACAGCTAGCGCGACTGGATCGAGTGGTTCGAGGTATCCCATAATGCGACAGGCAGTGCGTTCTGGTCTACGGCGCTCCAATTCACAACGAAAATCCAATTCTGAATCAGCAGACTGGGTCTAGTCCGGAAATGGGAGTTGAGAACTCGGAAGGTCCCGGAATAGGAGAGATCGTGATGGTAGGCGTGTTCAAACGAGGCAACCACATGTTTTTTGAACCGTCTTCAAATTCACGGAACAAAATTCCTTTCGGCCATGTATCCGATCTAAGAGCAGCTTCGCGTAGTTTGAGATCCATTCCGACTTTGTACGAGATGAAGCTCATACGGCTGATGTCGGATCCTTTTTTGACTAGCGGCACGACCTTAATCGGATCTTCACACTGTACACAACCTTTGACCAGCTTCTCGATTGATTCAGATTTCACGCTAGGATGAATACGAGAAAGGTACAGCCAAAACAGCTCGGTGGGTTCAGGGACAGTAAGGACCTCGGTAAAGGCATTGTCGCCTGTTACTGCTTTAGAACCACCAACAAGTGGTTTGCTAGTGAGCGAGCCTTCATCGCGGCGCCGTTTTAATGGCGGTTGACGCATGAAATCGGAGTTTGTCGGAGTTGTCAATGCGATTCGTTTCGATAGCTGAGCGATCTGCTGTTCTTGCTTAGCCATTTCCTTCCTAAGCTCAGCGTGTGCGATTTCCTGTCTCTCGGTGATAGAATTAATCACACTGCCAAACGACGAGACGGCAGTTTTGAACCGAGCACATTTCATCAGCTTTGCGCACTCGTTACACATCCAAAACAGGTTCGGGCTAGTGTGGACAATATTCAAAAAAGCCTTATTCAGCTTTGTGCCGCCGCACTTGAGGTGAATCATCCTGTCGCAAAAAGCCATGAAGGAGATGGATTCTTCATCGCCTTTAACTGGTTTAGCGCATTGGTCACAGGCGGAAGTCATGCTGACTCAGTTTCCAAAAGTGATTTAGAAACAGCGGTGGAGATGCTCTAATACGCAAAGAGGAATTGGATTCTCAAGATCGCCCAATGCTAGTCTGATATCGACAATAACACAACAGTATACACTACAATATGTCCGATTGAATAACTTTTTCACTGTTTTCACAACACAAAATATGCTCTAATTAGACGATTATCGCAACGAACTGCACTTTCCACTAACAACCAGTACAATATTACAGGTAAACCAAACGGAAAAAAACGAATAACGATAGCCCGTGTGATAAAAAAAATCGACAAATTTAGCAGTGCACAATCACGACGATGTGAATAACAACAACATATCATATTCTTTTGGGGTTGTTGCTGACTCTTATTTTTGGGGATGTTGTTGACTTCTATTTTTCAGAAAAAGTGGAGAACAAAATTACTAAGTTTTTTGACAAATTTTTGTCACGAAAAGTTGTCAAAGATGGCACTTTTATTAAATGCTAAAATACGAATAATTAAGGATTATTATTATACATTCATGTAAACATCTTTTAATTTAAAATCATGTTCTTAATGTGGGATAAATACGTGTTTGATGGTCTGTGTATTGATATCTGTGTATTTATTTGAGCGATAAAAAAACTTTCCGAATAAATTTTATGCACGGATTAGATGAAATCTCAATTTCTATCAAGGTTCATCGATTTGTGATTTTTGACGAAGTTGTTCTGCATAGTTTTTTTTTTCAATCTAAGTGTCAGGTTTGGTCGAAGTTGAGCAATTTCTTTATTTTCAACAAGCAAATGAATAATTTTTTGGTCCGTTTCCCATACATTTTTCCATACAAACTTTAAAGTTCTCCCGCAAATACAGAGAGTAGCCAATTTCATTCAAATTTGGCACAGTTGTTGGGAACCTCAATACAGATCAAAAGAATAGTGGGGATCAGAAAGGTTGTGAAGTTGACCCACCCTAATGGAGACGCATGGTACGCCAATTGGGTGTAGGTGAGATATACTCAAAACGACCCCTGAGAAAACACCCTTTCTCGATATTTAAAAAAAAACAACGAAGGGGAAGACAGCACCTTTTGAGTAACATTGAAGTTACACATCTCTATATATGTAGTCTAATACTTAATAGCTCAAAGGCGTCACAATTGGATAACAACAGCATTGAAATGTTCTCTTGAGACCAAACTTCAAATCAAGAAGTAGAGAACATCAAGAAGACCTATTTTTTAAAGACTCTATGACTAACTTCTGGATTTCATAATGCCTATTTGCTGTAAATATATGACCATCTAGCCTCATCTAAAACCAAATTTTAGCAATGAATTTTGTTCATGGTTTTTATTATATGTTTCCTTGACCATAACCTCTGAAGCTACCTTAACCATACATATGGTAGAAGTGAAAGCTGAGGAAGCAGAACGATCTCCGGAACGATTATAGAAGCCGAGAGCCTGATGAAGAATGAAGATATAAATCTATCAAGATAAACATTTAGATACTGCTCACACGAATGACCGTAAAGGAATACATCTGGAGAGATCCCGGGTCCGGCACGGCACCAACTGCTGACGAAGGACGGACACCCGAAGTAATTGGAACTGGGACTGTTGCGATTGCCTAAAAGGACACCTTCCTTCCTCCTTAGAGCAGCCCAGAAGCGAAATTGCAAGCACTTTAATCACCTTCGTCCAACACGTGCTGGAGTACAATAAATCATAACGCAGCTTTACCTTTCCTCTGCACTGATGCTGTTCTGTTACTACATATCCAACCATCCGTCAATCCTCACACCGCCTCTCGTGCACTACCCTCCTACAACTGGGAAATCATCGTTTGCTCCCTCGCCGAAGACGGTGGACGCTGGCAGGGGGGAACCCTCAGGGAAAATTCATACTGACTGCCATAGATCATCGGGTAACAAACAGCAAACGGACCAAACACACTCATATGACGCAATGTGGGAATGGTCCGTCACAATGGACGGTGACGAGAAAATGGATTTGTCCTTCCTTGTTGTTCGTGTTGATGAGTGCTTTTGCAACCGTCGTCGTCGTCGTCGTCGTCGTCGTTGTCGTAAGTCCTTGTGGCCCAGATCAGTTTGTTTGCGATAATTTGCTCGACATGCACTGTATGTTGTTGCTGCCGCGCCAGATTACAAGTTATATTATTCACCAGGGATATAACTGTTATCATTTCTAATCATAGCCTCCATTCAGTGGAAGTATGATACATTGAGGAAAATTTTCTGAACAATGAGACATAGTTTACCTATGAACAGCGATTTCAAATCCGACAATCTATGGTGATTGACCATGTTGTCAACATTCTCAGAACCACAGGGCTTGATATCATACAATATCTAAGAGGATAGATATTTTCATACAAGACAAAATATTACAAAAGCTAAATGTTCTACAAAATTGAGAACCTATGTTGTTCAGGAGTTGCCGGAAACATTGGTAATAGGTTAAGATCCCTTCTGATTCACTGAACACTGATATATTATTAAATTATATACTACACACAGTTTGAAAAAGTAGTGAAAATATCTCTTTAATATGATGCTTAAATGGAATGTCAAATATCATACATGTTTACTTTACGAATTGAGTACAGTTATGTGATACTTTAAAAAATATTTCAAATATTGTATGCAACCACCCATCTTTGAAAATATCATCAAATGCATGCTCCTAGTTTGAGTGAAAATAATTACAAGTTTACGCACATTATCAGGAATATTAATTCAGATTTTTTCTGAGTAGTAGCAGTTGCCTAACCTTTCTAGTCATAGTTTTTATTTCTTAAATTACTAAAATTTGACTAGAATTATATCATTGCTGAGATCCAGGGGCAACATCCAGCCCACGGGCCACATGTTGGGCAACGCTGAATTAAATACTATAATTCAATACGAATTTTTCATCGCTATTCAAATTTTGAAACTTGTTTATCCAAGCTCAACTCAATACGATTTTATCTCGTCTCAAACTGCCAAACCAGACAATCCAGTAAGCCCATCACGTTCTGATGCGAGCTGATCCATTTCGATACGCTAATGCCATTCTCTCTACCCCAGAACGATGTATCTAAATTACCAGCCAATCTAGGATGACACAGTTGTCCTGCAACTGTTGGAAGCCTCGAGCCTAGTGGGAGGACATGTCCCGGGAAAAGTAGCCACTACTACCAACCAGTGTCCAGTTGACGTGTCATACATACCAATTGCTGCGGCCTCCAATCAGGCTAACACTACTACTGTAGTGATTAGCCATCAGGAAGGTTGCAAACATTCGCCTCCAAGCGTCACTAATCCTTTCGTTAAACTTTCACTTAAATTGTGAATGTGGCTACGACATGGCACCGTTGGCGTTGTCGTCATCACTGTCGTCGTAGTCGTAGTCGTAGTCGGCGTCAATGCCTAATGGCATGTCTCGTGCACATCATGTTGCGCTGGGCACCAGAAGTGTTTCACTTCCACGAAACGAAACGTCCCTCGATTCGACTCGACGACAACGATGAAACAAGCTTAGCAGCTTAATTACTGCCATAATCAACGCAGTGAAATTTAATAACCTTAATACATTCATCAGCATTTATCACCCCGAAGCGACGACCTCCGCGAAGATCGAAAGACTGGGGCTGCTGGTGCTGCTGCTGCGTTTTAGACCGGTTTATCTTCGTCATCGGAAATTGAAACTAGTGCTGAGCTCGACTCTAGGTCATGGTGGGGGTGGTTCGTTCGACATTCGGAGGGGAAAAAATGCCAACGAAACGGGATCCACTGGCGCTAACAGGGGGAGGTTCAAAGTAAATTGGATTAAGATTGTAATTTATGGCAGCTTCAGAGGAGAATTAGTGAATGTTCCTGTCTCTATGTAACAAAGGTACAATTTTGTTGCTGTGGAAGCATGTAGAAGGTTAAATTATGAGCTCGATGCAAGGTGTGTACGCTTGCTAAAGAGAGAAGCCTATTTGTAGAGCCAGCAAGTGCTCAACTGACGGGGCAGGTCACGTACCAGCTACCTACGGGCCAACCGAGATGGAATTAGGAAGATTGATCTTTCTGGGAACTGCTGTTACTTATTCAGATAGATGAGCAGGAGGACAGTTTTTCAAATGTGAAGGCTCAGTTAAGCTCTTTAGATGGATTTCCGGTGCTTTACGGTGTTCGTCAAAGTGGGCTTAAACGTTATCAAGATCGATTTGGGCTGATGTGATAACAGATATCTTGATGGTTGAAATGTGAATGTCTATGTTCCATTTTTTTAATCCGCAGATTGATGATGGTTTTGAGATTGGTAATTAAATCAAATCGATGGCTTTGATGTTTGTTGTTACAACATTGTCTCACTCGCGACCCTGAATGAACCAACTTTAGCATTGCTCTGAAGTAGAATCTCCCATCACATATCTTTCCAGTTCCAGTTTGTGAACGAGATGTACATTAGTTGCCATTCATTTTTGCCGTATATCGAGGTGTAACCAAAGGCTATAATCAACATGAAAACCGCAATCAAAGGTCCAGAGGGTCAAGTGTCACATACCAATTGACTCAGTTCGACGTAATAAGCAAATGTATGTATGTGTGTCGATGTGTGTTACTCACTCACTTTTCTCGGTGATGGCTGAACCGAATTGAGTGGAGCAAGTTTCACATTATGTGATTCTAGCTCCGGTATTACCTTATCAAACGTTTATTCCAATCAGATATCTAAATCCTGAGATATGACCGATATGTTGTAAGCAAAACAGTGCTATTCACTCAGTTTTCTCGACGACATGAATGAGTTTATTCCTCTACAAGATTTGCCGAAATGCAACAGTGCTTTAAGCACCGATGAGATTTCTGATTCTAAAATTAATTTCCATATATTTTGGGCATTTTTCATTGTCTAGTATAAGAGAGGAGCGGATTCAAAACAAACTGCCTTGGCAACCTATGCCTAGTTGATTTCTAACAACACTGCCAATGCAATCAAGATAGGCACTGCTCGATTTGCTCTGGCTTTGACAGATCTATTGGCTCAAAACTAGCCAGTCCACTACTCTCTTATACTAAACCCTCTCTAGTCAAAATGTATGTAAATCTCAAGCGTGAATTTTGGTTTGCAGATTCACACACGAGTTTATTCTCTCAGTAGAGCATAAAGAATGAGATTCGAGCAGCATTTCCCGAACACTTATGGCAAGAACAAATATAATATAAATTCAGCGTACCAAACGAAAGTAAAATCGATTGTCGCTAGTGGGTTATTTAGATTTTCAACTGTATCGGTAATATTTACTTAATTGTTTGTCTGATATTAATATCGTGCAAAACCATTAGTAAGAAAAGTCTGATCTCTACATCTCTCGGATGAATAACTTTAATTTTCTTTTAAAACTTCATCAGTGACAGCCCATTATCACTAAGAGCATTTTTATTGTTACCGTATTACCTGTATATCTAAATACATACTTTAACTTTAATTGAACCGTTTCAAGCATCAATTCACAGGTATCAAATCTATCTCCACAACACTGCGTCCTCCCCACACGAGAAAATTCAGCCTATCCTTTTACACCGGGGAAAAAATAGTACCATCCTAATGCCAAAACAAATTACCAGAACATTGTCCATATCACTTTTACGAGCTATTAAAGCAAAATTTATAATCCTTTACAATCCACCCACGAGCAGGAACCAGAAGAATTACACATGTTTCACTCCAACCAGGCCGTGAGAAACCTAAGCCGAGCCAGGGAAGTCAAGTTTACTTGTCTGTCTGTGTTCAGCAGAAGGGTCCTTCTACTATGACCTCTCGAGTCTTTCGAATGGGCCCTGCCTGTAGCTGATCGATTGACTTGCAAGAGCCCTTCATCCCAGGGAACCGCTACAACACAAACACACACGGTTCAGTTGACACGCATCCAACCAGGGACCTTCTTGTGTGCACCACCTTGTTTGAGATAGGTTCTGCATTCCATCCAGCCTGAGGGCCATCGAAATGAAACACAAACCAGCTACTAGCAAGCGGCAGCGCTGTTTTCCTAGAGAGGTATACTTTCTGATGTGCGGGAAAGAGCCCCCGGTGGTAAGTGGTTGCAATAACAATAACTTTCTCCACTGATGGCGTTGCTACTAGCTAGTAGGGGAGGGCATGGACTTTCACTGGATGCTGGTGGTGGCGGGTTGCATTCTGGACATCATCGTCCCCGTCAGAACCATGTGGCAAGGCTGCATACTGTATGCATGGTAGTATGTTTTGCATTTTAAACGCTGCAGGCTAGGGTGCTTCATTTTGAAAAAAAAAAACATTTGCAATCTAATAGGGAACCTCCAGTTTGATTCATAACCCCAAAATATGAGCCTATTCAAAAAATGGTTAAAATTGTTGAAGGTTCAGAGATCATGCAAATGGTTTGAAGTTTATATGGAGATGATGGCGAAATTTTCGAATTTCTCTTACATCGCACTAAATTTGGTTCCAGTTGCCCAAACGCTGAAAAACTGAACATGTGGTTGCATATTCAACAATAACTCTATTTTATGAATTTTTCGCATTTCTTTAGAATAATAGAATATAGACGACATGTCTTTCCTGAATTTCTCCCAAATTGACCGTTAGCTCCCAGGCTTGTTAGCCATTTTCACAGCAAATGTCCAAATGCATTTGGACAAATAGAACCAAAGTTAGAGTGATATAAGTGAAATTCAAAATGCTTCCATAGTATTTCCCATACAAATCACGAACCATTTGCACAACCTCAAAACCTTCATCAATCTTTACCATTTTTTTTTTCGAACACACTCATATTTTGGAATTAAGAATCAAACTGGAGGGTGGTCTATAACATTGCTGAAACTATTTTTCAACATGACACACCCTACTTTAGACCACTTGCCTGCAGCATCCAGTTCTGTTGTCTGCAAAAGAAGACTAAAAAATGTGGCACGTGAAAAGAATAGCTCCAGATGGTGGTTATTTGCGACGTTTTGTTGCTTGCAGGCAAGTGGCTCATAATTTGAGAGAATGATGCTAATGGAGGACGGTGAGATTGGATGGTATCTAGTAAAAATCAACTTTAGTTGTTATTTCTCGCATTTAATTCAAATATGTCGACGATGGTCTTCTTCATGGCTTTTGTATCAAAAGCTAGGCAAGCTATGGTTGTGGTTTAACATTCGAACGATATCCTTCAGTTCCCTTCTTCCCAATCGATTGAATTTGATATCTGCCAACAAGTACTTTCATACGCAAACTTCAATCCCTTCTCGGAATCTACCATCGTCTGTCAATATTGAAACACACAACAAACACAAACACTCTCATATTTCCTTGCTTTCCAACTTTGTGGAACAAATCCTTTGTGCAACTGCCCGATAAGAGATTTCTCCAATAAATGATTTATAGACTCTCCAATGGAATACAAAAGCTTCAGCTCGTTCTGCTCAGTGTCCGATACGCCGTACCTAAACCCAAGAAGTAGGGAAACTTTTTCAAATTATTCTTTTCCACTGGATCCGTCCGGACGAGAGTTTCCTGAACAACAAACAGACACAACAGCATACACGTCCTTCTCGAACCTTCCCGCTTCGCTTTCCCGCCGTCAAGTAACCGGTATTATGCGCCATCAGAGAAAGGGAAAACTTTCCCATAAACTCTACGATAATATATCGCTTTACACACTCCGTCTCTTTCATGTTGCTTATTTGCATATGTTGTTATAGAAACTTTCGCCGCGCTTGCTTCTATATACACATACCTACACACGAACCACCATCCGCCTCCATGATATATATATTTGTCCAGCTGGTGGCAGTGGCCCACCACCACTTCCACTACCGGCCGGTGGCACTCAATCATCTCCCGGGAAATTGCCCCAACTCACCACACCACGCAAAGGAAACCAGAGACGCGTGAAACGAGCCAACTTTTCTCCGAGTTCCAAATTAGATAAGCAAATATTACGGACTCGTGAAACTACACTAGGAACTACAAACTCTCCTCCATGAACCCGGTTGCACTGACAAACTTGGTTGTGCTCTTACCCCTTTGTCGTCACCGAAGTCGTTAGACTACAGGGAAAAACTTTTCCGGGATGTTCTTCTGTGCACTGCACATACACACGAACCAAACACCTACTTAGAATCGAGCGTGGACAAGTTCCGTTTCCGGTTCCGGAAGTGTGTCTATTTTCTGCTTTACTCTACTGCTGCCCTAGACTAAGAAACACTTAACAAAAGCGACTACCGCTGCAGTTGCCATCGGTTGCAGTCTTCTGCCTTTGGTTGAGACGACTTGATTGCACTGAGATATGCTGCTGATGACGGGGGGAGATGAGATTGTTATCGCTGTAGATATGCTGATGGAAATTGAACGATGAGTGAAGTGTGGTGGAGAGGATTTTAAACAGGATGGAGGTTCCGGGTTTGGGCCCATCACTAGAATCATAATTCAAAGCTAAATTATTCTAAATTTTCCACAAAAATGCGTCTGGATGGGTTGCTTAATGTTGTTGGTCTATTGGATATACACTGGAACCTTAATTAACCAACCAAACCGGGGGTTCGTTAATCCAATTAATGCGTAGAAAAAAACCTCGTTATTAGGGATTTACTTCGTAACAAGAGGTTTTTGAAAATATTGTCAAATAAAGGGTGTCCACGATGAAATTGCCACACTATGAAATTGCTCTAACTTTTTAACCGTTGGGTAGAATTTAATGAAACTTTGGGTGGATTTAGTTCATAGTGCATTATTTACATCCTGCAAGTTTTAAAGTCCTGTGATCAAAACTCGCGGAAATGGAGTCGAAAGAACAGCTCGTGCGTGATAAAATCTTGCGCATTCATCACGAGAACAAGGATCTCTCGCATCGTTCCATCGCTAAAACGTTGGGAATCGCGAATTCCACGGTGTCGCGAGTGATTAAGCGGTTCGAGGAACGGTTGACCACCGATCGGAAGCCCAGAAGTGAAGGAAAAAGTATTCCGTACAACACCAAAAATCACAACCGCGTAGTTGGGGCCTTCAACCGAAATCCGAACGCCTCCGTTAGGGATGTGGCTAAGAAGCTGCACCTAAGCTGAAGTTTTGTCCAGAAGGCCAAAACTAAGGCTGGGCTTTGAACGTTCAAGGTACAAAAGGCCCCTAATCGCGACGAGAAGCAGAACAAGTCCGACAAAACCCGTGCCAGGAAGTTGTACCTCAACATGCTGACGAAAGTTGAATGCTGCATCATGGACGACGAAACATATGTGAAGGCCGACTTCAAACAGATCCCCGGCAACCTGTTTTTCACGGCCAAGGATAAGTTCAGCGTTCCGGAGCATGTCCGCACTCAGAAGATGTTCAAATTTGCGAATAAATTCCTGGTTTGGCAAGCCATCTGCACGTGCGGGAAGCGGACTGCACCTTTCGTGACCCAGGACACGATGAACGGACAGGTGTACATAAAAGAGTGCCTCCAGAAGCGGCTGCTTCCTCTCCTGAAGGCCCACAACGTCCCAACAATCTTCTGGCCGGATTTGGCCTCATGCCACTACTCCAAGGACGTGCTGAAGTGGTATGCGGACAATAAGGTCAATTTCGTGCCGAAAATGTTCAACCCTCCCAACACTCCGGAGCTCCACCCCATCGAGAAGTACTGGGCGATTATGAAGCAGCACCTTCTTAAACGACCTAAGGTAGTGAAGACAGTCGAGGAACTGAAGAAAGTATGGGTTTACATGCAAAAAACGGTTGATTCACAGGTTGTGCAGAATCTTATGGCCGGGGTTAAGGCCAAGGTGCGGGCATTTGCGTATGGACTGTAAATAAAATACGAGTAAAATGGTAAAATGAAGTTTAATAGTTATTTCTCAATCCCTGAAAATTTGATGGCAATCGGATGAAAACTCGAATTTTGCGAATCAATTTTGTGTGTGGCAATTTCATCGTGGACACCCTTTATCCCACAATATTGGTATTTTTGGAATCGGGGAGACTTGTTCGGACCGGAAATTGATGTCTGGTGCCATTTTTAAATTCAAGATGGCAGCATACGGTTCATGAAAAACTGGAAAATACTGTCAATACATACACGCAAACCAAAAATCTATTACAAACAATGTTAGTTCCGTTTCCTATCATCCTCTGTTCATGAACATCGCAGCGAATGTTAGAAGTTGACCATGCAGGCGATGTAATGGTTTTTTGTCTTTTTCGTATCGTGTTCTATTTACGCTTTTGACTATACCAGTAAGCTTGTAGAACGACGCACATTGTAGAACATTGTAGAACGACGCACACACTTGCCTCGATTCTCTCCAGCAGAAAAAGCATACGAAGTCGAGTATGCGAGAAAATGAGCGCTTCATGTTTGCCTTTAGGCTATTCATATTCAGGAGCATGGAGAGAGCAGTGGAGAAAGCACAGGTCTGATAATTGAAGCGTTCTTGGTTCGAGTCCAGTCGGCAATCGGATTCCTATTTTTTCGACATAGCTAATTTACCTCACTAATACACTCTAAATTTTTCGGTATCCAATTTTCTTGCATTGGACCGCAGCTAGGTATATCGCATCCTCGGTTCATGTGGTCTCCACTAACATCCTCTGATGATGAATCCCACATAATTGTAAGCGAATCTTACATCCCTCGGTTGGGTGTAGATTCCCAACTAACATTTTCTGCTTTGTAAGCCAACTTTTGCAGCGCTGTGCTGTACAGTAGCTGAAAAAAAAGCTGCAGATACAGCTACAAGCAGAAGCTAGCAAATTTGTTTTGTAGAGCGTTTACTCAACTTTTTCACAACCATTATTCAATTTACCAATCTCACTGAATAACAACAGCCAATAAACGCTAATGTCACTTTTATACACATCCTAATCAACTTTCAACTTGTTGCTGCAAAACAAAGCTAATAAAGTGAATATATTACTCATTTGATGGCTTCTACACAAACAACCACTCTTGCTGAATAACATAAACATCAAAATTGTTTTTTCAACAACTAAACAACCTGTACTCAGCTAATCAACTGTGTTAGCGCTACTTTGGATGCATTTTTACAGTCAGCTAGGTTTATTTTTAGACGTGTGCAGTTTTACAGCTTCTACTCTGCTCCTTTACAAAGGTGAAGTAACTAGTCGAGAAAAGTGAGTCATGTGCACTATTATAAAGCCTCTGCTCAGCGATTTTGTTGTAGAAGGGCATGTTGATTTTTTTACATCAGTTCAAAGTGTTAGCGTAGCACAGTTGTTAGTGTCAAAGATTGCCAATGCGGTCGTCTCGAGTTCGATTCCAGATTTCCGGTGCAGGGTAAATAATCTGGTTGTGTTGCTTGTAACTTTGGATTAATTTGATTTACAGCAAAATATAAACTCAATAAATTCCTGCAATTAAAAATATCGTAGACAATATTTAACCCGGTTTCAAGACAAAGCTGTGTAGTTTATTTATTTGTTTATTTGTTGTTTCATCTTCGATAAAAAATAAAAATCGTACAGACTACTTTACCTAATATTCTTAATCCTATTTTTAAAAGTACTTTTGCTAATCACAAAATCGAAATCCTCGTTAGTATCGTTAAAAGCTCGCAGGCAAGCGTCGAATGGATTGTTGAAACCGTAACCAGTCCGGTGAGCTGGCACAGCGACAAGTTGTGAGCTCCTCAACTGTCGGGGTGGAACGAATAGACGGACATCCTGTTGTAGTTGAGGACAATCAATGTTGCCACGCAGTAAGTCGAAAATAACTAGTTGCTGAATGTTTGTGCGCCTCGCACGTAAGGTTTCCAAATCAATCAGCATACAGCGTGCAGTGTAGTCAGGCAGATTTAGCGGGTCGTTCCATGGAAGGTTGCGCAGCGCGAATCGAATGAAAACCTTCTGAATTCTTTCGACTCTGATGATCAGCGATGCGTGATAAGGTATCCAGACAGAGGCCGCGTATTCCAGGATGCTACGTAACAAAGTACAGAATAATAGGGGTATTCACGTAGGGTCGTATTATTAACTAAGCGTATTTGCTAAAAGTTTACCACTGCTTGTATGTGAACGAACCATGGTAACATTGCTATGTTTGGGTGCGTAAAGTACGGACTGTCAAAATCATCTGCCATGACTACCACTCGTGCAAAAACAAATTAGATGCCGGCTTCTGTTTACAGTTTTGTTGACGTACGGCGTGAGCGGCACGAGAAACGAAACGAAATGCGAGAAACGAAGGGTGTGCTGATTTTGTTACGGTCATGACATTAATAAAATGCAGCAATTATTTTTTGAATTAATTGAGAAGTTTATTCAATTGCAAAATTGGATTTAATTTTTAAAGTTTTCTTTTCGTTTGATAACATATTTCCAGTCACATAAAACGAAGAACAACAACATCATGAACTCACCATTTTATGTTGGTGATTTATTAATGGAAAAACTACATTTTAGAACCCCTCAGACGTGGTATTCTAAAAAGACGTAAATGAATACACATCAAAATCGAGGAGTATTGACAGACAGCCCTCGTAAGTCTTTTTCCTTTGAAAATAAAACGAGCTCGTAAACATTTGGGTATATATACACGGTATACAAGAAATACACTACATACCATACGCTACGTGAATACCCCTAATGTTTTTTGTGCAAAAAAAGCCTGTAAACTGCCACGTATAGCGTCGAATGCATCCAAGAACCGTAGAAGCTTTAGCCGTGACAAGTGCAACATGTTCGTTGAATCTTAACTTCGAGTCAATAGTAACACCAAGATCACAAATTGAGGTAACACGTTCTAATGACACGGATCCAATTGTGTATTGGTGATTGACGGTGGTGCTCCGACGGGAAAACGATATCACCTTGCATTTTCCTGTGTTGACACTCATACCATTTTCTTGGCACCATAGGAGTAGCCCATTTATGTCATTTTGCAGGGCGAGGTAGTCGAGTACGGTCGCGATGACTCTGAACATCTTCAGGTCGTCGGCGAGCATTTGCTTAAATGAAGAAATCTGAAGGCACATATCGTTGACGAAAAGGACAAACAGCATTGGGCCGAGCACACTTCCTTGCGGTACTCCCGAAGTAATTGCAAAGGCCTTCGAGCGTGCAGAATTGATCGAAACGAAGGAATGGCGGTCGGTCAAGTAAGAGAGAATCCACTCAACTAACCAAGTAGGGAATCCAATAGCTCTTAATTTTTCGGTTGCTTACACGTGTGGCACTGTGTCAAATGCTTTTGAAAAGTCGATGTAAATGGAGTCCACCTGTCGCCGGGCTTCAACCTCTCGAAACAGAGTATTAGTGTAGCACAGCAAATTTGTAGTAGTAGAGCGATGCTGGACAAACCCATGCTGGAACTCCGATATTATAGGATGAACCACATTGTACAGAGCATTGTGCACTAAGGTTTCAAAGACCTTGCTAATGCAACAGAAAATTGATATTCCACGGTAGTTTTCAGCTCGGTTTCGATTACCCGCTTTATGGATTGGCACAATTGAAGCTGTCTTCCAAACATTGGGAAATGATCTTTCGCTCAGCGAACGGTTGAATATGCAGGAGATCGGAGAAAGCGAGTGAGCGTGCGCAATATTTGAGCAAAGATGCGGGAATACTATTTACCCCAGGGCCTTTAGAAACATCGAGGTCATTCAAGGCTTTCATAACGTCGTCCGGTGAGAAGCGCTGCGCTGCGTGGATGCGATCGAAACTTGAAGGATTTAGAGGTGGTGAATTTGTGTTGTAAACTGATTGGAAGAAGCTCGCAAACAAGTTAGCAACATCGCCAGGGGAGCTAGCAGCGATCCCGTTAAACTCAACTATGTCCAGAATACGATTACCAGACCGTTGTGATTTCACGAACTTCCAAAACGCCGATGGGTGCTGCTACAGATTCGCTTGCGTTCGCTGGACGTACTCCCCATAGCTAGACTTCAACAGTCCGTTGTATCTCGTTTCGATTAATCGGAGACTATTTTTGCTCTCGTTGGTTCTGGTACTGAAATAGCATTTGCGCGACTTACGCAATACATTCCGCAAATTACGTAGCTCAGGGCTCCACCAGGGTTGCACTGAGGTTAACCTCGTAACACGCCTCCAGACATAAACACCATAGCATTGACAGAAACACCATACAGAATCTGTTGCCAATTGATAGTGGACAGTTCATTATTCAACGAGCCGAAATCGCAGTGCCTGAAATCCAATTTAGGTGGATACGAATCACCGTCCGATATCATGGGCGGATTGCAGTCGGCATCAAGTCGTAAGATGAATGGCTTATGATGATGATCGATATCCAGTAGAGGGACCGGAGGCTCAAGAAGGTTAACGTTATCCGGATCACTGATGAAGGCTAAGTCAAGCAGTCTTCCATTCAAATTAGACAGTGAATTGACTTGGATTAGCCCGCTAGCGAGCATCGGTTCCGTGAGAGCCAGTTCCTGTTCAGTGGATGCGTTTGATGGTAAAAAACCGTTCAAGTCCTCGTCGAAAGTCCAACTCAGAAACGGAAGGTTGTAGTCGCCCATTGCCAAGATGATATCGGCGTTCGAAGATCTCTCAAAGATAGTCTGTTGTGCAGTAGTGTGAGACGTGTATAAATCCGGGAGGACGGAGATAGATTCCGGTGATGAATAGCGAGCGGTGCTGCAGAGTGATGCGCACAGCCACTTGCTCCAGACGGTCGCAATTCTCAAGCGAAACTGATGTGCATGAATGCTTGGATTTTATCGCAATAAGTACACCGCCGCCTCTGGAAAGCTGACTGGTAGCTCGATTACGGTCGCAGCGGAAGAAATGATAATCTGACGATAGCCCACAGTCCTGAATGTACGCTCGAAGCCAGGTTTCGGTGAGAACCAGAACGTCGTAGTCGCATGTTGAAAGCATTAAGCGGAGGACGGTTGTCTTCGTTCGTAAACGTCTTACGTTTTGGTAGTAAATGGTGAAGATAGGATCAATTTGACTGCGAGGGTATGTGCATGCGCTGTTGCTGACATCGCTGGATAATGAGCTGCAAACCACGAAACTATCAAGAGGCGGATTAAACGTCGAATCGAAGTACTTGCCTGGCAACGCCGACTGGAAGACCCCCTTACCATTTCCGACCGCAGGGCCGAGACGACTTTGATGGCAGGATACACCGGAGAGTGAAAGTGTGGAGGTTGGCATTGCAGGCTCGACTGGGTCAGAGAGCTCGGGGCTTCCAAGATGCTTTGTGGTGTGCGTCTCGGTGAGGTGAATTCCAAGATTGTGGAATCAGTAGAGCGTAGGGCAGCAAAGACGTTGGCATCGGTATGGCTAAAACACAGTGAACCATCAGGCACGGTAGGGTTCTTAACATATTGGTACTTGCCTGGAGTGGCGAGTTGGAAGATCCCATCAACGATGTCAAAAGCAGGTCCGGGACGGCTAGGACAGGAACTGTAACTGCAAATCACGACTGCTTTGACTGGTTCCGGGACTTCCATGAGGCTTTTTCCAGTGCGTCCCGAAGATTGCCGGTTAGTACTCGTCAGGTTGTGAGGACGTTGATTAAGCTTCCAAATTTGGCTTCCGAAAAGTTGAGGAGCCATAGTCTTCAAATTCCCTGAACAGGATACCTTCTGGTCATGTTGAGGGATCCAATGCCACGTTCTTCAACTCTGGGTCGAGGCCGATTTTGAACGAGATAAATGACAAACCCGAAATGTCCTTACCCTTTGGTACGAGTTTCACCACATCAGGCTCCGTGATGATTTCCAGACATTCCTTGGCCATCGCTGAGATTACATCGTTGGTTGTGTCGGGACGGATGCGTGACAAATAAAGTCAGAATTAGTCGTTGTCAGCCGAAGGGTTTTGATTCGTGACCGTGACAAAGTTCATGGTAGTTTCCTTGGAACCGTATTGAGCTGGTGTGATAGGCGTGTGACGTACTCTTGGAACTTGGAGGGGCTGGAGTGATTATTGGATAACGGGGAAAAGGTTGAATAAGCACCTTTCAAGTCCCGCACACAACTAAACAGCAGGATAACAGCTGTATATAAGCGTTAATGGATATGCAATAAGAGCTTGTCCCAACCGTCCCAACAGCCATACGTAGCTGACTAAGTTTGCCAGATTTGCTGGTATAGAGGTTAAATAAAGGTTTCCTCATATCGTATAACATTTGAATACAGCTTGAAGCTGTATAAATGAAATGAGTAAAGCGTTTACTTTGCGAAAATTGTTAGTTGGGTTTCCAGTTCCTACACGTCACCCTGATTCCAAAAAATACCCATATTGTGGGCTATTTGACATTATTTTTTCTATATCCGGATACCACCATCTTGGATTTCAAAATAGCCATATTGGGTTGTATATTTGCTAATTTTCCTATGCCTTTGCTCAAGAGCAGCGCTACTGTGTCTATCGCTTGGATTCAGGCAAAGTTGTCAGTCTTCTTGATATGTTGTCTTCGATGATAGCCAGCTGTTCGATTATTGCCGGCTCGGAATCAACCATAATTTGCAGTGCGTGTATTTCATTTAATGAAAAATCTGGAATTGCAGGATTGCTCAGTCGTAAAAATATAATCAGATTGAAGCTGAATTACGTAGTTTATCAGGGTATATGTACTGCCACTAATCGCATAACAGTCCAAAGTAGATGGGAAATCCATAGGACATGAGACTACGATTCGTGGCAGTGTAGGTGTAGTCAGTAGACTATGGTTTACATCACGTATCAAAAAATTTACTCAGAATTTTACAGGAGCATAGGGGAAGTCATCCAATCCCCCGATAGCCCCGACTTGGTCTGACCACATGTTGCGGACTGGGTGTATTGCAACAGTAAAAGGATAACGGGTGCTTTTTATCCAGAAGACATCTACCCGTCCAATTGTCCCCAGCTCCGTCCGAATGAGAAATATCGGACAATTATTATGAAGGAGATGCTAAACGTAAAGGGTAAACTGCAGTGCTATAATCGCAGGAAGTCATATTTAGTCGAGGACTAACTAGCTATTGGTTTTTCGGGAAACCAAACACCACTTAAAAGTGAACAAAATCTGAGTCAACTGAAAACACGGTGCATTAGAATCATCTAAACGGTGGACGACGAATGTGTTAGCTGATTGATACGCCGGAGTCCAAGAAAAGCTCAAAGATGTTTTTGAAGTTGTGATGATTAGATTGTTATTTTCGATTTAAAAAATACCCACAAAAGTTGCTATGAATAGAAACAGATCATTCAGTTGTTAGTCTAAGCCCAAATTGCACCCAATTGGCATCGTTTCATATGTAAATGATTTTACCCCAGCAGACCTGGGTTCAATACCAGTCGGCGCCGCCGGGAAGTTCTGAGGAATAACATCTCTGATCACGCCTTCATTCGGAAGGGAAGTAAAGCCGTTGGTCCCCGGTTCATGAGTTCATGGGTCGATAGGTAGGGTCCAGGTGTGGGAGCTGCCTCCCTGGCGTCGGTAGCATTGGTGCTCAGCACGGAAAACAAGATCGACGGAAAACAAATCATGGAAAAAATATGTAAATGATTTATGCAGAGAAATGCCACTCGCCATATGATCTGGCTAAATGTCTGCACCTTTACCAACCGAGACGCGGATGGAATCAAAATTAAACCTACAATCGTTGCACCCCCAGGCCACGTTAAGAAACACAAGCAGCAGAAACAGCTCGTTATGAATATGCTCCAATAATCCCACTCTACTTGCAACCACCACAAACTATCTTCCGTAGCCGTTAAATGAGGGTGGCCAGCTCGTTCAACCAAAACGTACGTTCAGAAAATAGTGAAACAAGTTTCCCCAAACCAACCTGTGCGCTTTAATTGCACCCTACAGCCAGTTAAAATGCATGAGAAACTTTTTAATTGTCCCGCAAGAAACGACGGTGCAAATGAATCCACCACCACGCTGTGAACTGTTCTTTTTACACTGTGTCGGAAGTTGAAATCGTAGTGATGGCGACATTTCCCTGTACCTAGTTTGACTTCATCCGCTTGGATCAACGCAGCGTAGCTTTGAAATTACAATCCACCTTCAACTGGTGGCCAGAAGAGAGAAGCACCACCAGACCATCATCAAAGGAATGCTAATTTTGACTTGACAAGATGTCGTCGTCTGATGTTTCCCACCCGGGAAGCCATTCGACTTTGTTCTTTTTTTTTTTTTTTTTTGGATAGAAGTAAGATTGGACCCGCCTGATGCTAATAACTGATATCAGCTTGGTCCAGTTTAGTTTCAAATTAAGTTTGCGAAAGTTTTCACCAAGCCGACTTAATTGGCATCCCGAGCTGAGGTTGGATGATTCTAAAGTGAACGACTTGATGACTTTGGGGACCCCGGGTTGGTGGACTATTACGTTCGTTACTTCCAAAGCAGTCACAGATGGAGTGACAACATTTCCCTTGGCTGGTGTCAAGCTTTCATCATAAAGCAACACCCGGGGGTCCTCAGGAGAGGTTGACGCAATTTGTGGCGAGTTCCACTTGCTCAGTGAATGTTGTTGCTCATCACATTTTTCATGGTCTTCGTAGGGGTTCACAATCTTTTTTTATAATAAAAATAAAGCAAACAGACCTATCAAGATCAAACTACTATGATAGCATCTCAGTAATGTCATCAAATGAGTTTCATGATTAGACACGAATTTGTCATATAAGGTTATTTATAACTTTTACTTACATTTGAAGTTTTACCGTTGATCATCAATGTTGAACCATGCAACGGGTTTTGGTTACTTGGGTTCGTAAAAGCTATGACGGGAAAAAAGGAATGCTACTTCACAAGACCGGTCAGATCCCCCAGTGCGTTAGATCTGCAACATGGCCACCTACTCTGCTGATGTCGAAAAGCAAGAGAAATGCATTCTGAGTTGAGCGGCTTAGTTGCAGACGATGATGACGCACGGATGGACAAATAGTCATGAGTCCCAGAAAGGAATGTGATTTATTTCAAACTCGCAAAACTCATATGCAAACAGCTCTTTTAAGGGAATATTCGCTACGTAGCATGAACGAGTGACACAGTCAGGAAAGATAGTCTCACTTTTGTATGCTTCGTGCTCATACAGACGCAGTGAACTGGATTTGGATGAATTTATGGCATATTTACATTGGAACTGGAGAGAAACACACCAGCTCATTCGTCCTGGTTGGCACCGAGTGGGGATTTCTCCCACCCCACGGATCACATGTTACCTACTTGCGATGAATGATGATTGCGATTGCAACGTCTGAAAACTAAAACCAGACAATTATAATGACGGCACGGCCCTGCTGGCTTTCCCTTGCATGATGTAGTGATGATAGTTGCTGCATCTGCTCGAGGCAGGCTTCTACCGAACTGCAATTGGATCGTGGAGCTATTTTCCGGTCAGATGCAAACAGTACACAATTTGTAATGGAAACAGTTTTTTTTTTTTATGATGAAGTCGAACTGTATGGTATGGTGGTACGATTCTAGATATTAATGTATCATTTTTATCATATGCATATGTTTGGGTGAAATTAATTGACGCATTTATTTTGCATCTTGTTTTCAGAATTGACTTTGACGATCCGTCGACTACCAAGCCACAGAGCTTGGCCAAGTCGGCTGTTCTGCAGGCCCTTGAGGACGAGGAGCGTGAGCAGAGCCGGGTGGGCAAAGGTAAGTCACCATAGATACCAGTTTCGAAATCTCGTGTAATTCGAAACATGTCGCTAATCAAGAGTCTCTCAATTCAGTCGTGAAACCGAATACCATGCTGTCAATTAAACGGACACTTACTGGAATGCTCATTATGTATGTACAACATCAAACAAACACGCTCATCTCAAGCGAATGGTGAACACATGGAAGCGCTATAAATACCATTCGTCGTAATATTGGTGATGTGGTTGATTTTGAAGGAACAATAAGAGGGTCTTCAAATGCAGAAACTCTCTTGTGCAGTCAATCATCGTGTCCGGAATGGCAATTCAATCGCTTAAGACGCTATGGTAATCTCTTGAAGGCGTTTTCTTATCACACATGACCCTCATTGTAGGGAACCGATGGCTGCAACGAATGAAATTATTAATTGAATGTTAAATCCCGAATTAATCCACCTTTGGTGAGATCTGAACAATAGAAATTCCGAAAAAAGTGCTCCAGGCAAAAGTGAGGTGATAAATGAATTCTCGTGTGATTTGAGGTATCGCATGGTGGATTTTAACCCTAGTCAGAAACTGGACACTTTCCAAGAGTACCGGAAAATGGCCACTGTGATTCTGGACACATCAAATTATTACCATAGAACTGTTTTTTTTTTTACGTACGACTACGTCTGTAATTTCTACATAGGGGTACACTTTGTGAAAACCAAAATTGGAACATGTAGCAAAATTATGAAAGATTTTCAACATTAATAACTCAACTGCCTCTGGACCAAATTCATCAAATTTATCACCAATCGATCAGAAATATGTCTACGCATCTGTTAAATTTCAGATTTTATCATTTTTCAAAATGTTACTATTGAAAATTGCACGAATGTGAAATTGTTGCTATGATAATTGAAATTATCGCCCATTGCCTGCGAAAAGCGATTTCCCTAACACAGAGTTGAATTCCATCGGGTCTCACCAAACGGCGTTTATTCAATCCCTGCGTGGTGAGTGGTGGCGTTCTCCAGTACACAACGAAAGGCTCCCCGCAAGCAGCTAGCTATCAAGGCTGACCTCAACCGCTGATCGGATGCAGTTCCAATCACCGTGTGTGGTGGTGTCTGGTCGTCGGCATAAGCTGCAGCAGCAGCAGTGCTTTTGGCGCGTTGTACACAACGAAAGGCTGCCTGCAAGCAGTGAGCTGCAGCCCACATGACCATCCATAGAAGGAGGAAGAATCCGCAGCGCTATTGATCGGAATCAGTAGCTCTTCGTGAGTCACTGTGGGCCATCCTTGTCAAGCGCGTCATACTAAAGAGTATAAACAGAGAGGACCCCGCTCAAATTCCTATTCATACACAAAACACAAGTTCCTGCTGCAGTTAATAAATAAGATTTATTTTATAAGACCACGTAGTCCTACGTCACCATGGCGTACAACCCCATAGGGCTGTCCATTGTAGTTTTTTATTCTCATGTCTGTTGATGCGTCACATTATGAGTTTTATTCGTTTCAGGTCAGATTTAGTCACATGACCTATACAAACCGTAACATGTTCTAGCCATATCTCCGGAACCAGTAGACCGATTCCAGAAACATTCAAAAACGTTCTATGTCCGCAAATAACCATAACGCTGAATTGGGTGCGCTTGACCTATCGAAGGCCTACAACCGGGCATGGATACCAGGTGTTTTGAACCAGTTGATACCTTGGGTCTAAAAGGACACGTGTTGAAGTTCATCCAGAACTTCCTCTCGCACCGAACTTTCCGGGTTGTCCTGGGAAACTGCCGATCCAAGATTTTCGACGAGGAGACTGGCGTACCGCAAGGGTCGGTGATAGCGGTCACCCTCTTTCTCGTTAGGATGAATGGGGTATTCACGAGGTTGCCGGTCGGAATCTTCATTTTTGTGTATGCAGACGACATCGTCCTTATGGCAATTAAGGAAACTGTCAAAGCGCTTCGAAGAAAAATTATTCAAGCCACGGCCTACATCTCGAATGGGGCATCAAACGCGGGATTCCAGATGTCCGCAGCAAAAAACGGGTACACCCATATTTGTCCGTCGAATCACCGGATCCTCAGCACGAAGATCAGCATCCAGGACGAGGTAATTCCGTTCAGAAAAACCCTTCGGATACTTGGTGTGCATTTCGACCGCTCTCTAACATTCAACACGCACCTGAACGAGGTAAAGAGTGCCTGCAAACAGCGCCTAAACATCCTGAGGACACTAGCAGGCTGACATCCTAACGCCAACTGGACCTCACGCTTCAATGTTGCGAAGGCTATAGTAAACTCGCGGCTGACCTATGGCATCGAGGCTACGCCAAACCAAACCGCACCTGGTGGAAAGGCTTACACCAGTCTACCAGCAAGCACTTCGGATTTCTTCCGGACTCCTTCCTGGTACTCCCGCTGCCTGCATTGAGGGAGGAGTACTCCCCTTCGACCGCTTGATTACCGGGACTATATGCAAACGCGCCATCGGGCTGAATGAGATAACGTCAGGTACAGACGAGGAAGGTTCCCTCCTAAAGGAGGCCAACAAGTTCCTCAGGGAAATCTCCAACCGAGCTCTCCCCCCAGTGTGCAAGACACATTGGGTTGGAGCCAAAGGCTGGAGCAAACAGCCAATCAATACCGACCACAATATCAAACGACGCTTCAAGGCTGGTTCCAATCCCTCTGCGGTAAATCAGGCGGTATTGGATTTGCAGAGAAGGAAGTACGCTGGATACGCCATCCGTTACTCGGACGGTTTCGTAGCCCAGAAAAGGGTGGGCATCGGCATCTCCGGTGACCACCTAAAGGAGTGTCACAGGCTCCCGGATGAGTGCTCTATTTTTTCCGCCGAGGCAGCCGCAGCTTTTATCACAGTTACTACCCCGGATACACGGTCAATCGCACTTTTCACAGACTCTGCTAGTGTAGTCACTGCACTTGAATCCGCAACCAGCAGGCACCCCTGGATACAGGCCATCCAAGAGTACGCGCCACCCAACACGGTATTCATTTGGTTGCCTGGAAATTGCGGTGTAAAAGGGAATGAGGAAGCTGATCAACTCGCCGAATCAGGCCGTAGTATGACCAAATATACCCGGAAGATCCCCGGGCAGGATCTGAAGAAGTGGGTCACCAAGACCGTAGACCAATCCTGGAGCCGGGACTGGCTCGCCGGAAGTATACTGTTTATACGGAAGATAAAAGGGGACACCAGCAGATGGGAGGATCCACTCCTCCACCGTGAGCAGGTCGTTTTATCGCGACTCCGATAAGGATCAAAACAATGTATTTTTAAGAAATTCTGAGAACCACTATGTCGATTTTCTATGGAATGGCTGTATATTGTTACACACGCCAGACATCTTCTGATCTAGTCGAGCAATTGGTATATGAAAAGGTAAAAAGCTTGGCACGTGATTGATCAAAACTAAGACTGTTGAATGAATAATGAAAACTGCGCAGTGCATTTAACTACAATTTTTTGTTAAAGGGCAATCAAATCCAATCATATATATATCTATTTGCGAATAAGTTTGTATTGGCCAATCAAAGCATGGACCATTAGTAGAAAATGAATTAAGGATCATTGGTTCACAACATTGAAAATTCTAACTCACCCTTCATGTCAGAAATATTTCAAATACCTAGCCGGTGTCTTTCAGAATGCTGACCGGATCCAGCAAAATCCACACGAAGAACTTGACTTGGGATTGACAGTTCATCCTCAGTGAGCAAACTCCGATAAATCATTACTTTCAAAAACAATAACGGCACCAGCCACGTCCCATAAAATCAGAAGTCGCATAACAATGTACAGAGAGTATCGTTCATTTGCTACAGTTTATGTCAACGCTGCATTGATTTCATTGG